>NC_139345.1:51332707-51922707 GCF_055883805.1 Amblyomma maculatum
GGCATGATGCTATTGTCCAGTTGGATCTGTGGCTTATGCAGCATACAATCTTTGCTTGTCATTTCAACGGAGCATCGCGCACGGGCGACGGGCGAGAAAAAGGACAGACAGCGAGGCGCTCCTTTTTTGTCCTTTTCTTGTCCGTCGTCCGTGCGCGCTGCTCAGTTGAAATGAACCTTTACCAACGAGCCAAATTAGCCACTCTAGCACAGTTCTTTCTTTGCACGGAGGTGACTAGGAGAGAGTGCGAATATATATATATATTTTTTTAGAAAATTATTTATTGGCAGCTAGCATTGAAAATGCTATTAGTAAAGTGTGCAAGGATTCTGAATGTTTCATGCCAATGGGGATCTTGTGTCACTGCAGAAAATACTGCAGAAAATATTTTGCTCATTGGCTCATCTTTTGAGGTACAACCACTTGTATCCATGTTATTGCCACAATCAAATCTGCATCCTCTAGTCACTCACAGAAATGGTTTGCTGCAGCTCTGTCGATTACGAAAGCCAGCCTTCCTTGTTAAGCACTCATTTTTGCTTGTAGGTACCAGGCACCTGGCTGCAGCGATGGAAGTTGGTCCTCTGAACAGAAGGCATCGAAGCCTAGGAAAAAACAGTTCCCAAAGAGAGTGCCTCGAAGGCAAAAACCACACCAAGCTGCTGCACAGTAGTTCCAGGCTCCAAGGACACTGCTGTAAATAAAGATTACTCTGCAGTCTCGAAAAAGAAGTGACATTTTATTGGACCTTATAACTAAAGTGTTCTATGCTCACCAGCTTCTAGATGAGCCCTGGACAACTGTCGCCTGTATCACATCACAATGCAAAGTCACCTTGGTTACAAGAATTAAAATGTACCTTTGCAGGCTTGCTAGTGTCAATAAAGGTCACTCATTTTCACACCAATCATGGAACAGCTTCTATGCAGAACTCTTACGCCGTGGCAGCTAGGCAATATTCCATGCCAACACTTCGTAACCATCCAACCTTATCCAAATTGCCACAAAATCTCGGTTAAATGAGTCCAATGCTGTCCCACTGCTGCCCCAAAAACCCACCTTTCGTGTTTCCTGTTCCTACATCGCCACCTAACATAGTTATTTAAATATGGCATCCCTTCTGACCCCTGCAAAAGCAGAATAGGTGATGTATCGCTGGCATTATTAAGAACTACATTAGCAAAGCTAGTAAACTGTTAGTGCACATCAAAAATGACGAGGTATGCTGCTCTTTAAATGTTCGCCTTGATGATTAACAGTTGCCGAGCTGTGTAGGGACAAGTGCCCTAGGTGATGCACGACAGGCAGTATATCTGAACTTTTTATTGGCCATAGGGCATAACTGGAGGCTTGTCCATGCTAAAGCAGCTGTCCTGGTATGTATGCAGTGCCCAGGAAACTTTGCGAGCACCGTATGCACCTCTCACAAAACCCGGCCATACTCTGCATAACATGTGCATGAAGCACGGAGGCTAGATGGCATAAAAAAGAAGACCAATCTCTACAAAGTAATTTATCAGGCTTCTGGTTTGCTCAGAGTCAGATACTAAAACAGAGTTCATCTGTGCGTCCCCTCACTGCAATGTTTGGAAACAGATAGGCTGTCCAATAAAAGGTTACAAAAAATGACGGTCATGACGAAATGTTCCCTCAGCAGCATGCGCAAGGTGCTAATGTCAATTAAATGTGCTCGACTTGCATCCCACAAAGTGCTAGCGAGTCTTTGAATAAACTTGTGAAATTTGCAACAAACTTGCAGATAGCAAATGTGCAATGCAAAAACATGATGCAGGCACATAAGAAGACTGAAAGGTGAAAATCTGAACTAAACATGGCACTTTTCTGTCACATGTGCCTGAAGAAATATCAAACTTGCTATCATACTGGCCTAATATGTCTCACTGATTGTGGCCATAGATACATCCACATTATTTTTCTTTTAATTCAGCCTCTCAGGCAAACCACACACACAATACAGAAATGAAAAACCATTGGAAAGCGAGAAAAGTTTTCAAGACGGGCATAACCCTTCAATATGGTATGGAACAGCTGCGCACATGTTAATGACTCGTTCGAACTACATAACTGTGACCAATTTTGACCGTTTTCAACGTGATATACTAGAAACAAAGGCAGGCTGATACTACATCAGCTGGCTGTAGTGCACAGTACAGTGGAACACTGCCAACAGCGGGTGGGACAGCTTTCTAAACACAGACATGTGCAAAGCCGATACGCAAGGTTTGCAGTGGGAAAGAAAATATGTACAGCAAACAAATATAGACGAATATTAAAAGACCCTGGAAGACCAAGCATGATAAGGTCCGAGCCCAGCTACGCATCACTACTAACTGAGAGAAATATTCATCAACATTACACACTGGCAAATGCAAAGGCTGGGGTTTTCTCGAGGGCATACAAGCAATATGTACGACCCTTCACAGCTGCTGTGAAGCCTACAGGTATTCATTGAAAAGCATTGCCATCATAGCGACTGCATGTGGCCCTAGCAGTACACACAAACACAGCAAGGACATCACCTGGCCCAGACCAAGCACAGTAAGTAAGATAGAAAAAAAGGTAATGGACGTGAATAGAGACCATGTCAAAACGAATTCAATGGGTGCTGGCTTTTAAAAGCAACTTCGTCAAGCACTAAAAGTGGAGTACAAAACCGAAACAAACATTGCTCAGTATATAGTTCAGAATGCAATCCATAGTGAACTTTAGTAAACAAGAAATCACATTCAGGCAAATTATTACAAATTTTAAATAAGTCTGATTACCAAACTCTGCATTGCATCGTATGTCGCAGGCAGCACGACTTGACATTTCTGTATGCTGACCCAGCATACTAGACATTACAAATATCAGCACAAAATGTTGGACACAATAGTAGAGGTATAGAAGGAGAGAGATTTTTAGCAAGGAAGCCTACTGCACATGCATTCTTATGAAGTTCAACAATTAGTCAAGCCCCTGCCTTGCCAATAGGAGCACATTATATCAATGTGCATGAGGCAAGCAGCTGTACCACCTGCACTGCCTTCCACATATGAAGAGGAAAACCAATAAATAACACAGCTAAGGCTTCGGCATATGCAGACAAGAAAAGACAGGTGCTGGCTGCTTAGAAGCTTGGCCACATATACCATTCCACACTCAAAGAAAACAGTGGGAAGTCAAAGGAAAGAAGTACACACTCACATATACAACTAGGTTTTCCAGCAGTTCTCCCCGTCGCCTGTGCACAGTCCCACACTATATACTGCAACCACTCCAGCAGCCACTTCTGCCACTTCACTGAAAGCGTGGCACACCTACTTTGTGTGGTGTGGCCTACCGATGAATGTGTGAATCTATAAACCATCAACACTGCCACAGAGGTTAACCATGGTCTCTGTGAGCGTGCCAAGAGGATGGAACACGCAGAGGTGAGAGCTGAAGCAGGACTACTGGGAGAAACGCACAGCACAAAGACCGGGCCAGCGGTCTGACCAATGGGAGCAGCAGTCTGCTGAGCAGAAAGAACACATGTTCAGGCTTCGCTTTCACCAGCAGTGAGTTCTTCGTCGAGGATGGGCACGATGAGATTGTCCTTTGACATTAGGTTGTACTTCGTCACGAAGGTGGTAAAGCGGCGACACAGGCACGTCTGCTTCTGCAGGCATGGAAGAGGTGGAGCGAAATGGAGGTGAAAGTTAACAAAGCTTTTAGAGAACTATTTAAAGACATTTTAAGTGCTGCAGTGGCATTTGAGCATTCAAGCACTCTTCAAAATGTGTCCTCAATTAAGGAAGATTCACACAAGAAATTAAAGAGCACAGCAGAATCTGCATTGGAGTAATGCGAAAGCACGGATGCTGCTGTTGGTTGCTTCTGGCTGCTTCTAGTTGCTTAATTCACTTTTTGTTTACTCATTTTACTCTTTGGTACTTTCAAATTGCGCGCCAATCACTTCCTATGCCCTTTTTTGCCTCTACTTGCGGTTGAGTGACGTCACGTCATTGACGACACCTTGATTGACTTCTTTAATTAACTATTTTAGTATTTGGTACATTAAAATGTGGCACCAAGCCATTGGCTAATGAGACCATTTTTGCTATTACTTTTACATTCTTTTGCCTCTAATTAATTACCTAATTATAATTTTGGACACATTACATCACCCTCTATCGATTGACACCACTCATAAACCTCTAACGCTTCTCAAATACTCACAATTGCTGTGGACAACTTTTACATTTTTTACCTGTCATTAATTACCTAATTAACTTATTGGTCTAATTTTTCGGACAACATTATGTCGCCCTCCATCGATTGACACCACTCATTAACCACTACCACTTCTCAATTACTCAACTGCTGAGGACATGATTTTGCTGACGCGGCCTGCAGACAAATTTGAACATAGCGAAATAATGCTTTCGCATTAAAAAACATGATCACTACCTTTGTGTCGCTGTCGTAAGACTAGCATATTGTGCTTGCACATAAGTGTATGAAAATATTCACAAGCGTACAAACAAGCGAAGAATCAATGAACATAAGGCATATGCCAAGATTAAAAAGCAGTGCTCGACAAAAAAAAAAAAAGATTTATTCTTTTGGCTAGGCCCATGTTTGCTGCCAATTTGTCACTTCTCAAATATGAGTGCCATTAATAGTGACTCCAGCACCAAGGCACACAAAATCTTAAGTGCATTGATCAAAAAAAAATAAAAATAAAAAAAATTGCACTTAAATACATTTTATACAGTTCTGAACACAACCACTGTGAGGACTGAACACCCGGGACAACAAGCATTAGCTAACAAAAATGGCATTCTTAAAGACAGCTGTCAGTCCCTTGGAGAAAGCTATGGCGAGACGGTGTAGGGACTCTCCCACGATACAGCTGTGGTGCTATGTTGCTCCCTCCGTGAGCATCTTATCTGAACTAATTTCCATAGGAAATGAAACCTAGATCGTTTCTGCACAGTTTAGACACAATAAGAGAAATAGAAGTCTCACCTCAAATTCATCAAAGGTGGCTCTGTGATGATAATATGCATGAGAGAATATCCGATACACTCTTCGGCACACAGAGCCTAGCTTCGCTACCGACGAATCTTTGATGCTGACCCTGCAAACAACGGAAAATTAGCTTTATTTCTTAAAAGAACACCATGAAGTTGACAAATTTTATTTATTGAAACTTCAAATAAGTTGTCACCACAAAGAACACAGCTTATTCTGGTGACCTCAATTACATGGCGCACCTATTCGAACAACTGTGGCACGCAACAACATGGTGGTCGCATCACATAGCGGCCACACAAGCGAGACAACCCAATTTGAGACAACCCTGTTTGGGAAATGCCCCGCCGGGGTGGCGCAGTGGTTACGGTGCTCGACTACTGTTCCCAAGGATGCGGGATCGAATCCCAGCCTCGGCGGCCGCTTTTCGATGGAGGCGAAAAGCAAGGCGCCCGTGTGCTGTGCGATGTCAGTGCACGTTAAAGATCCCCAGGTGGTCGAAATTCCCGGAGTCCTCCACTGCGGCGTCTCTCATAGCCTGAGTCTCTTTGGGACGTTAAACCCCACAAACCAAACCAAACCTGTTTGGGAAATATGAAATATGATCGGTGCTCTTTGACACACGTTAGAAAAGCTGGGTGCACTGCTGCCTCCCCATCCTCCTCTGTTCAGCGCCTTTTTGGTCTGCAACCAAACATCAATTTGAGCGTTTAGTTTTGAACCTCCCAATAGTATGCCAGCTGAGAGGTTGCAGGGTTGCCATGCAACGGCTTCCTGCCACTTGCCAAACCTGATAGTGAATAGGGTCTATAGACCAACACCTATCTGTAACGTAAGCAAGATGAGGCAGTGCTGCTGCCGGCAGGCTGGGCAGACAGGGGGTGAAAAGAAGGCCTATAGGAATACATGGAAGCAAAAGATTTCAAAGCAGTTTTCCGATTTCACGGTACATCTACGCTGTCGTCATTTGGCGCAGAGTAAAATAACATCGTAGAACACATTCTGAAGCTATGAAACCTCATCAAGAGGCCGGGCATTTTTAAAACACCACGAAATGCAGAGGGGTACAGGTCAGGAGCATGGCCCATAGGGTGCATGCAAGAAACTTACCAAAATATTTTTTTTGTTTTGGATAGCATTAATAAACAGGGCAGATGGTAAAAAGCTAGTGAATGACTCCAAGAAGAATTGCGACAAACTGTGCTACATCATTTTGAAGTGAATCAGTCATTAAAGTGCCTCGATAGATGTGTACTGCAAGCCTGACATGCCCCTGAAAAGCTAGCTACTCGCTGCGTGCTTCTCGCAACCGCAATAGCTTCTCGTGTTGTCAGACAGGCACGGGCTACATTCTCCCTTGAATACTGCTGCTGCAATGATACAAACTTTTCAAGCTGACTACAATCCTCACACAGCATGATAAATAAACCTCACTAGCAGCAGACGACCAAAATGCCCCATCTACTCACACAGCATGATAAATAAAACCTCGCTAGCAGCAGACGACCAAAATGACCCATCTATTCACACACAAGTAGCGTTCATGGGCACCAGCGTCATCCTCACTCCAATAGAGCATCGTCAGCGCTGCCATCTGTTACAGTGGGAGGTTCTCTTACGTTCTGTTGCCATGATGTTTAAGAAGTGCTTTTTGAATGTAGTTTTGCTTAGGCTGCACACCTCGAACAACCATTATTAGTGAGCAAATTTAGTGCATATGGCAGCATATCAGGCTACAAGAGAAGCTTGTGCAACACCAAGCGGACAATGAGCCTGTTGGCGGTAGGCATAACTTTACAACATATATTTACAGAGTGTTTTAAAAATAGATTACCTCCAGAATGATGTAGCATATTTTGTCACATTTCTCTAAAGCTCTCACTAATGTTTAATCACTGGCCACCTCTGCTGGTGCTTTGGAAAACGAGAAGAATATTGCGGTAAGTTGTGTTTGCATATGTTTCTAAGGACCGCCCTCCCAACTTGCACCCCCATATGCTTTGCGGTGTTTAAAATAGTCTTCTTGGAAATGGCATTTCATGCTTTCGCAATCAATTCTAGGAGGTTGACGGTTGCTCTGTGCCAGCAAATGTCATCATAGCTGCACTGTGAAACTGGAAAACTGCTGTGAAAACTGCTTCCATGTAGTCCTATAGTCCTATGGGCAAGCTTACTTTTCACCCCTAGTCAGCTGCGGCATCGTGAGCGCCCCGTTTGTTTATAAACAGGGTGTTGGTCTATATGACCTACCTAGTGTGACACTAGGTTTCAGTAGTCTTGAGTTCATGTTATGTTGAAATACATAGGAATTCAACGTGACAGCAGTAAAGGCCCTGTTCTGCACAAAAGCAAGTGTTGTGAACGAAAAATGACAGGCACGGCTTTGGCAGGTGACATGGCCACACACTGATTGGTCGGCGGAATGTGCGACGTCATGAAACCATCCATATATAATGACAGCTTCTGCCAACTTGGGCTTCTGCTTAAGAATAGGCGAGACGAGAATCAAACCTCCCTTGGACGATGAGTAAGTAAGACACTACTATTAAGCTATGCAGACAACTTTTTACAGCTTAGTCAAAGTGGGGCTTTATAGGTATCTAGGCTTTATAGGTATCGGAGTTTCAAATAACAGGGTAGAACTGTGTGCTAATTGATGTATACGAGATGAAAAAAGGCCGAAAACAAGCGGCAAAGTGGATACACACTAATGAGGAGCTTCAATGATTCGGTACATTCAAAGATCTCGTACAATGAAAAGCTTTACTAGCAAGGGAATTTATGAAACACTACTCCCCATCACATAACTGACCCCTCTAAGCATATTTTAAATAGCAATGAGACCAACAACTTTAAATTGCGATTCTTTTCACACATACAGGCTAGTGGCTCTACACCACCACCAGAACAAAAACAACACACTAAAAAATTTCTGCACTGCACTACAAGTAAAAAAAAAAAAATAAAAAAATCCTGTAATATGCATTTTTAATGTGAACTTTGGAGGCAATTTATGAAATGTGTTTACCCTCATAAATATACTTGAAATGTTTTTTTCACCACCTGTATCCAAAGCAATTTCTATTCGAAGGGCATGAGGTGCTTGTTGACACACACACACGCACGCGCACACACACACACACGCACACGCACACACACACAATAAGCATAGGGAAGGCACCTGTCCTGGTACTGAATCTCTCTTCCTCCAAGTGCTAATAAGAGAAATGGCACGACAGCTTGCATTCCACAAATTGTAGCAGATCAGTACTGCTAGCTGCTATAGCTGAAAGGGAATGCTTGTTGCAAGCATGCCATGTGCCTGCTGAACAGGGCTACATAATTACACCATTTACTGAATGAACGCAGAACTAATATTTGGAATGAAATGAACAACTGTAGTGTTTATCAGTCTTAGAGACTTTCTAGTGTTGAGGTCTTGGAATGTCGATAATTACAGGGAGCGACAAAAGTTCTCAAGCAACAGGATCTGCTTTTGAGTCATGCACTGGGCCTCTATGACACCTCGGCCCTCGAAATCTCTGCAGGGGTATAGATAAGCATTACTTCCAAGAACTTTCACAGCTTCACAGGTGTTTCAAGTACCAGAATGCACTTCAGCAAAGCAAACCCCTATGGCAGGCTGGGAATATTTACGATGTACCCTGTTGCCTGCCCACAGTATGCCAGTGCGGTAAGACGAGTGAATGATAGTAAGGTTGTGGACAGAAACAGCAAGAATTGACAGCACTAATAAGATACAGGCGTGGAATACACATAACATATACATGAATCATAAAATATGAGTGCACATTAGAGACATGTAAGAGACCACGTCATGGAAGTGAGAAAGACCAGCTTCTTAGTTTTCTGCAATGAAAGCCTCTGCTCCAAAGACAAACAATTGAATAAGGGGGCCTGCATGCTGTAAGTCACTTAATTCAAGTCTAAAGTAAACTCCTGTGCATTATTCTCGAAGAAAAGTTTCTAGGGATGCTAGTTCTACTGTTTATTTTCAGCTGAAGCAATACTAATGCAAAAAAATAAATGTAACATGAACGTCCTGCTTGCATAATTTTAATGCAGTAACTGGCAAATGTGTAAACAATGTCGAGGACCAATCTAGAGAACTCCCCTCACCCCCGAAAAGAGAATTGCATAGGCATTTTCTTCTATGCCTATTCTAAATAAACAAGTGTCACCTCTCTTCCATGAACAACTGCACTATCGTATGAGCAACTTAGAAAGCATGGCGCTCTACTGTACGCATAAAGCCTTCATACTGAGGATTTTGGTGTTTGTGCCCGTAAACATAACACACACCCTTCTTGTTCTGGAAAAAGCGGAGCCCGCAAACAAGTTCAAGAGCAACACTTCCAGCCACTCCTCATAACCCAAGAACTCTTCAGCAAAAGCATAAGCACAATAAGGTTACCTAAGATTAATCTATACCAGCTGGGGTTTTAATTTAATGCACATGACATATATCGCCAAGTATTTTTGTACTTCAGCTCCACTAAAATACAGCTCCGGTGAAGGGATCAATCCCGTAACCTTGAGATTAGCAGAAAAAAACCACTGAGCCACTGCGGTGGGTGCAAGTACTGTACTGTACACTGCGGGTAACAAACCAACCTATTCTTTGAAAAATTGCCTTCCGAAGTTTGAGGCTCTACTTATAACTGCAGCAAAAAGTCAGCGGGGTCAGGAGTAGCTTTGGACGAGCTATAGCTAATACCACGCGTGTTCACATAATTCCGCAAGAGTTGTTAGACATGGAACAAAAGCGGCCTGCTCAAAAAACAGGAATTTATCTAGAGATACGTCTAAAACTTGTTTCCATACGACAGAAAGGCTTTTTAGATAAAACGCGGGTATTTCATGTAATAAATGCAGCGCTGTGCTTCAGATCCAATTCAATCTCAAACCGTGTGACCAGTCACATGCTCTCGTAACATTTTTTTCATGCCTAGTCGCCACTTCTGCACTTTGTTGGAGTCAGGTCGTTGACTGCCAGTAGTGTGCGTGGTAAAGCAGTAAGATCTCTGCATGAGTATGCAGTTCCTTTCAGGGATTGAAGTCCGGATAACAGTGTGCCATTAAAGAGGCAGTTTGAGTTCACGACCAAAGAGCCCGAGTGTTTGCTGCAGTAACATTGAAGCGAAGACATGTGCTTCAATCCGGGTGTTCACATTACCTCATCACCAATTTCGACAGCCAGCAGCAGTTGCTCAGGTGAGTGAGTGTCTTTCTCGCGAACGATGATGAATTTTAAGAAGACCCGCAGTGGTGGTGCAGTGGTTAGGGCGCTCGACTTCTGTGCCCAAGTATATGGGATCGACTCCCAGCTGCAGCGGCAGCTTTTTGATGTATGCGAAAAGCAAGGCGCCTGTTTGCTGTGCGTTGTCAGTGCACGTTAAAGATGAACCTCAGGTGGTCGAAACTTTCGGAGCCCTCCACTGCGGCATCGCTCATAGCCCGAGCCGCTTTGGGACGTTAAACCCCATAACTGAACCGAATGAAACCAAATCTTAAGAGACATTTCATGTATGAATAAATGTTTTTGAATGACTCTGTCTTCTAAAAAACTATCAGCGAACTATGGCCCCAGTGCGATTCAGTGTCTACCTATATTTGGAGTCAAACACTTTTTTGCTAAGGAGGTTTTGCGAGTTGGGGAGTTCAACTTATCATCGGAGTCGATTTACAATTGGCAATATATGGTAATTAAAGCACTGTACATGCCGCGAATATTAGATATTTTGTAGGCGACGACAATAATGTTACGACTACAGTGCCTGCTCTCCATTCTCAATTTCAAGTTGCGCAGGTCATGCATACAATAAATGACAAGCACATGCATGCATACCCACATGGCAACATGCCTGCAGCTAGGAAAACGTAAAGACTATTATATCTAAATAACAGCGCTGGGAACGAGACGAAACATGAAGAAACGCAGACACAGGCGCTGGAAATGTGAAGAACGAATAAGAAACACAAACACAGGCGCTAGAGATTTCGTCTCGTTCCAAGCGCTGTTATTTAGATATGCAATACGAACTAGCCCAACCCCTCGTTCTTGTAAAGACTGGAAGTGTCCTCGTTTCGTACCGGCTGGGAAAGTACTTGTTGCTGTTGAGGAGACACGCAGCTCCATCGAGTGTGTGCCGCGTGTAGTCGATGGCAGGACACTCCTTCGGTGTCTTGTGGGCAGCGCACAGAAAAATCCACTGTTCTGTGGCAGTCATTTGGGTGCAGCTGTCAGCGTTGCACTCGGCCTGCATCCAGTCAGTATCGTGCTACGCTACAACAGGCAACATCACTGCTGACCACGTCGCATGCAAAGCAACAGAGCAGAAGGGGACAAGTGCCATGCTCGCTTCAAAATCAGGCGAAAGATAAGTTGGCAGACTCTGGTCATGTGGACTGCTAGAGAAACAGCCACAAGACGCACGGCGGTGTCAAGGCAAAGCTCGTTTAGGCAAGGCTGTGGACACCGTATACACTCATCCGAGGGCCACTTCACCTTAACTCAGCATCCAATAATGTGGGGAAAAGAAAACCGACAAATAGAAATTTTGTTTCTGATATGTGTAACTTTTCTTGCGTGGCATATTCCATGAGCAGTCACTGGATGGCAATGTCTACTAGCGACAATGATACGACTATGCCACTGAGTTGCTCCATTCAAAATTTGCCTAGAGAACCCAGATCTCACGAAGATTTTGTCATAGGCATCCCTTAAGATTTTCAATACGGTACTTTTATGAATAGTATGCCGTGCATGTGCTGACTTGTCATGACGCAGGTCATCATGCCAACGGGGCACTGTCATCCAAGTCCCACTGCAATAAAGAAAAACTGAGCGGAGGTAATAGAAGCTAGTGTGGCCTTTACACAAGTGTACACTATACGTACAGACCTTCGGTTTTACCAGACTCTTGCACACTAAATAGATTTCATTGTGATCAGACTAAACTGTGATAATATGTAAAAATGCATCATCTGCATGAGTGAATGTTGCTTAAACAATGAACAAAGTTCAGGTCGCAGTATGAACATCATCAGACATCTTGTATGTACTTCAGAAGACTTTCAGTTAACTGATATTTTTAAACTTTTAATGCTTACTGTTCATGACACATCTTTTTTGAGGCCAAGTACAAAAATGCATTTCAGAGGCAAGAGGTCATAACAAGGGTACTAAGAAGCAGCCATCTTATGGTTATCACTGCATCAAGCTACACTAATGATGTCCTGCTGTAACGCTTCTGCATTCTTAGTTCAGTGTATTATGTCTTACAGTCAACAAACGAATGCCGGGCGGGCAGTGAAAAGTGAAAGGACGTGGAAGCGCTGTACAGGAGATAAGAATGCGTGCAATCCAATAACTAATAAAATTAAATTGAAGCAAAAATAATAAGCGAAAAATTACACCACTTTATACCTGAACAACAATGAGTGCATATAATAAATGGTCAGTTTCTGAAAAAAAGAAAAAAAATGTCATGAACAATTCCAAATTATGGAAGCTTTGCCTTAAAACCCCGAATTGGGTGAATGAAAAAAAAAAAAACAGTCTCAATTTTATCCCTCAAATTCCAGAAAAATAAAATAGATGAAGGGCCCCATGTATACACTGATGCACTTCATTTTAATAGATCGACATGGTACCATCATGCGCAACAGCCCAGGATTTGAGCGAAAGGACTGCAGAGTGCTAATTAGCCATTCATTGCTTTCTCTTAATGCATTTCCTTTTATTTCTGCATGCTTAAAGGACAAATGTGGTATTGAACAGCTGGCTGTGCTTCTTAAGGGGTAATTCTCGTGGTTTTTCAGATATACCGAGGGCAAATATCGGTGTTTTCTTTTTTTTTTACATTCCAAGTTCATGGAGCCTCCTCCCTATGGTTAAAGAGAAAAAAAAATAAAATGCTTCAAAATGCCACGAAGTATTTACCGAAAGATTTTTGGCTTATAAGCATGCCCGACCTAGATTCGAGTAAATGTGGTATGACCTCACAGATACAGCCATAAAACCTACTGTGTGCGCACTGAACAGATACACTGGTGACTATGTGACAGCTAGGGCCACTACCTGTTCTGTCTGTGTCTATTTGTGAGTTCGTATTTGTTAACACTGTGGTATCTTTCCTTTCCTCTGAAATGCACCAACTAGCCCAGCAATTGGTTTTACTAGGGCCACTATTCTATTAAAATAATCAAGAGCAAGCAAAACGTTTTGTCTTGCAGCAAATGAGTCGATATAGTAGACAGCCATGCATCAGTGAAGTCAGGCACACGAGGTTGCCCATAGACATCTCGCCGATTCAGGCCACAAAATGAGAAATTTTAAGATTAATTTGCACTGCAACAAAACATTGAATCTTGGTGAACTTCAGCATAAACAATGAAAAAGTTGAGGAGAATGTGCAGTGAAAGTTTCAGTCAAATAGTGTAAAAAAAATGTCGAAGTTATGTTAAAGGCGTAGACTCCAAAATTTTGGATGACTGTTTTTTGCTTGGAAAGAGTGCGCAAGACAGCCGTGCACAGGAGTAACGATGTGGAATTCAGCTATGTTAGCTTAATAATTTACAATTAAAATTTCTTATCGTGCAGTTTTAATTTCAACCACCAAACGACAGCTGCACCATCACAGACGAGTTTAGGTCACGTGAATCATTAAAAAAAAAGACTGATATAATCACTGCTTATTCATTTTTGGCAACTTCAGCTGTTGTGCAGGTCTGCTTAAGAGTTAGTGCAAAAAAAAAAAAAAAAAAAGAAAGCAGTACTCAGACTGCAAGTATGACCCAAACTTACCTGCGGCACCACAAATGGCATCGTTTTGTGGTTGAAATCAAAACTGCGATACAATCATATACAATAGTTTTGCATAATCCAAGTAGCTATTCATGTTTGGTAATGTATTGCACAACATTACAACGTTGAGAACATGCAATTATAACTGTTTGTCCCAACACCATCAAGTCCCTACTCCACTCCACTCCACTCGAGTGGAACTATTTTAAAACAGTGAAAACAGCGAACCAAATCCAACAACGCTGAATCCTCAACAATAAAATGATGCTTCATGTGATACACCAGTGATGTCACAAACATGACCTCAAAAGCACTGGTACATATACCTCATGGCTGAAAGAGGCAAATAACGAATCTCGGATTAAAGGCTGTTGATGGCCTCAACATTTTTGTTAGTGATGCACACAGCTGGAATTAATGCAAGGTGGATGTATTGTGATATGAAAAATGCGGTGCTGCCATCTGAACTCCAGCCATGGAAACAGCAAGCTTCAAAAATATTTGTGCCAGAATGAAATGTCCCACAGCTGCCAAACTTGGCCAAAGCTATCAGGAGCAAGAGAAAAATCTACAGGATGAGTTCTATTAGCATGCGATAACCTTGAAAAGCCTAGGATCTGCCCTTTAAGCTCGTTGCATACACATATGTGACTGCATAACAGCACAGTGCTACAGAAGTGCTGGACATGGAAATTCACTGATAGCAGATTTTTCAGCCAGTTGTTCATGGGTGTCTGTCTCAGTAACAGATACAAGAACGGGCACACTTACAAGCCTATTAAGAAAATGTGTTAATGGGGGGTAAGCATGCAATTAGAAAAGGCATCTAAAAGCAACTACAAACCTCACATACCTGCAGCTTGACTGCGAGGCCATTTAATTCCATGCAGAATTGTCTGTAATAGAAATGTTTAAAATGAGTTTTCAGAGGCAAGGAAAGCTATTTTACAGAAACCAAACGGACGACTGCAGCAACATACATAGCCAATCGAATATTATCGGACAAACAACAAATACAATTTAACCACTTTGTCGCTTGTGTTCCGTACATCCTGTTAAGGCTCAATGATGAGATTTTTTTTTTTTTTTTTCTGTGTGGAGCCAAGAACTTACCGTAAATGCTCGTATTTCCACACTCCCTCGTCCTGGCCGTCGGGTGGAGTCAAAATCTCGTCTACGTTCGACGGGTCTTTCCGAATTGCCTGCTGAATGAACTGTTGACCGTAAAACGTCATCGGGGTAAGAATGCGAGACGTTCAAGATGCTATCACTACAATCACACATGAGTGAACGTACCTGTTGAACAGCAAGTGTGCTGTCCATCTCGTCAAATGGCTCATCGGGCCAGCTGGAGAAATTCTGTGAGAATGAACACGCAGACGTCTAGGTCATGCAATGCACGGAAGCTCAAGATATTTATGAACCCCGCGTTACTGCACAGGCCAGTAATTATAAAATAGCAGGTGGCCTCGTTGTCGACGATAGGGTACTATCGGCAGTACAAAAGGGAGCGAAACACAAGGCTAACCAGTTTATTCGGTAAGCAAGTTGGAAGATAAATTGGCCAGTTAGGCCTTCGATCGGCCCTGCTCAACGAAAATTGATGCAAAAGCAAACGAACAAATGATAATAAACAGTCAAGTTACTCTGCCCGCTCATGACACGCAAATGAAGGGTTATGGCGATAAAACTGTCACCTCGGCTTTTGTTCCCGGTCGATTCCGCCGAAGAACACCCGCACTGTCAGCCATCTTCATGTTGCCGAGTTTCAGCCAGCGTTTGTGCGTCTGTTTGTCTGTGTGCCGTACCTCTCGTGCTGTTTGCGACGGTTGCGCCATCTGCCCGCCTAAACAGCGACTACATACAACATACACATATGGCTAGAGCATAGTCAAGCTAGCCAAGCATAACCAAGCATAAGGAAAAACATGAATTAAGTGAAATAAACAGCCGTTTTACTGAAATATTTTAACTAACTTTGACCCACTTTTGAGTAGAATGCAAGTTGATGAAAGTATTTTTCCCCTTCTTTCGGTGTTGTGTTATCTATTCTTTGAGATCAAATGTTCATATATTTACCATTTAAAAGTTTAAGAACTCACCAATTAACTTTTCTATTTGCATCTGATTTTGGAACAAAAGTGCTACGCGTAATGCAACAGATATAATTCAAAAATGTAGAGCCATGCTATTGTCATATCTAGGTATCCTTAAGCGCCAGCGCCTCTGCGCGGGATGCTGAGAAACTTATATACCCACCATCTGTTGCTCTAGCAGCCGACAGGATATCTCGGCGAGCGATTAAACCGGCAAGTACGAGATGCCTTGCCCGCACCTCTGAACTCCAAGCTACGCGACAAAGTGGGTGAGTCGATATTCTGCGTATATCTGTTTAAAATTGAGTAGTGTAGCGCTCTTCGCTCCTAACGGCTCCGGGCGCTGTGTTTGCAGTACGACGAGCGCCGCATATGGATCGCGCTGCAGCAAGTCTGGCGGCATAAAGGATTCATCCACTGCATCGTCGAGTCGGTCATCGTAGCAGCGCATTCAAGAAACATGGCAAGCTCAGAAAGCACCTACATTCTCGACAGACGAGAATCGGTTAAGGTGAGTAAAACAAAAATTAATTGCAAAATGGGTCACTGCAGTTCGTGGCAGGTCGCAGAAATTGCGGTCAGCTGTGACGGCGCGCACCCAGACAGCTGCACTGCAACAAGTGAACCATGCGCCTTTTCCTGACCACTCTGGCATCGTCGTGAGAAAGGGCACTCAAAATTCTGCCGAAAAACCGAAAGCAATCCTCGCGTAACCGCGTACAATTTTGCGCATGCGACGCTGTCGTTTTGTCACAGATCTATTGATCGCCGCGCGTCGCGCGCATGGCCAAACTGGTGGACGACCTTCGACATTTTGATGCCGCGTACGCGCTGCGAAAGGCCGTAGTAGCGCATTGCAGGCGGTAATTTCAACTCTCCCAGTGGGAACGTGTCTGCGTAGAAATTAAATGTCACTGTAACGTGTCGCGGGTTTCTTTTATTGTTTGTTTCTCCTCCGAGCGTGCGTGATTCGTGGCAAAGTAGCGCTCCGTCCTGTTCGAATCGGCTAGAGGATACGAAGTGTCATAAACCATACATCTGGTTCGTTTCCGGGCGTTTTCTTATCTCGATTCTGGTATTTCAAAGTCACTGCGCGACTCGAGCCGAGAAGGCCATAATTGCAGCGCTGCATAGATCGTCGATAAGACAGGCGATTGAGCAGCGCGCGCTCAGCCGCCGCGGTCGGTTGATGCGTGACTATGCTGACTATGCCGCGTGCACTTTAGACCCGTGCCAACCCACGCCGTCTTAAGCTTTTTATCTAACGGCAACCGGATCGCAAACCCGTCGTTGTTGATCTCATGTGATTGAGTTCGAGCTTGCCCGGTGCAAGAAAAAAAAAAATTCTCTCGGTGCCTGCATATATGGCGTAGGTGCACGCGCGCCATATATGTGCATAGATCCGTATAAACTGTCCGGAAACATGTTATATATGTATATAAAGGGAAAAAATGAGGGTGCTCGTTATAATACATGGAGGAAAGAATCCAACAGTCGGCGAGGCCAAGGAAAGCATTGGGGATTATGTTTTTTTTTCTTTTTTTTTTTTAATTTTTACTTGGATAATCACAGAAATGAGTAATGTAATCTGCTTAGGGGAAAGATAATTAAACACAAAGTAGAAGAAAAAACAACGTGCCGATGGTGGGGACCGAACCCACGACCTCCGAATATCGCGTCCGGTGCTCTTTCAACTGAGCTACATCGACCGCTGTCCCCCCTGCTACTTTCTCGGGTATTAATGTTGTCTGTATACGAACGCAGATTACATTACTCATTTCTGTGATTATCCAAGTAAAAATTAAATAAAAAAAAAGACAAAAAAACATAATCCCCAATGCTTTCATTGGCCTCGCCGACTGTTGGATTCTTTCCTCCATATATATATAGAACTTTGTATTGAGATTTTGCAACGCGTTACTTTTGTATCCGCAAAGGAATTATAAAATATGAAAGCTAGCTCGACGAAAGCAATTTATAGCGGCCTTTATATGGGGCCCCTCACGCGTATATTTGTCTTTTCGCTATTGCGTCCGCGCAGATCTGGATGTACATGGTGAGCCGGGGAAAAAAAAAAGTGAGAACAGATGGCTATCGTGGGACGTATACTAGCGCACTTTAGTTAAATTGGAGCTTCAGTTAACAAGTAGCAAACCTCCGACAAAAGAGTGAAAAATTGGGCGAAGCGTAATGCGTTGTGCCACTTGTGTGCGCCGTTTTATGTATCGGCGGTTTCAACAAAGCGGTTCTTGATGTGGTTTTGTGTGTGTGGCGGCCTCGCATAGCACGTTTGCTGCAGCGAAGTAGCAGTTCGAATAAACGGTTTCCGTAAAGGACTCGAAAAAAAAAAATGGGGGGGAGGTATTCAGGAAAGCGAAGGATCAGTAACAGCAACTCGCACAGGATTGGAGATAGTGAAGAATCGAGGCTGATAGTGGAGGGCTCCGACTTAGCAATACCCACCAAGAGCAGCCATGCCGACTCCAAGACGCCGCAATATTTCATGTATATCATTAATGTGATGTCGATAGCATGCCCAGCAAGAAAATTATCATCCCCTACTAGCATTTTTTTTTTTTTTTTTCAGACGCGTTTAAATGGTGGTTGTGGTTTGTGGGGTTTAACGTCCCAAAGCGGCTCAGGCTGTGAGAGACACCGCAGTAGAGGACTCCGGAAATTTTGACCACTTGGGGTTCTTTAACGTGCACTGACATCGCACAGCACACGGGCGACTTGCTTTTCACCTCTATCTAAAAGCGGCCGCCGAGGCCGGGATTCGATCCCGCAAGGAACAGTAGTCGAGCGCCGTAACCACTGCCGGAGTGGCGAAACGCAAAGGTGTCATATAGTCAAAACTAGTCCGGAGCCTTATACGGCGTCCGGTATGAATCTCTTCAGAACGTGAAACCATACATGCTGCTGCTGTTATTACTACTACTACTACTACTACTACTACTACTACTACTACTACTACTACTACTACTACTACTAATACTAATACTAATACTTAATGCTGCTACTGACAGCTGTTCCCGTTGGGTCTAATAATAATAATAATAATAATAATAATAATAATAATAATAATAATAATAATAATAATAATAATAATAATAATAATAATAATAATAGCAATTGCCATTTTGCATACAGTATAAAAGAGGTCCAGGCCCGTCAAAGCCAACAAGAGGCTTGACTGAATGGGCCCGGCATGAAGTCAAAGCAACGGGACAAAATGACAGGAAATCAACTGAAAGCACTATTCGCTACCAAGTACAAACGAAGCCCAAGTTTAGCTGAATTCACAAATAGAGTACCAGGCTAGAGTATAAACTAAATGAAAACATATCTCAAAACTGAATCTTGTGCATGCACCTCGATCATGATTAAAAAAAAAAAAAAAAAAAAAGGAAATAAACCGCGGTCAACACAGAGCTTTCAAGTGCATCTTCAGGTTCCGCAAAGAGGTCTCGAGAAAAAACTCGTCCGGCAATCCATTAAATATTTCAGGCATATAAGCGTATCGTCTTGCTCTTCCATAGCGCGCTGAACTCCGCGGCGCGGATTTGCGCAGTTTTCTACTCCGAGCATTTAGCACTAAAAAGTTTGATCAAATAGTCGTTCGCCGCCATTTTTGGATTGTAAATAAAGTACAAAACGTTGCAAAACTGTGTTACCGCCGGGGGCAGATGCAGTGCAATGTAGTTTAACATAATTTTCAAGATAGTATTCCGCGGTCGTGCCAACGTGAAGGACATGAAGCATACACAGTGATGTCATAATGTCGTGCCCAAGGACTTGCACTACATACAAGCGCACGCATAATAATTTTCTTCACTGACAGTGGCGCGAAAGATTTCACACTAAAACTCCTGTACTTCATAAAATCAGCCAACATTTTTCCATTCATTTAATTATTTATTCATCCTTCATCTCATACCCTACTGATACCCTGAGGCAATAAATATCGATTTAAAAAAAAAAAAGTAGTCATGAAACCTTTCGAAGCCTCGCAGATGCGTAAGCAAATTGTTCATGCCATGATAGACGTCCGTCAAAGATCACATCCAGATATTTGTAAATATTTACGTATTCCACCAGTTGACAATGATAATAATATATAATAATGCCTTTGTGTCACATTAAGGACACGCGACGCTGAAGGCCTGCAGGAAGAACTGTCATGAAAGACAGCTTGAAGAGCCGCAGGCACCCATGCATACACTGAACAGCGGTACAGCGAAATTGTTTCTAGAGAGAGAGAGAAAGAGAAAGGAAGTACAATACACGCGGCTTTTGCGTCGCATTATTGCTATGCAAGGTTATTCATTTATTTTTGAGCTGCCCCTTTTCTTTCATTTCAAAATAAACCTCAGGTGGTTTAAGCTCATTCACCTAAATCATGATTTAATTGAAAATTTAGAGCTTGAGAATAACGCCGCTCATTTTATTTATTTTACAAACTATAGCCGCACTTGGCGTGAAGGCAAGCATGCCGCTGCGCTGTTTATGACTTCGATGAAAGCTGTTTCGTAATGTTTATCCTCATCAGCATTTGGTTTGGCTTTGTTTTTTACTGGCTCTGAATTCCCAGAGCGCCTGATCGAGGCTATATGGGACGCCTATAGTGCTGCGGTACTGTGGTTCTTCAATGCGATCTGACGTCGTACGTCGTTATGTATCCGCTCCCCTCCGAAATGCTTCAGCGATTGAATGTGTGTAGAATAAACCAAGAAACGGGTATTATACTACTGCGCGCGTCGACGGTACGCTCGCCTACATGGTGCTAGAAATGCCCTCAATCTTTCCTGCACCACGTGCAGTAGCTGCCGCGCAAAGAATATTGGCACAAAGAAAGGCAGACAATTATTTTTGATGGCTTTTTCCCCCTTCTACAAGGTTAACGCCGAAAAGTTTGCGCAGTGTGAAACTGGTTTCGTATAAAAGATGCCCTTCTTGTGTGGACTGCATACATATAGCCAAAGTGAGAAGTGTTTGAATATTCGGCTTAGACAGCTTTTAAGCTACCAATGTATCTGGTTCGGCGGAACACGTCCGGCCTTGACTGGAGAAATAAAAGCACTGATCTTGTTTAGTCGTCGGTAATGACACATCAGAGAGGTGATGGAAGTATGGCCTCGTGTGGAGATTGAGTCAGTAAGCCTTCGTTCGCTCTCAATGTCTACGAAAGAAATATAAGACTATCTTCGGAAAGTATAATTGTATTTTTTTATTTTTGAGCCTATTTTGTAACTGATAGTTTTCTCGTTGTCTCTACTGTCTCTTGTGTTTAGGCGCCCGTTTTCTTTTTCACAAACCAGTTGCGAGAACGGAACGTTCCCCGTCCCTTCTTTTCTTTGTAAGGTTCGCGCCCAGTAATTGTCACCGTGCACGGGGCGCACCCCAAGAGACAACGAAAAACTACGCTGCCGTTAAAGGGTTTCTCCGGCACATGCTCGGAAATGTTTGCGCGTCAGTCTCTTGGCAGCGGCCGCGCGAGTGGGATCGACTACATCCACGCACTTGGAGTAATGCAAAGCTGTCTAACAATTTATGTGCCGTAGTTATTAATTCCGTGGCGGCAATAAACCATGCGTAGAAAATGTTCGCTGTGATTCGTGAACATTCTTTGAATTCAACATTCTGAACAGGTGAAACATGGAGTATTTTTTTGTGGACTTTTAGAAGTTAGTAAACCCTTTCTACAATAGTATTTATTTATTTATTTATTTATTTATTTATTTATTTATTTATTTATTTATTTATTTATTTCCAAATACTGCAGACAGCAGCGCTGCCCAAGCAGGAGAGGGGTTACATGTTCTGCAATAACAGTTCAGCAAACATATTTTCATTGGTGCATTCAACAATAAATTGAGGCAAACAGTTCCACTGATGTGTTGTGAGGGGAAAGTATGAATTCTGGTAAAGTTTGGTCCTGGCGAAATATGGGCTTACTACTTTGGAGTGGTTCAGTCTACTAGATCTCTGGGGTGCAGCAAAAATATAGACATCACGTGACAAACCAGACTTGTTGTTATACAGCATGTGAAAGAATTTCAGCCTAGAAACCTGACGGCGTACTTTAAGGGGTTCAAGCTTAAGCTGACTCAGCATGTTAGAGACCGAAGATGTTGAACGGTAATCAGAAAAAATAAATCTGGCTGAAAGACGCTGGATGCGCTCTAGTTTGATAATGTCTTTATTATAGCACGGGTCCCAAACTACCGACGCATACTCGAGAACTGGTCTGACTAGAGAGCGGTATGCTTCAAGTTTGACGCCACGAGTAGCGCCTTTTAATTTTCGGCGAAGAAAACAAAGCTTATTGAATGCCTTCGTGGTAATATTGTCAATGTGGGTGTCCCATTTGAGGCTGTCTGTAATCGTTAACCCTAGATATTTAACAGCTGAAACAGAATTAAGAAACTGATCCTGTATGTGATAGTTGTAACCAAGGGGCTTCTTCTTTCTTGTTATTGACATAGATACAGTTTTTGCAAAATTAATCTTCATACCGCTCTCCTCACACCAGTCCGCAAGTTTACAAAGGCTTTCATTCAACACAGTTTGTTGTGAAGCACTATCTATGACACTGTACAAGACACAATCGTCGGCAAACAATTTCACTCTTACACTTTCATCGACGTTTTCGGCAATGCTATTGATATAAATTAAAAATAACAAAGGACCTAGCACAGATCCCTGAGGCACTCCGGTCAATACATCAGTATAAGCAGATCTATATCCTGAACATTCCACAAATTGGGTCCTATTGCTTAAATATGCCTGCAACCATCTAGTCAAATTGTCTGGAACCCCTGCTTGTTTCGCTCTATCAATAAGCAAAGGGTGCAACACGCGGTCGAAAGCCTTTGATAGGTCAAGAAATATGGCATCAACCTGCTTGCCACCGTCAACGGCCGAAGCAAAGTCATGAATGACCGATAAAAGTTGCGTGACGGTTGACACCCTTTTTCGAAAGCCATGTTGATAGGCGACGAAAAAGCTTTTAGATTCGAGGTGGTAAGATATGTGATGGGCTATTACGTGTTCTAGTATCTTACAGCAAGAACATAGTAAAGAGATTGGTCTATAATTAGCAGCATTAAATTTATTGCCCGATTTGAATACCGGAATTACTCTAGCTGTTAGCCAGTCGGTTGGTAAAGAACGTTGCTGAAGAGATGCACTAAATATAACAAAAAGATAATGAGACATTATTTCAGAATATCTTTTAAGAAATGCGTTAGGTATGCCGTCGGTGCCGTGTGACGACTTTACTTTCAAATTTAGCAAGAGTGAAAATATCCCCTCACGACTAAGCTCTATGTCGGGCATTACAGCAGTAGACGGGAATTGGACAACATTCGGGGCTCGCACATGAGAGGAGATAGATATTAGATAGAATTAGATATTTGTGAAACATTTCTGAAGAAACATAGCTGAGAGGTCTTTGGAAAAATATCTAATTGACGTCTCCAAAAAAAAAACATATCTAAGACGTCTTTAAAAAGGCGTCTTAGTATAGACGTGCTAAAGAAGTTTTCCAAGAAACTTCTTTCCGTCGACGACAGACGTTTTGTTCTAGAACAAGATGTTTGTAGCCTTCCAGAGCTGATTAAAGAAGTTTATTAGACGTTATGTGTTTCGTGGCTCTTGTGCACATGCATGCATGGATCACGAGGAGGTAGAATCTCCAAATCCCTGGTCATAAATTTTTATCTGCGGTTGCTGCAATTTCGTCGATGCTTTGGTCGGCTGCTCGGCAGGAGGAAGGAATTAGGCGGCCGTTATCGCTGCGACATCCGTGCTCCCACCCTGCTATAAACACCCTTTGCTGACCGCCGGCGTGCACTTTTGTCTTTGAACCGGTTGGAGCAGGTTCGACGCAGTTGGGCCAATAGGCGTGCTCAACCACGTGGCAGGCCATCTATAGTCGTCAGCGTGCTGTGCATTTTCTTTTGTCTTAAGATGTATCATGTAGCCTCCACCACCTTAATTATCATAATGGCGTTCCAGGAAATCAACATTTCAACCTCAATAATGCAACACCGCCAGGAAGGATGACAGGGTTATTTCGTTAAAAAAAAAAAAAATCGAGGAGTCTATAGGCCAACGACAGGCATTTCACTCTGGAAGTAACCTTCTGTGCGCAGACCTCTCTGCAAGAAGCTTGACGGCCGACGCTTACTTCGAAGTGAATAGGAATGAGCGCGTTGGTTAGACATCGTAACTCAAAAAGCATAGCGCAGGAACAAAAGACGGGGACGAGCGCTTGTCATGTCTCGTCGTCGTCGTCCCCGTCGTTTGTTCCTGCGCTATGCTTTTTAAGCTTTGTTCGACACTCCATGGGCTGCGGCTGCGGTCCTGCGACCCGAAATGCAAACTGTACGGGTAGAAGGCAGCGAGGCCTGCCTCACATGGTGTAGACCCGCCTAAACAATCCACCTGGTAACCCAAACGCAGTAGCAACTATTGAGGGGTGAGAGGCCCAGAGGCAGCCGCTGGAGTCGAGCCACACATTCCCCCTCCCTCGCAGTCAGTTTTTCAGTCAGTCAACGGCGGCGCCCGTACAACGTCTTGGAAACGGCGAACGTTCGCAGCGCGCTCAGCCGCCTTGTGTACGTAGCCGCGTGGGCTCAAAGGTTCATTCTACGTCGTTAAGAATCGCCCTAGTCGCAGGCGGGAAAGGCCCGAGAAAATACGCCACGCACGGAAGAGGCTATGCCGCTCGTCGTAATTAACCCCCGTCGGGAAGTGTCTGTGGAATATAGATAGATTATATATATAAATATGCTGTGGTGATTGAAGTGTCTGTACCAGGACAGTTAGATGCCATACGATGTGAATAAAATAAACGAGACTTGCAACTAGGCTTTCGCCTTCACATTCTTAGAAAGTTCTAAGCATTCCCCGTAATCTTTTTTTTTTTTCGTCATCGATCTGCTCGCAGGTCAGCGTCTGTGTACGCCGTGCAAAGACACGTCACTGCCAATGATTAAAAGGCAAATAAACTGTTGTGGCGAGGTGCTTTCGTGATTGTGTTCATTACGCTATCGCAATCAGCGGTTGATGACAATCGGGGCTGGTGCGAGTCACTGGCGAGTGAGAGTGGGGTGAGAAACGACGCTGATTTCGCTCGATGAAAGAGGTTTCAGAAATATGAACCTGCCAGCAATCCTTTCCTAACCTTAGCCTGACCCCTACGAGCTGTTGCCGTAGAGTAAATAAGAGGACGAATTCCGTACGGCTGGATACGCGTGGCATCGTACGCAAATCACGAGGAAGCATCCTTGTTGGCAAGTTCTCTTACTGCTTTTTTTTTTTTTTTTTTTTTTTGTCAAATCTAGTCGCGCAATGTATGCGACGAAATGACAGCTCCAGTAACAATCGCGAAGCGCATAACGGAAGACAATGTGACGCGCTTGCTGCGTAGCTCTAGAAAGAGCGTGAACAACGATCGATGCCACAGAACCTGTTGACTGCACGTGTAACTGAAGATGCGAGCCCGAGCCGTCGAGGATACGCCACGTGCTTTATGTTCCCACGCGCTTGTCAGCCAAACACGAATGTTTGGGATTCGTCCTTCCGGCCCGCAGCCAACTTGTTGTGGGATGGAGTATGAACACTGTCGCTAGCCGGCGTCGCAAAATATACTTCGACGCGATCGGGCAGCACTGGCATCTTGTTGCACAATCGCGCGCTCGCTGGGAAAGAGTGACGCAAGGCAAGCAAGGCGAACTGCGTTTTGTCTACAACTACCCACAAGCCGTCCGGCGTCTGTCAAGGCTGACCAAAGTTCAGCAGCTTCATATATAACATACAGTCTTTGTCAAAACTGCGGAACCCAGGGGATCCGCTTCTGAGTCGTGTAGTGGCGCTGATATTTTTTTCTTCGGGACATAATTGCCATCAGGCATAGTGAAAAAGGGAGCGGAAAGTCGTAGAAAGATAGAAAAAGGAGTATAAACTGGTATCCCTCTTAAATATTCGCAGAAGTTCCCGATAAACTGATTTTCTAGTGTCCACTTGCGTTAGTCACATTCAAGGTCCCACCGCAGGCCTACTTTCCTTACGTAGCACTGTCTCGCGGATGCCGTAGTTGGGTAGGTCCCCAGCAGGTAGATGTAAGTAAGAAGTAGATTGAGAGTAAGTGTAAGATTGAGAAGTAGATATAATCATAGAATGATTACGGGCACACCATATTGTTTGTAGATGATACTAGTACAACCTGCATATGGGTTTAGTGCACAGAACACCATAGCACGAGCTTTTCTTCTTCCAACAGGACAGCGCGCTCAGCGACAAGCGCGGTAGAGATGGCAGAGCGCGCATCAGGTGGCCAGTGGCGAGGCAGAACGGCCGCACAGCTGCTGTCAAATCAGTGTTATCACAGTTGGGAATGCTGCGGCCGTCATCGGGCAGTATTTTACGCGCTCCCGACTGAGCTGCCGCGTGTCACTCGCGCGCCCTCAACTTCGGCCTCCCATAGCGTCAGTCGCCCCTCAGCCTTCGTGGGCAGAGATTGATGTCTAAGCGCAGTGCTCCCTAGACCTTCTCTCCACGCCGCTCGCCTCATCGTGAAGCAACTTGTGCTCACCTTCGGGCGCTCGCCTTCAAGCGCACTTCCTTGCTCTTCGTTTTGCATTTCTTCGCCCCGGGGACATTCTTTCACTGCTCTAGATATGATGATGCCGAAACTGTAGAGCATCTACTTTGCCCATGTCCTGCATTCTCCTCACATCTCTCATATGGTAGTGAATTCCACGGATGGATGAAATCATTGTGCTTATTTCCGTTTATTTCCAGTAAAATGCGCTGCCGTTTGTGTGAGGGCGCTGTAAGCAGTGTCAGCGCATCCCATATTTCGCATTTGGTTAACTATGCGAATCGGCTGTAATTTTTTTAATTGAAATTTTGGCTATAAGATAGCGTCTACGGCATTGCAATACCGGTGCAATTGCCGCGGCCATCGCAAGACAGGGGAATACTAATTGAAATGCTAAATGTAACCCAGGTTTTGAAAAATAAGGTGCGTTCTACGCTCCACAGGAAGAAAGCGGGCGCTGCTTTTCGCGAAAGGGGGCTCTGGTAGTGTGTCACAATCGGCACACCGACGCGTCGAGTGAAGATGGAAAGCTCGAAGAAAAAAAAAAAAATGGAACTGTTTTCAGTAAATATTGGTGGAAGGACATTTTCATCGCGAAGAAAAATTCTGTCATCATGTTCTTCCACTCGCTCGTTTTTTCACCTTACTTGCGACAGCTGCTGGCGCATATACCTTCTTCACCAGCGCAAAACGCCAAACCCGTTCGGGGCAGCAATACAGAGGAAAGAGGACTTCGTTACTTTATCGGTCGCCTGGGAGCGCTGAAATTGCTGTCCTGTCACGTGGTTGTTTTTGTATTTCGCGGTCTGTCTTCGAAGACCTATAAATAAAGCTACGGGAATCGTAGCTTGGAGGAAACACGGCTAGCCGTTTTTAGAACAGTCTACAGCTTTTTATTGACAATTTCTCCCTGAAACCAATAAAACGTTGGGAAAATTTTTCTTATTTCTATTTCGCGGGCTTTCTTTGAAGTCTCTGAAGCATAGAAACAGATACGTAAATAGATAGATTAATAATAATAATTGACAATTTCTCCCTGAAACCAATAAAACGTTGGGAAAATTTTTCTTATTTCTATTTCGCGGGCTTTCTTTGAAGTCTCTGAAGCATAGAAACAGATACGTAAATAGATAGATTAATAATAATAATAATAATTATTATTATTATTATTATTATTAATCTATCTATTTACGTATCTGTTTCTATGCTTCAGAGACTTCAAAGAAAGCCCGCGAAATAGAAATAAGAAAAATTTTCCCAACGTTTTATTGGTTTCAGGGAGAAATTGTCAATAAAAAGCTGTAGACTGTTCTAAAAACGGCTAGCCGTGTTTCCTCCAAGCTACGATTCCCGTAGCTTATTATTATTATTATTATTATTATTATTATTATTATTATTATTATTATTATTATTATTATTATTATTATTATTATTATTATTATTATTATTATTATTATTATTATTATTATTATTATTATTATTATCTGATTCACAGGAAAGGACAGGCGCAGTGTCTGTCACCCTTTTTTTTGCGATAGCGTGCCTTACAGCGTAATGTTTGCTCACAAATAGAGTTACAGACCTGATTCTTTAACAAAATCTAGTAATGGCCTGTATAATGCGGACCTAGTATCCAGGCATCCACATCCGGCGGTCGACCTGGGGCACGGTGACCTGGGGGAAGCCCGCATCGGAGCAGATATTTCTGCCGGACAGCATGTAGAGAGGGGCACGTCCAGAGAAGATGTTTGATGTCTGCCTCGGAGACAGATGAGCTGGACAAAAGAGGCAGGTGTTGTCGAATGTGGCGTGGTATTGTGCCGGCCACAACCAGGTTACCGTAGGAGTGAGGGCGACACGAAGGCGCAACCTTTAAAGCAAGACCTCCTCCCAGCGCACAACACCGCCAGGGAGGTCGGTGCCACGCGGTAGAAGCGCTCGTGTAGCGCG
The DNA here is from genome assembly GCF_055883805.1 of Amblyomma maculatum. Taxonomy (NCBI): domain Eukaryota; kingdom Metazoa; phylum Arthropoda; class Arachnida; order Ixodida; family Ixodidae; genus Amblyomma; species Amblyomma maculatum. Next base: position 51,361,212 of record NC_139345.1, read on the forward strand.
CCCAAGGTTCTCTTTTTCGATGTGGAGTATAGTCGCCGGAGATGAGGGGGCCATTTCAAGCGGACGATTGCTCTGTCGACACTTGAACCGTGCTGTAATGGAAGAGAGGAAGGTTGGAGAGAGAGTGAAAAGAGGAGCCGTAGTGGAGGACTTCGGAGTAATTTAAACCACCTGGGGATCTTTAACGTGCGCTCACATCGCAAAGCACACGGGCGTCTCTCCCTTTCGCCTCCATCGAAACCCAGCCACCGGCAGTGCATAGAAAACGGCGCATAGCAGTAGCAAAGAAAGAATTTAAGAAGGCGAAGAGAGCAGTCTCGAGAGAGAAGAACAGAGAGAGGAACGCATGGAGAGAGAGAGAGAGAGAGAGAGAGAGAGAGAGAGAGAGAGAGAGAGAGAGAGAGAGAGAGAGAGAGACTGCATGGAGGAACGGCTTGCCAAACTGTGATGCCAGACAGCCGAGCTTAAACGGGGCATTGCCGCCGGGATGGGGCCTGTGGAAGAGTTCAGTCAACAGGAACCAACAGAAGAGGATCTGAAGGCACGTCGTGTGACTGATCACTCCATTCGAGTTTCCGGAAGTGCATCTCCTACCCAGACATCTGAAGCAGACTTTATGAACAGTCCGTTTGGACACATGCGTAGTGTGTGCGAGAGACTGTGGCACCAAATGGACTTGACACCGATGAGTAACCCAATGTATGAGACTTTGCGTTTGGAGGCTCTGCCAAATCGAAATACTGCATAGAAAAAATTGAGACCGCTGCATGCTACTTCACAGATCATCGGGCAGTCTTCGTCTCTGTCAAGCAAAATGAATAAAAGATGTGTCTGTCGCTCATTGTTAAACATACATGACCACAACAAGCTCAGCCAGGGAAAAATACTTACCTCTCGCTACGTATAACCTGTCATAGCTGAGCTAAGCCACTGCCATGTTTGTTTTTTGCAATTATCTATTTAGTAATCAAGAAATTTTCTAATTTACTAACTATTATCTTTAGACAATAAATGGATTTGCAGAGTTAGAGAGCACCTTCCAAAACCCCCATTCCATTTATTTCCTGTAAAGAAAGCCTCACATGTATTGTTTTTCCAAGCTCTAAAGAAAGCCCGCGAAATACAAAAATATCACGTGACTGGCGCATTTGTGCGCCGCGACTGTGCTGCTCTCAACCTAGGTTTCAGTGAACGAAATCAGCTGCGGCCACGACCCCGTTACAGCGGCATGCCGATATGTCTGCGGTGGTTTCTTTGTCCTCTTCAGGCAGTCAGCGCTCGTGACGGTGCAAGTCGCAGCGAGCTCAGCGGTCTGGCTGCAACCATCGCCAACATATCAGCCTACCGCTTGGGACTGGGCTGTCGAGTCACGGCCGCAGCTAATTTGGTTCACTCAGAGCACGATAGAGAGCACCACAATCGTGGCGCACGAATGCGTTAGGCACGTGATATATATATATATATATATATATATATATATATATATATATATATATATATATATATATATATATATATATTGTAGTTCGCGGGCTTTCTTTAGAGCTTGGAAAAACGATACAAGTGAGGCTTTCTTTATCGGAAATAAATGAAATGGGGTTTCAGAAGATGCTCTCCAACTTTGCAAATCATATTTATTATCTAAAGGCAATACTTAGCACATTATAAAAATTATCTTAATTACTAATTAGTTAATTGCAAAATAATGAATGGCTTGAGTGCGCCAATGTTTTCTGCCGCCAAATCACCAGGCGGCAGAAAATACCCTTTAACACTACAGCGTCACACCCTCACAGCGGAGCTTAAGTGTCCTCCGAATTTATAACGTTCACTTTTTTTTCCTGTCTTGTAAAGCATATCGGCCATATACCCAGGGGTGACGTGGATTTCTTGACGAAACGCCGACGCCACCTTTACCTTTACGGTTTACTGGATTGTTTATAGTTTGTAATCGGCGCTATAATTACACTATATTGCTTTATCTAATTCCTTTGCTTGACCCGGCAACTTTTGTCTTGATAAGCGCAAGTGCTGTAGTACGTCTGCTTAAGTTAATTATGGCTGTGGACAGTCTGAGACAAGGAGAGAGGAGGAGGGACACTAGGCGAGAAAATCTCGGGCGGCGGCGTGTGCACGGGCATTTCAATCTTTGAGCGAAGCGCATACCCCAGATTTTTTCCAAGGTCGTGCAGACTTGCGGCGCAATTCTGATCCGCATATAATTTCTGCACACAGTCAGCAAATCTGTAATTGTATCCTATTCGGAATTAGGATGCGAAACTGGCATGGCGATCGCCACCTCATCCAACCATGCAATTTTTCCGTGACGAACAGAAAGTCCATTGACAATATGCCCCTGATGCACCACCATTATTGTCGAGATTCCCCGTAGTCCTACAGGACCCGCAGCATGCACGAAGGAAGCCCCCTCTAATCTAGAGCAGATCCTTTTCCTTATCTTTGCCCTCGCACTCTTCCTTGCTTGATGTTCCGGGCGCATGTTCTTAGGGAGTGGCAGTGTCCCAAACTTTCCCCCTCTACTCCTTCGAGATGTCTTGTCTCGCTTCTGCGTGGCAAGGGCAGGTGATTTTCAAGTCTTCCGGCACCTCGTGCTCAACTTTTGTTCGCGACAATCTGGCATACTGACTTGAGAGGAGGGCCTCAGTCATATCATCCGTTGTATTGTGCACCCCCAACTGTAGCAGACGCTCTGTAGATGTTTTAAGCGGCAATCCGAACGCCTTCTTGTATGCTGTTCTAATTATGACATCCAAATAATTTAGGTTGCAGTTCCTCATCCGAAGGTATACGGGGCCACAGATATAGATGGATTTATTGAAAGGAAAAGCAGAGAAGTTGGCTGGAATAATTCAAATCTGGCCTGCTACTCTGCACTGGGGAAGGGGAAGGGGAGAAGAAAATCATGATGGGTGACGATGTGGGAGAAGGCATATGAAATATACCTATATACAGACACAGTAGCTTGCCTCACAAGCGCGAATCAAGCCCGCTGGAGCACAAAAAACGGCAAAGAGCACGCACTGCCAGGACACCCTTCCCCTTGTCCTGCCAAGCGCCCAGCAGCAGTTCCTCCGACAAAGACCTCTTGTCCAAACGCTTCAAGGAAGCGGCTAGCACACTTCTTTCGCCCGCATACACTGGGCCACATATACGATTCGGCTGGTTATAAAGGCTTGAACCAACCAAAGTCTTTCTTCATCCTTCCATTTCTTTTTAAAATGGTAATACAGGTAATCATGTGCATTACCTGCTCGCATACTATATATACGAAGCGTAGTAACCATTAGTTCGTTGTCACCCTTGTTATTAATCAGTAGACCCAGGATACGCACTGTATTTACCTCAGGAATCGCAGCATCGTGCACCGTAATGTGTTCAGGGGCCATCTCCTCTCCTGTCCGTGACGAGAAGCTCTGACTTTTCTGGACAGCAGCGCAGCCCGCACGTTTCCACATATTTCTGGACAGTCGAAGCAGCCTCTTGAATCACTTCCATCTGCCCCATACTGCCCCACGTAGCTCATTTAGTGATGTCTGCCGTGCTGAATTCCGCCCACTCCATGCTATCAAGTTGTTCAGGCACACGCGTAAGGGCAATGTTGAAGAACAGAGGAGAGAGGTCTGCTCTTTTCAGCGTACCTTATAGTAAATATAGAGATTAGATGGGATCGTACATCACCAGTCCTTGTCTCTCTTGTAGAAAGTCTGATATATTCGTCATTTTCTCACACTGCATCTTCCGCAGGTTATCCAGGATTTTGTAGTGTTTCACATCATCAAAATCTCCCTTGAGATACAAGGCTAAGATTACACTGTTGCACCCGCCGGGGTGGCGCAGTGGTTACGGCGCTCGAGTACTGTTCCCAAGGACGCGGGATCGAATCCCGGCCACGGCGGTAGCTTTTCGATGGAGGCGAAAAGCAAGGCGCCCGTGTGCTGTGCGATGTTGTCAGTGCACGTTAAAGAGCCCCAGGTGGTCGAAATTTCCGGAGTCCTCCACTACGGCGTCTCTCATAGCCTGAGTTGCTTTGGGACGTTAAATTCATGGGTCAGTAACATCCATCTTGAATTGCAGCAGCACGTGTTGCATGGATAGGTGCTAGCCGAATATGGTGTGGGGCATACAATCGTTTTCCTCCAAGTACGCCGCCTTCCATGCACTCCATTCTCCATCAGCTTGCAGGCATACGAAATGAGCGATATCGGGCAGACGGGTCGTGTTTGGTCGTACACAGGTATTTTCTCGTATCACTGCGATCAGTTGCTCGTCGGTACCAGCATAAACACTTGGAGTGCTCTCTTGAGGTTCCGCTGCTGCTATCCTGCATCTTGTTGGGGCTCGATCAGGCATCACTGCAGGAGGCTCCATGTAGACTTGACGCCAAGCCTGCCTCTCAATGAGTCGCACCTGATTAGCCAATTGTTCTTAGCCAAGTTCCACGCGTATTCCTCTGCAATAGAGGCTTTACAAAAGTTAGCGCCATTTATTGAAAGAGAGAGAAACTGTGCGCGGCGGCCATGTTTTGTTCAGTCCGCCCGCGCCTCCCATCGAGTACGCTGTCAACGTGCGCCTTCGTGGAACCCGTGCTTGCACCGCAAGGTGCATTGGAATGATCACAAGCGATTGCTTCATTTTTTAACAGTCGCTGCTAGCACCAAGCTCTATTCGGAATGATGCCAGCATGTTGCTGCGTACCCTTCTGCAGCAAGCTCACCGTCGTAGATGCGCACGGAAATAAGGTATACGCGTGTATGCGACCGCTCGTTTGGAATCCTAATCGGCTTTACAAGTGTCACTTGCATCATGTAAAGCATTACTGCACGTCCCTCTGACTGGGAGCTAGCTCACAGAACGTGCTATCACCTAAAATAGCAAGGTTGTTTTGCATGCTATGGAGCCTTGTTAACTTGAAGGATAAGCTTATGCTTCGATGGAGGACACGGGAGAAGGAGCAATACATGTATACCGAACGCTATAGTTCAAATACATTCTTTGAAACCTTTTGTACGTAGGTTGCATTTACCATTGTGTATTTGATTTAAGACAAGGGAATGATCACCGAAACTACTTTTCACAGTTGTACGAAATTTTATTGCTTGGTGCAGAGAGCAATATGGCTGTCTAGTGTGCCCGAGGTGCGTGTTTCACGCTGCAAAAGCGGCTGCCAAACCCGCGGCGTCTAGTAAAGCAGGAGAAGATGACATCCCACTAGTGTGTTGTAATATACTCACGTCCAGCCCGTTTCGAAAGATGGTATCACGTGATAATGCATGCGAAGTCCGGTCCGCGTCCTGAGCGCGCAGTTCAGGTTTGCATTCTGTGCCTTCATACCTGCTAGTGCGGCCGATAAAATAACGAAGTTTGTTTTTCACTTTTGTGCGTTTTATCGAATCACCCGATGGTTCGCTAATTGACAGTCACCTGAAATTCAGTTGATTTTGTAAATATGCCGATTTCTTGTTTATTCCCTCTGTCAGATAGCAGACATTTGAAGCCTTAACCTCATGTGAAAGTGCTGTCATGGGAAGCTTCGAGGAACTCGGAGGAGGAGGAACTCGGCTGAAACGAAAAGAAATTTGAAAAGTCAAATCACATTACTGCGAAGTATCAGTGGTTGGTGCAACTGGCTGTGTTCATAAAGTCAGATTTATATTATATAATACTGTTATAAAACATTAGGGGGACACTCAAGCTCCACCGTTAAGGGTATGACGCGATAGCGTCTCTCTCTCTCACACACACACGTTTTCTTTCTTCCCTTTTTGAATTTTTAGCTTTTATTTATTTCATATTTCGATTATTTGTTTCTTTATTTTATTTAATGTTTTATATTTTTATACACCAATACTCAGGGTCAGCAACAATCACCTTTCCATTCTGAGCAATTTGACACCTTTGAACACTTTCAATTAATCAATTACACATTCTAAATTTTCTTCATTAGCATCACTAAGTACTGGTTTTTCCTTCTGAGCATTTTGTCACCTTTAAACTCTCAATTTCAAATTTTTTTCTTTTTTTGTTGCTTTATTTCATCGATTGGTCAATTAATTACAAATATTTTGTTATCTCATCATCGCCTATTGCACACCAACCAATCTTCACTCACTGGAAGCAGAAATTACCATGACTCGTTTTCTTTTTTTTTTTTACGCAGCCCCCGATTATTTCCGAGACCCGTGCCAATAACTGCGTCGACGGCATAGGCAGGAAAGTGCTAAGCGCCATTCCGACTTAAGTCAAATTGCGCACGATCCTTTCATCTCAAAACAAATTGCATCCTCGCTCATTTCACCAACAAGTATCCCACTGGTAGCAGTGGGATGAGCGACGGTGATGCGCAAACCAAGCAAACTCGCGATCGTCTCTCATAGTCGTAAAAGCAAATAGAAAGGCACACAGACAAAAAATAATGCACATTACAAAACTCTAGATACTGTACCCGGATACGGATGGCGCTGTGCGGATCTACGAGGGGCCCATGCACGACTCGTAGAGCAGTTTGTAACCGCTACGCCTCGGCTGTCAAAATGCGCTTCTTGGCTTCGCGCTAACAGACACCGCCAGGAACAGAAGAGAGGTGCAAGCACAGCACACTAGGTTACAACATGAAAAGCGCAGACAGAACGGCGGGCGCTGACGGACGGACACGAAGCGAACCAAAGCGAACGGATGGAGCGAACAAAATATGGCTGCCAGCGCCGGATCAGCGTGCCGCTCATGGTTGCCAGAATTACTTTTGTAAACCCTCTATCGTCTTGCGATTTCAGCGGTTCCGTCTGCTAGTAACGCTCTTTCACCTCTCATAGGCGCAGTGGGTGGTTTTCTGAGGTCCGCAGCGTTCTCGTAACGCTGTCCATAGCGGCTAGCAGTGAACCAGCCCATTTATCATATCTTCTATACGCGAGTCGTGGATCCCAGCGCTCTCGAAAAAGCGAACAGTCCGCGAGTCTGTCACGCCCCCTTTGTTTGCGACGCTTGTTGTGGTCCAAGCAGATATGGAGCATATAGTGGTCATTGCCCAATGCTCCGTGCGTATTTTGACACTCGCAATTTTTAACATTCTTGACCAACGTCAGATCAGGAGATGGTGCTCTATGACACACTATTCTCGTAGAAAGCTGCGGGTCCGTTGCTGATGCCAATTTTCTGCCTTTTCCGTCTTCATTGTTGTAGCACCAAAGTGCACAGAAAATTAATTGGCATCAGCAATATATGCGTTCATATAAAATTGCGTGCGACTGGAGCTGGCTGCTAGCTTAGTCTGATTTAAATGCACCACCTTCTCGCTTCGCGTTACCGCTTCGGCACAATTCCGGCAACGCGTACACTTTTTTTCTACATCCTTGAACGTACCACGTGTGACATCCACAGCGCGGGGGAAAAAAATAGTCAACAGCGCAGAAAAATGCGTATTGCTTCCAGCAGTCGTGAAATTCGCGCTATATTTATGTCTGCAGTGCATTTATGCTTATTTCTGTCAACCCCTACCCAGTAACATATGCGGCGACAGAAAGCCGGGCAGATATGTGCGAGATAACACGATAAACAGCCCCGATCTGCACCCATCCTTTGAGGCCTTATTTGAAAGGGAACAAGAGACAGTGAGGAGAAGAGACCAAAAAGAAGCGTGGATAGGAAATAAAAAAAAAAAAAAGCAAAACTCATGTTTCTCGGGCTATTTCGTTGACTCCCTCTTGGCGCCTCTTTGGGGGCTCCATTTGACTCTTGACCCTGTTTATCAAGCTTTCTCGCATCGAAAGAAAAATTGCAAAAAAAGGGGGGGATAAAAAGAGGCGGCTTCGTGCCGACAAGAGGGCAAAAAAGGAAGGCTTGTTTGTCGGGGTAGTAGGGACGAGTATAGGGAAGAGCCCTTCTATGCTGCAGCAGTCGGTCGGGAATTCTCGGCGCCGCTGCTGACGGGCCGATAAAAAGAACCGCGCCGTTGAGGCAATTGTACTTCGATCTCCTCCAGTGTGAGCAGCACTCGGGCTTGCCGCTCCCGTACACTGCAGATGTCGATCGCAGGCTCAAGTCGTGCGCGCGTGCAGAACGGCGTAATTTGCTGTGGTGCTGGTCTGAATGCGGGCGCGTCATGTGTAAGGATTCTTTTGATCTCATTTTGTCCGCCCTCATCGTCCTTCGCGCAGCGATGATGCTGGGCGGCGGGTCGGAAGCGGTGTAATTATGACGACACTCCATTCCTGCTCAACCCCCCCCCCCCCCCCCCCGCACACACACACACACACAAAAGAAAGAGAAAATTGTTGAGTTGTAAGGATGCCAGGAAAAAAGTTTTTGAGGAAAGGAACGACGGGTGCAGTAACGATCTCAATTCACGGTGGACACATCAACCGTGCCGAGGGGAAAGGGAGGAAGGTGGGAGTCAAATATGAAAGAAAGACATGCCGTAGTGGACAGATCCGAAATAATTTCCATCACTTACAAAACACCAAGATTTTAGAACTTCAGAAATATATATTGATGTGGCCTTAATAGAAGCTGTGCCTGGCCACATGGGCCTCGACAAGGGGGTACAAAGAGGCACTAACCCCCTCCCTAGCCCCCTCCATCCACTCTCGCTTCCTTACTTTCCCGCTGACATCGGTGACAGGAAACTTTATGGAATGATTAATTCGGCCCCAACGGCAAAAAAAAAAAAAGGAAAAAAGAAACGCGCGCGTGTGTGTGTGTGGGGGGGGGGGGGGGGGGGGGGGGTTGCCCCCATGCCGGGCCCGATTCTTGAAATCCGCCTTGAACTGTCAGCACCATATTGCCTCTCTGATTGGCCCTTAAAATTGCGAGTCGCATGCTTCAAACTTGTGGCGCGAGACCGTCAGTTTAGGGGTAGTCATCTTCTGCGTTGGCGTCAAAATGACGTGGTCTCGAATAGCCTAATTAACTTTCAAGATCACGTCATTTTGTCGTCACTGCCACAAATTTGGAGCCCGGACTAATCAGAGAGGCAATATGGCGCTGACAGGCGAAGGCGATTTTCGAGAGTCGGACCTCTGGTCTGATTATCTAAATTTGCACATCCGCTCAAAGAAGTTGCGGTTTTTAAAGTAAAATCTGGCATCGGTTGCATAAGGTCCAAATTAGAATATGCTGCAATAGCGTGAGATCTCTTATTAATGAAATGTCCTCCAAATCGAAATTCGAACATGTCCAGCGTAAGGTAGACATTCATTCATAGAAAATCATCATTATTTTCTACAACAAATTCATACCAGCAGTTTCTTCCCGAAAACAGCAACCGAATGGAACTGCCTTCCCCGCAGCATTTTTCTCTTCCCGGATTTTGCGAATAACTTGCATCGTTTGCTTTCCCCCTATTGGCCATTTTCTTTAGAGGAGTTATTCCTGTGCTATATACTGTGATGTGTAATCGCTGTATTGCTTCGGGTTGTGTTATATTCTGTAGCTGCTGAACCTTTTCCCGCATAAACCAACTTTATGTTTATTGCCACAGGGCATCCTTCATAGCATTTTTATAAACCTACTTAGTCTGCAGTTTGTAATATCCCCCAAATAAAAATAAATAAAATATAAGGTAGGCCCCATTCTGCAGAAAATTTAGCCTCAGCGTTATCCGTGCACGGTTCGGCGGTTTCACCCGTGTCGCTGAAAATCCGACGTCGTCAGCGATTGGACCCGAGTGAAAAATCCTTAGGTCTGTTCTATTTAGAACTGGTTCTCAGCACCAATTCTGAAAAAGTTGCGCTCGTGCCAGTCAGGTACCGGCGAGGTGCAGTTCCAGTTCTTTGGTTCAGGTGCAGCGCGTCAGCAGCACCACACATTACTGGTGCGACATTTTCAATCGAGCCTTGTCGTCTGCTCGCTCGTTTCCGTTGGCCGCGAGCTGTAAGTTCTCGGGGTGCGGTTATTTTTGTGCCTCGCGCGGCCATGGTCGACAGCATCGTCGAAGTCACTTTTAAGGAATTTCTGGAGTCCTCTGACAGTGAGGACGGGGAACCCGCGGGCCGACGCCGTGCTTTCCTTCACGGCAACTGTGGTCTGACCGAGACCGATCGACTGGACAGACCGCAATTTAGCAAATTCCCGTACAACTGAAGCGCTCTTGCTAGATATTTCAGCTTTGAACCCAGGAGGCTATTCAGGTTGTCTCTAGAGACCTTAGAGGAACTCGCCATTTTCCCGGATAATGACGAAGCTTGATCCGTCGACGACGAGAAAAAATCTCCCTAAGTGGACCAAGATGTTTACGAGCATCTCGTCGGCAGCGCGCGTCGTTTGCTAGCGCCGTCAACACGTGTACCACTTTTCTGCACCTCCTCCTCGGAGGGTGCCGCGGTTCTTTGCACCAGAGCGGCACCACGACTGCACCAAAATTAGGGAGCCTACATCTTGCGCCGCGGCGCCCGGTGGTGCCATCCTTTGAAGGGGCACTTACCGCCGCCTGCTAAATACCAGTGTTGCCAGATGAACTAGCGGCGCCATTTTGGTCCCAACTGGACCGGCGCGGCCGGGCGCTCCGCATGGAGAGCGTTGGCGCTCGTACATTGCGGCGGTCTGATTTTTTTCTTCGCTGCTATCTGCATGAAATATTTGCGCACTGCGGTAAATATTAAGTGATGCATTTTATACAGCTCATTCGGCAGAAAAGCCATCGGCATAGTAGAAATAGTAGTAGTTGTTGTAACGTCTGGAAATAATCGGGGGCCGTGTAAAAAATCGTATCATGGTAATTTGTGGTTCTAGTGATTGATGACTGATTGTTTATGATAGGCGGTGAAAATGCTCACAATGAAAAACCAATGCTTGATGAGGCTAATTAAGAAAGTTTAGACTTTATAATTGAACAATTAAGTAATTGAATTAATTGGAAAGATGAAAACTTGGAAAAGGGGGTTCAAAGGTGTGGAAGTGCTCCAAAAGAAAAGCCAATGTTTGGTGAGGCTAATAAGGAAAATTATCTAATTATATTTAACTAATTTAATTAATTTTAATTAAGGATTGAAATATTCTCTAAATGAAAATTAGTCAATGGGGTTTAAAAGCTGTCAAACGTACAGAATGAAAATCAGATGCTTGTTGATGCTGATTAATAAATGCATAGTGTGTAACTGATCAATTAATTGAAATACTTTGAAAAAAAAATTACCCACGATTATGTTATTTCCTAATGCGAAATTTGAGCGCAGCTCATCACCTGTTTCACCTTTTCGATAGATTGAGGCAAAGATTTCGAGCAAGACACGAATGTACAATTACAGATAATTTTTTTTTTAATTTTCACACGTATCCCTTCAAAAAACACTCCACTAACAGTTCTTGGCTGTCATGAAAGAAGCTTTGTGGTCGGAGAAAGGGAGAGAGCAATTGAGTTATCGGGAGGCTGCGGGAAGCAGCGCGTGGGCCCATAGGAACATTGCGCGACGATCAGATAGCAGCGACTGACTGATGCCGCTAGCGAGTGAAGCGAGTGAGAACGGGATGCACGCACCGTGATCCGCTAATAGCGAGCCGGCGTTTCGGCAATCAGAGAGCACCCTCGCCGCCACGCAGGAAGAGGGGGACCCCCTCCTCCTCTTTCTGTATGGCGGTGACGGTGTTCCTCTTTCTCTCTTTCCACTTTCATTCCCATCTTCCTCCCTTCCCTTACGGCGCGGTTCGGGTGTCCACAGAGCAAGTGTGACAGTTACTGCGCCTTTCCCTTCCTGTGAACCAATTTAATTTACGCAGTCACGTTGTCTTGACTCGCTAGCGGCGGCGGCGGCATCAGTCAGTCGCTACTAGCGCTGCCTCCGGCGATACCCCCCCCCCCCCCCGTTTCTTTTCCTCGTGTTCTCCGGTTGCTGCGCGCGCTCGTGCCCCTATCGTTCGCCGCTGAGTGTACCCCCTCCCCCCTCTTCTTGCGAGGCTCCGGTTGCCGAAGCGTCGGCTCGAGCTGGGGGGATGAAAGGGGGCGGAGCTGGTTACGAGGCCGACGCGGCTGACGCAGACGCGAAACCCAGGAACGGGCGCCAAAGAGCTGCGCTCTAAAATAAAATCTCGGAAAAAGGAGTTTCAAAGGAGTTAAATTGTTCAGAATGGAGAGCCAATGTTTGCTGATGCTAAGTAACAATGTAGGAAAGATAAAAACGAAAAATGCACTCAACAATTTTTATTACTTACAATTCACTGTTTGGGCGATTATAGACAAAGGCCGCCAATGAGCATACTGCAATCATACTTGATATAAGATACCCCCTGATATTACTTGGTGTAGCCAAAAGTACAAATGTTAATCACAATTAACTAATTAACGGCTAATAACGAAGACCTAAAATTAGTGTACTGGAATATGCCACGTAAAAGCTATCCTGCGATATATGACTTGACGTAACTTAAAGTTCAAGCATTATTTAGAACTAAGTTAACCGTTTTTAATTAAAGCCTGTAATTAGTGTACTGCAAACATTCTCGCTATAAGCTGTCCAATGATATATAAATTCATGCTATAGACTGATGTTCAATATTTATTCAAATTAAATAATGGAAATCAACAAAGACCGGTAATTAGTGCATTGCGATTGTGCCACATATAAGCTATCCTGTGATATATGACTTTAAGGTAGCTTTAAGGTCAAGCGGTAATCATAATTATGTAATTAACGGCAATTAACAATGACGGGTGATTAGCTCATTGCAATTGTGATGGATATAAGCTATCCTGTGATATAAGACGACGTAGCCTAAATTTCAAGTGTTAATCGCAATTATCTAATTAACGGTCATTAACTAATATTAACTAAAATTCGCCATTATCTAGTTAACAGTTCTTAACTAAACCAGCAATCAGTGCAGTGCAAACATGCTCTGCATAAGCTATCCAATGATATATGGCTTGATGCTGTAATCTGAAGTTAAATATTTAATCAGTTCATTGAATAACGGTAATTAACAAAGACCGGCAATTAGTGTATTGCTATCGTGATGGATATAAGCTATCCTATGATATGACTCAATGTAGCCTAAATTTCAAGTGTTATATCACAATTATATAATTAATGGTGATTAACTAACATTAACTAAAATCCAAAGTTCAAATGTTAATCACCATTACTAGTTAATAATTCTTAACTAGAACGGCAATTAGTGTAGTGCAAACATGCTCTGTATAAGCTATCCAGTGCTGACTTGATTCTAGAGTGTGAAGTTACTTTTAATCATAATTAATTAGATAATGGCTATTAACAAATACCGGCAATTAGTGTATTGCAATTGTGCTAGATACAAGCTATCCTTTGATATATGACTTGGCATTGTAGCCTAAAGTTCAAGTGGTAATTACAATTATCTAATTGGCAGTGATTAACTAAAATTAACTAAAGAAGAGTCCAAATGTTTAGTTAACAGTTCTTAACTTAACCGGCTATTAGTGTAGTGCAAACGTGCTCTGTATAAGTTATCCAATTATATGACTTGATGCTAGTCTGAAGTTACTTTTAATCATAGGTAATTAAATAGCGGCAATTAACAAATACAGGCAGTCAGTGTATTGCAATTGTGCTAGATATAAGCTATCCTCTGATATATGACTTGGCATTGTAGTCTAAAGTTCAAGTGATAATCACAATTATCTAATTAACGACATTTAACTAAAAATAACTAAAGGGGAGTTCAAATGTTAATCACAATTTAATATCAACAGTTTTTAACTAAACTGGCAATTAGTGTAGTGCAAACATGCTCTGTATAAGCTATCCAATGATATATGATGGCGCTAGTCAGATCAATTTTTAATCACAGTTAACGAATGGCAAGTAATTAGCAATTGCAAATAGTCAAGTGAAATTATAGTCGACGCAAGGTATCCAACAATATATTACTTGATATTGCAGCACTAAGTTCATTTTTATTCACAATTAACTAATTAACTGTTGTACCTATAACAATTTTATTGCTATTATACTAGGCATAAGCTTTCAGTTTATATAGCAGTCGTGGCATTGTAGTTAGAATAAAACACAACTACACAGTGGCCGTGGACACTTTACCTATACATTAGGTACACGATGCTCATCAACCAAGTAATGATACACATTGAAACAGTGCGTCGGCTAACGATATTTTCTACTCAGGAATATCATTTTGGTTTAATTACCAAGCTGTGGTCCCCACGAAAATACACGTAATGTTCCTCATCAGTTAATTCGGCCATTTTCTCCCCTTAGCTCACCCTGGTTCTACATATACAAAGTGTGCTACTCTTAAGCTGGAGACCAAAATGGTGGCCCACCAAGCTTGACGGTGGTTTTTGGCCAAAATAGGCAACCCCGGCAGGAGATGTCACCGGCTCCCTAACCAAAATACCGCCACCATAAAAATACCAAAATCAATCGCAGACGATGGTGCAGGGAACGCTGTGAATCAAGTGCTTTGTGCAGCGCACCGTGAACCGGTTCTGGTGGTGCAGAGAACCACGGCTGAATCAAACACAGCTCTTGTTGGTCGGCAGGGTTGCGACGTCACAACCGCACGACCTTGCGCGGAAATTTCAAAGTTTCAAAATGTTCAAAATTTCAAAACAGGATCGTCGCACTCGCGAAAGAAATTCAACACCACACCGCAGAACTAGCGAGACAGCAGTGGAGCCATATCTGTGAAAATGTGAATGGCAATCTAGGCACGAGGCAGACGTGGAATCTTCTGCGGCATCTCCTTGATCCGGAATCCAACAAAGCTACCACTCAAAAGGAAATCACCAAAATTTTAAACATAGACCCAGGCACAAATCAAGATATTATAGAGACTCTACAGCAGAAATACTTCTGCACAACCCGTGAGACGAAGTCCCTGCCCAATTGTAAAGGAGAGCCTAACTCCATCCTGGATGCTGACATAACAATGGCGGAAATAAGAGCAGCCCTCTTTAAGATACAACATCTGCCCCAGGAGAGGACGGCATTAACAATAAGACACTCAGAAATCTAGACGACGCTTCTATCACAGCCCTCGCGGACTTTGCGAACGAGTGTTGGAGGGAGGGAAAACTCCTAGCGTCTTGGAAACATGGCATCATTAAATTCATCCCAAAACCTGGCAAAAAGCTCACGCTCGAAAACCTCAGACCTATTTCGCTTACTTCTTGCATAGGAAAACTGATAGAGCACGTCATACTAGACAGACTCCAGTCCCGCATGCAAAAAGAGAATTTATATCCAAACACTATGGTCGGTTTTAGACCACATTTATCAACACAGGATATGATGCTAAGACTAGCAAACGAAGTCCTATCTCATGAGCAAGAAAGGAGTACCAGGGCAATCCTAGCCCTAGATTTAACCAAAGCCTTCGATAACGTTAAACACAAAGCAATCCTAGAATCTCTTTCACTGCTGAATGTAGGCGCAAGAACGTTTAACTACATCAAAGACTTTCTCTCCGATAGGACGGCTAAAATTCAAATTGGCACTATCAAATCCGACACTTTCACTTTAGGAGATAGAGGAACTCTGCAAGGATCGGTCCTCTCCCTCTTTTTATTCAATATAACCCTAATCAAAATGGCACACGAACTCGCAAGAATCACAGACCTAGAACACTCTTTGTACACGGACGATATCACCCTTTGGACCACCAAGGGGAGTATTGGCACGATACAAGATACGCTACAACAAGCGGTAGACGTAGTCGTAGAGGAGGCGCAAGCCGCGGGACTCGCGTGTTCCCCCCAGAAATCTGAGTTACTCATTCTACACCCAAAGCGTCAAAGAAAGAGTAAAGCGCCTGCGATCAAAATCTTCGCGGAAGGAGCAGCCATCCAAGAAGTGGAAACACTAAGAATCTTGGGAATGCTCATACAGTCAAACCAAAAAAACGACACACTAATTAAGAAATTGAAAAACATCGTCAACTAAATTTCCCTCCTCCTCAGACGAATCGCGAATAGGCGTGGAGGAGTTAAAGAAGCTGAGACCAGGAAACTAGTAGAAGCCTTCGTTCTTAGCAGAGTTATCTACTCTACACCATACGTCACCCTCACAGTTAGAGAAAGAGACGACCTGGATTCACTAATTAGGCAGTCCTATAAAATTGCGCTTAACCTCCCTCGTCATACCCCAAATGAAACACTACTAAAGTTAGGAATTCATGACACCTTAGCGGAAATGGTGGAAGCACACCTCACCGCACAGTACGAACGACTATCAAGCACTGAAACGGGACGTTTCATCCTAACAAAAGCAGGAATACAATATGAAGGGACCCGGGCCCACACTTTGCCGATTCCAAGACACGTGCGCGAGCAATTAATAGTCCGTCCTCTGCCTAAAAACATGCATCCAGAATATGATATGGACGGAAGAAGGGCTAGAGCACAAAAAATACACGAAAGATTTTCAGTACAAAAAGACACGGCGCACGTGGACGTGGCAGAACATGTGGACAGAGATGCCTTTTCCCTGGCAATTGTCAATCATCGAGGCTCTCCCCTCGCATCGGCGACAATCAATAAAACAAAATTTCCGGAGGAGGCCGAAGAGGCTGCCATAGCTTTAGCCATTACCTCCACCACTGCCAAATACATCCTTAGCGACTACAAAACCGCAATTCGAAATTTTGCAAAAGGAAGGGCCCACTCCGCAGCTATCAAAATCTTACAAAAAATCTCCCATACCCGCATTATCACATTGATCTGGGTCCCTGCCCATTCGGACTATCCTGGGAACGAGGCAGCGCACCAATTTGCCCGAGGATTCGTAGTTAACCGGGAGGTGCGCTGCCCTGAGCTCAGGTCGACTAGGGAGCGGATGACAACCTACAAAGAAATTACTACCCACTTCAAGAAAGAAAGACAAATCTTCCCAGAACCACATCGATCTCTAAGTAAAACACAAGTCACCTGGCGGCAGCTTCAAACAGACACTTTCTTTAATCCGTACATGTACTATGGTTCCCAGAGCAGTTCAGCCCTGTCTGTTCTCTCTGTGGACATCAAAAGGCAGACACACCACACATCCTATACTCATGTAATCAAGACAAGCCATCACAGAGTCTGCAGCTCTCTACCCAATCTCAGTGGGGCGCCGCGCTGCTCAGCTCCGACCCGGAGGTTCAACTCCGAGTCACGGAGCGAGCCGAAGAGGTCGTCGAACGACATCGTCAGTCGGCCACCTGGAGTCCGGCCTAGAAGAGGAGCCCACCGCGGTGACGGGAACGCCAACCCACCCCGCGCCTACGACCTCTTCTTTAATAAAGTTTTCCTCCTCCTCCTCCACGAGCATTTTGACGTGAATATGAGAAATATAAGTAAATATAACGATTGAATATAATGACACGTGCAATGCAAATTAAAGGTCGCCTCATGTGTCAGATGAATGAGGCAGAACTCAAACCCATGGCTTTTGTGCTACGTACGAGCCAGACACGCTAACGGCTTATAGGCCCAATTGCTCCGCGACGCCGGCGCTCGGTTTCTGACGGAGCGGAGAGGAACTACAAAACCTACGCCATGGCCGGTCTCGACTCTCGAGGAAGAGCGCGCAGCGCGCTTGAGCGTGCACTCTCCCTCTAGACTGGCCATGTCTACTAACATTGGGCCGTGCCTACGCGCAGCCGCCCTCGCGCAGCGCATGGCTACAGTGTTGCACGGTTGTCTGCGGATAGCCCGCTCGCGTGCCAAGTGCAGCCGCACGTGCACGCCGAGCAGGAGAATGACAAAGGGGACGGCTCTCTTCCCCAGTGGGGTTTCTTATTTTTGCTTTTTTCGGTTCTCGAACTGACAAAGAGACCTGTTGGAAACGTGTTTTTTATCGGTGCTTCTTTCGAAAGCGAAAAAATAATTAATTGATCGCCGCAAACATTGTTTTCAAAAAGCGCTTGTTTGCAGGCTCAGACATAAAAAAAACAAAAGCATGAATGCGGATTCGCTACTCGAAGGCGAGAGGCAAGCGACAGGTATTTTGAGGGACTTGAGGCAGCACCTCTTATATGTTAAGGTGTGGGAAAGTAAAGAATAATGCGGAAGCCTCGATGTCTCTGTCCATGCTATTCAGAGAATGAAGGGTCCAGCCTTCTAGTGGAGAATTATTGATACGCGTGTACACAGCGAAGAGTGCTTGGAGCGCCAGTTGGGGAGCTTCCTTCCCCTCTTGACTGCTCATTTGAAAGGGGTCCATTCAACTCTTTGGGGACAGACGTTTTAGGCAACTACCCAACAAGGTCAACAAAAGTAGACATTGCCACCTATAATGACCCATTCGCTTCAGCAGGGTGACAACTATACAGGATGCTACCGGCGCTATGGTGCCTGTTTTCGCCACGTTTTTGGACGTGTTCTCTATAAAGGCACAAAGCATGCTGCCCTACCCTTTGGTTCATGCTGACAGCGGCAAAGGGAAGTTCGCTGCTGCGGCGCCGCCATCCGAAATCAATGACCTATCAACCTTTAACGCTGAGGGGTTTCTAACGACCTAGGTCACTGTCAAGAAGCCGAGGCATGCCATTTTTGCGACAGTTTCCTCTCTCCACGAGACGAACACCGAGGAAATGCGTGACGACTTTCGGTGCAGGGGACAGTTCTCCAGGGATACATTTGTTTTCGTAATTCTGCAGTCTCTCTATGCAATCCAGTTCAGTCATTTGAGCTCTGGAAGCAGGATCGCATATGAGAATGCGACTGACTTAAATAAAAGGGGGTCCAACAACCACCCCGTTACTTTGTACCACACAAGTTTTGCGAAAAAGCGCGCCATCATTTTTTCATTCACGGTCTCATTTTTTTTTTTGCTCCCTTTGTTGGAACACGACGGCGACCAGAACGCAACCGGAGGAAGAGAGAAACAACCGCGCGCGTGCGTGTAAACACGCGCTGGAATGCAGCGCGGAGTAGAGACAACATGCGTTTCAATACAGCGGCCGCGCGGCCGCGCTGCGCGGAGGTTTTGCCGAGGTCTCCACGGAGGGCGCTGACGCACAGAGCGGCGCAGCGCCCCCTGGCCCAGGTTGTCTCCCCGATACGGTTTATGAATGAGCAGGGTTTATATGCATGTCGCGTGGTCTTTCACGTAAAGCGGTATGTTATGATTGTATGCAAATTAGTGTAATTGGAGAGGTAACCAATACAAGGAGAGTTGCAAAGTGCATGTTAGCATTTCATATATTTTGCTTTACGTGGCACATACACGATTTTACAAAGGGGTGAAGGTCGCTGCCATATTTGGGGTGTTGGGCTGCTCGTAGCACAGGAAAGAGTTGACACTTGCCTCCCTTAACAGATAAGTCAAATCGGCTTCTCTGGGGGTCATGGAATGGTCCATAGTGGCGCCGGCATGCGGACAATCGCTAGCACTCCCTCAATCTTATCGACGCCACTGCCTCAAAAGATGGCGCGTGAGGAGTATAAATTGCGCGCTATCTCAGATTCATTTATCTGTACTGAACCTACGTTCAATGTGGGCGTGCCACATTCTGCGTTCTCCGCTCGGAGGTGGGCTTCACAGTTTAAACTGCGTGTCTTCGTTTGAGAAGGCTACATGTGGCTATCACGCCGTTATTTGCGGCAGAGCTTCGTGCCCCCCAATATTTTTTTCAAAAAGCTGCCGCAAAACTTATTGCGATGTTGGGATACTAACACATAATAGCTTTACTGAGACATTGCACATACATCTGTAGTTTTGATCTTTCTAATGATTTATTTAACCATCTTTCCTATGCTCCTGTACAGACTCATGTTATTGTTTAAGGTCTCCGATGTGAAAAATTTGGTTCAGTTCGCCTTCGATTATTCTATGTAAATAACTTATAGTGCAACCATTCAAATTAACCACTCCAAACAAACAGGCTTGTTAATTGTTAATTCCCTTCTTAGAGTGTTACATGTCTGGAATTTCACTCCATGCAATATGGTGATGTCAGAGTTTATTTTATAACAGAATGTAATATCAATATTATGTAAACTTAACTTAAATTCATATTGCAAAAAAATTCTGTTTATGGTAAGTTAAAACTGGCCACGAATTCAGTTCATAGCAGACAACAAAGCAGTGCAAGCAAGAAGTACCAATAAAAATAAAGCCAGATACAATAAATTGCTGTGAAAGTGTCAGGTTCATTTAATTCAGACAAGCCAGTTATACGTCATTCTGCATGTACTTTATGAGTGACTTTTACCAAATTTACTTGACTTTGAATGGTGTTAGGGTGAGTGGCATTAAGTTTATCCACAAGGCATGACAGGTGTATCAATCAATTTTTTGTGCATGTGTGGCACAAGCAACATTCATTTTCTCTTCATACTGACCTTTCTACGTTGCTTTGCCATAAATTCTCTTTTGCTCTCTCTCTTTCAATGTTCTGCTTCCAGAGTGATGACAGCACTGACACAAAACAGCTTGTCCTGGTATGAACTGCTTACATTATTCATTAACTAAAAATTCCGTTTCCAAAAATGCACATCTGTTTTTTATAAAAAGCGTTATTTTTTTATTCTCCTGCATGCAAGAATTGAATGGATACTGCTGCCACCATTTTAATGCCATGTACGTTTCTGTGGATAACTGTTCTGCATAAGTGCGGAAGTATTTACAACACCATCTTATCATTTAGGAGGATGGCACAGCTTCTCAGGAAACTAGCAGCTTATTACAAACGAGCTTCAACTTCATCAACAGCATCATTGGATCTGGAGTTGTAGGTAAGCTACAAGCTCCACCATATGATACACTGCAGTGTTTAATGCTCGCGTTTTTCACAAAACAGGAGTTGCATATGCACTGAGGCAAGCTGGCTTTGGAATGGGACTCATTCTTCTGATAATGTTTGCGGTCGTTACTGATTACTCTTTGTGCATCTTAATCAAGGCTGGCATCGCAACAGGCACATCAACATATCAGGTTGGTTAACTTTCATTCACTGTAGATCCACCGTAGTTACCTATTCACTGTAACTAAAGTATTCAGCGAAAACTTGAGGATGTCTTTTCTGTGACTTTTTTTTTATTTGTGCGCAGTCAATGCTGATGCACTAGGTGAAATGAAGAATTTGCATGTTTTAGAAAAGAAATAGTTGGATAAAGAATGTAGCCACATATACAGAGCGTATCAGTAAAGCTTGCCAAGAATGTGAAAAAAAAAAATGTTAATGCCAATTACTCCTTTGTAATGCAGATAGTCAGTGCAGTTGGTTTGCTGCACTCACTGCACTTGGCAACTGGCCAGTTCAGAGATTCGGTGAACTCGCGCTGAGCTAGGCCTGCACCTTTGCAAAAGAAATAGCAAGGTGCAGGGGTCACGCGCCACACTGGAAGAACGATTGCGAAGGTGCTGCACTCAATGAACTAGTGCAGCTAGTTCAGCCAAATCGAGCAAACCTTAGATGTGTATAGCTGATAGTCATAGTTATATCAGTTTACATTGAAGTAGGATGGACAGTTGGGCGAGTTGGTACAATTGCATAGTGGGTGGAACAGCGCAGACACGAAGCACACAAGAGAAGCACAGCAGACGAGCGCGTCTGTTGTGCTTCTCTTCTTGTGTGCTTCGCGTCTTTGCGCTGTTCCACCCACTATGCTATATCAGTTTTTAGGATTTATAAAATGGAATTCTGGCTGTTGCTATTGAGCAACTAATTTGGGACAGCCATGTGCATCAAAGTGACATCACGCTGCCACCGAATTCACTCAGCCATGTCCACAAGCAAACATCACTTCGTGGCGCATGTCAGGTGACCTTCAGTGTCGCAGTCAGGTGGCACCACATAAACGAGGTGGTGCTCACCTGATCTAAGCCACTACTCCATCACCGCCCCCAGCTCAACTCACAAGGCATATGTTTGCCACTGAGTCAATTTTGCTTGCAGGTGTGGCTGTGCAGTTTCAGCCAGGATTCGCTCTGTCACAGTTAACAAGCATAATTATTACAATTTAGTTCACCAGCTTTTTAGTTGCCAACAAAACTGGCCCATTTTCTGGTGTCCACCACCACCACTTCTGGCATTATAATGCAGCAGTTTAACACCAGTCGGAAAGGCACTTAAAGAAAACACTAATGGTAGGCATTCTGAAATGCCCTGAAAGTGCTATCGTGCTCAATATGACTTGCAATGCCCACCAGCACGATGAGGCCGACAAGCAGAGAAAAGGGTTTCGCTGTTCCAGCAGTCAACCTTCTCCCCTCACCACCTCATCTACTCATAGCAATACGAAAGCATGCTATGCGAGCCAGGTTTTATTGCATCCCCAGTGCCTGCATAACGATGCGCATGTTATAATGCAAGGCTACTGATCTGGTTGCTGTCAAGAGTGGAAAAGAAGTGTGTGCTGTATGGCTTCACTTGCCAAGCAAAGACACCCCGTGCAGGGCAGGCTTTATGCTTTCCAAGCTTTGAGCAGATGACGCGGGGGATGAAGAGCACTGCCGGAGCAGCGTAATCCTTTCCACGTTGATTTCAAGTATGTTGCTTGTTGACATTACCGTGCATCTAGAGTGTTTGGTCCACACGCTGCCAGATTTCAAGCCATAGTGCAGTAGTAGGTCTGCCAAAATACACTGATTTTGCTCTGATTAACTACTTCTGTGTATGCTTCAGCATAGTTAAAAACCAGCATCGTGCAGGATTTTAGAATTTTAGTGTAACTAGCAGCAGTTTCAGTGTGTGTTTTTATGTGTGACATGGAATAAGCACAAAATTTGTTTTCTAAAGACGGAAAAAAAAAAAGACCCTTGTCTTTGCGTTCTTAGGACCTTGTCCAGGCTGCCTTTGGGCTACCAGGATTTTACATGTTGACCTTCATGCAGTTCATTTACCCGTTCATAGGTACGCATTTCTGATCCCGCCACACAGCAGTGCCTCACTGCTTAGATATAAATGTCATCAAAGGACAGCTTTTCAAACTTCTTGTCTTGCAGCTATGATCAGCTACAACGTCATTATTGGTGACACAGTCACAAAGGTGTTTGTGCGAATCTTCAAAGGTGAGTGCACAGTTGGGAGGCTCCTCCTGGTTGCCAAGTTTTGTGGTTTCCTTCATGTGAGCTCTGTTTTTTTTAGTGACACCTGACAGCATCCTTGGCAATCGACACTTCATAGTCATCATGGCTTCACTTCTTGTCACCTTACCACTCTCCCTGCACAGGAACATATCAAAGCTCAACAAGGTAAGTGCCAACTAATTTTGTTTTACATTTTATGTGCTGCAGTAACATGATATCCTAAACTAAAACAAACTATAGTTTTTTGGATGGAAGTACACGGAATGTGAAAATACACCATATGTTATTATTAAAAAGTGCAATAATATTTGGGACAACTGCATCTGCTATGGCTCTCGTATGAAATGCACAGAGTTTCAAGTCTTCAGGTTAAGCTCGATTAATTCTTGTTGCACAGCACAGAATGGCTACAAACTTTTCATTTTTCACATACAGTTGTAGTTTAAATAGTGTGTTGGCCTTTGTGTCTTTTTTTCTTCAGAGCATGACTCTAAGAGAAGTGCTGTGTCAGTGACGCTTTTTTGCACTTGAGGTGTTCAGAGCTCACTTTAATCAAAGATACGAGATGATATGCAGAAAGTATGCCTTAAAGGGCAACTCCGGTGGTTTTTCCCGTAATTTTCAGCTTTTGATTGCATTATATTCCTCGGTGGATCCTGACTCCAACACAAAAAAAACTTTTTTTGAAGTTCTAAGCAGAAATATTTTAAAAAGGAACAACAGCGAATGGAAACCGAAACTGCTTTCATGGCTAGAAACAACACTCCAGTTGACGAAACGGTGACATGTTGAAAAAATACAGTGAAAAGATAGTGTTGAAAAAACACTCTCACGTGGAAGGTGGAAGTAAAGTATGGAAATCATGACACAGCTCATAAAACGCCCCAGATAGCCTATTACAGGATCCAAATGTCACGATTATGTGGGGAGTGCGCAGTAACGTGGATATAATGTTTGTGACGTCACAAACGCAGTGTTGCCCACTGAAATAGTCTCAAATGAAGGCTTGAAAACTGCACATTTTAAAATCGTGTTGTGCGAGAATTATCGCACAGTGCCCAGATTTGGTAGAATGCATCAGGGCAGAAAGGAAAACCTACAGTAAAATTTTTACTAGGATATTAGAATGTCGAAAAATTTCCAGAGTTGCCCTTTAACCTGTAGAAGTAGTACCATCTCGGTAAAACTGGGCAATACTTGCTTTTCATCAATACTTGCCCTGATCTCAAAAATTTGGAACACTCTATCCATAGCAGAATTACTTTAACTGGTTTTCAAAAACCACGCAATGATGAGCTTACAGGTCCCTAAACAAAGCTGTAGTGTCATTCCACATGACTACTTCAGCACTACTGTGAGCTTACCTCCTTGGAACAATGCTATGAATGGTCGAATCAGGCATGCATTGAATGCCAAGGTACCTCCAGTATAAATAGTAGTAAACAAAAAAAAAAAAAAAAAAAAAAAAGTCAAGAGCCATGAATAAATGCTAAACATGATGGATGATGTTATTATGCAGCCTCGCTCGCAACTGATCATCACCTATGTGTCACATGTTTTTCTCTTCAACCAGGTGTCACTGGTGTCACTTATAATTATTCTTGCAATTCTGGGTTTTGTGGTCGTGCGGATAGGAACCTTTGCGGATGCTGTGTAAGTAGCATGATCTCAATCACGAAGTGCCCTCTGTATTTCCAAAACGCCGTGAAGCTATATTTGTGCAATGTTTGCAGGCCCTCACTTCCTGGTTCTTATATGTTCGCTGACAAGGGCATCACAAAGGCTATTGGTGTTATTGCATTTGGTAAGCAAAATTTCCACCACATAGCTTGCTTTGTCACTCGCCTATGGTGCAGCTGTCGCATGTTGAGGCAATTTCTGCATTGTTAAAGCTGTTCCAATAGAAAACAGACAAGGAAAAAAGGAGGTTGGTTGGAAACTACAAAACAATTGCACTAAGAATTACTTTGTCTTAACCAGAGAAACATAGTTGAGTGGCTACAGTGGATGGATAATTAAAGGCTTACTGAAAAGTAATTTTATTGTTTTGAGAAGAGTCCTGAATGTGCAGCCTTCTTTCAGAGCTCTACTGTCAGGTAAATAGTGAAGGTGTGCCAAGAAAATGAGTGCCAAAGTTTTTTTTTTTGTTTTGTTTTTTTTTTGTTTTTTTTTTTGCAAAAACTGATCAACTTGTGTAGTTCACACTGCTATGAAACAGCAGTGCTTTTGCATGAGACATATTTCGGGTCTTACAATTCTGAAACAACAACATATATTGCTCCACATAGTGCCCATGTGCACTAGTCATCACACAAAAGACCTACAGGAAGAGTTGGCAGTTACCGGAACAATCCAGAAGCACTGACGATGTGGTCTGCTACGATGTGCGGGTAGCCTACAAAGCCGGTTGCGAACTGCCTACAACTCAAGTTGTCTGTCTAGGCTGTCGAGTTTGTGTGGCTATATTTGCAACCAAGTGTAGAGCAGATATCAGTACATGTTGGGAAGAGGAGGGTGCGGGCATCAGTACACACATTTTTCATGACAATTTTACATATTTTCACCTTTGTAATGTGAGTGGCTATTTCTTATGGTGTTCTTAAATCTACCACCCATAAAGAGTCAAAAGCTGTCTTTATTGGTTGAATGTGAAAAGAGAACAATATATTGAAAAACTTGTTTAGTGTGTGCCTTCACGGCCTACATTTCCACATGGAATAAATAGTGGATGGTATGGAAATACATAGGCTCTTAAATTGTGTTCTATATTGTGATCTTCATGGCTTTTATTAAGAAAGGATGACGACAAAGGTGCATAGTAACACATAAAGACAAACTTTTCTCTGCATGAATTATTATGGCCCGTGCCCTCCACTGTTACTTTTACTCGGTGACAGCAGTGCCACTTCATCGTGCTTGGTAAGTCCCAGATCGATGTTGCCCTATTAAAAAGATTTTACCTTACACAGTCCACTGAGAAAAAAAGTCTGTCATGGCATATACGGACTTAAACCAAGGGACAGACTAGCAGCTGCTTCATGGCCACCATTAATGTGTTTTTGCCAATGCTGGAAAAGTGACTACTTTGAGCTTTCATAATGTGGTAAGGAAAAAAATAATGCAACAAGTTTTTCAATATCCTTTCTTGCCTTCTTCTCGAGCACTGTCTGAAGAAAGTGGAGCAAAATTAGGAATTGGGGTTTTTTATTGTTTATTTCTGAAAAGAACTCCTACAGTCAAAAATTCGATGTCTGGCATAAAATTTCCTATGCTTCCCTTTGATGTAGAAAATAAAGTCAGTGCGTGTTATTATTGCATAAGTGCCTACCAGTTATGAAAGTTTTAAGGTGTGGCTTTTAGTTGCAAAGAAAATAATTCGTAAATGACGGCTAATTTCTCATAAGTGTACTTTTGTAAATTTTCTCTTGGAAATGGTGCAAAAATGCCTATCTTAAGCCGCGTTCAGACTACGTGCGCAACGCACGTATCATTCGTAAGAATCGTAAGCGTAAGCGCAAAAAACGTAACGTGTCTGTTCAGACTGCTGTCGTATTGAGCGTAAAATGCGCAACGTACGCAGCCGGCGTGGTCGTAAATGTCGGAGGACCCGCGACTTTTACGACTAGTAGAGATGCGTCTGTTACGACGTGACCAATGAGCATAGCCGTTTCGGTTTTCCCTTTCCGGTCTCTGGGCTTCCGGTCCTCCCAGACTTCGCGCGCTGGCGGATAGCAGACGACACCACTCGACGTTCTGATAGTTCCGACACTGCTAGATTGTTTCGGCTCGCCAGTGTTCGTGTTGTGTTTACAATGTGCAGTACAGGAGGAGTGTTTTCATTGTGCAATGATGAGCTGCTCATCGAAGAAGTACGGCAGAGGCCGGTTCTTTATGATCAGCGGCTGAAGTCACACCGTGACAAGCAACTACAAAATGATGCCTGGCTGCAAATATCCAGTGCATTGAATCAAACCAGTAAGTGATTTTTAATTTTTCATTTGCGGACAAACTGCAATCAAATGCTCCCTCTCGTCTAGAAAATTGAAGTTATGGCGCAGTGCGAGTGTTGATAATGTTTGCGGTAATGCGCTGTCCGTTTAATTTGTTTCAGTGCATTTTCGCAACCCGTCAGATATACCTGCGTAACATTAATTACCGACATGTTTGCAATAATGCTTTTATGTGGTAGGATAAGGATCCTGTCAAGGTGTTTTTCGGGCGTTGTTGGTGCTGTGTCGCTAACACAATGTGAAGCGGCGATTTCTGGTGCAGAGGTGGGCTTGGAAATCTCTCACGAGTGCGTCAGTGATTTATAGTTTAAATCAGCACGAAATCTAGCACAGAAGTGCTATTCGCTGCATGTGACAACCATCGGTGTGGAGTTGAACCGTAAACCGAAACATTCAAGGCTGTCTATGGGAACGGTTCGCAGTATGAGTCGGCAGGAGTGTCTGCATGAGGACCGACTATGCCATCACTTCGTCGCACATAATAAGCCATTACCCTTTTTGATTCTGTTGCCACCCTGCCGAACTCAGACTGGCAGGCCATAATAAACGTTCATATAGCTCACTTCTACGTCGGTGTACATAAACATTATGCTCGGCTAGAAATACGGCAGCAGCCAGCTTCCTTACAGCGTGCGCCGTTTGCAATGTGTTGTTTGCATTGTATAAACACGTTCTTTTTCTATGCTCAATGCAGCGGCAGTGTTACAGCACCGCTGGAACTATCTGCGACAGAAGTTCCTTCGACTACGAAAGGTGTATGTAAAGTCTGGAAGTGGCGCAGCGGACGTGGAGAAAGCATGGGTCCTTATGCCAAACCTTATGTTCCTGGTTGACGCTATACAACGCCGAAGGTAAAAGCGAATTATTTGCTTTATTGCTGGTCAGTAGCTGTGGAATTTTGCTGCTAAGCATGGGTTGATAATTTTAGAAGCAGCTGCAGCGGCAATATTTTGACGAAGAAATGCAAGCAGTTACGCCGGGCTGTTGCGCAGGAGGAAAGCATGCTCCCGCTGTTCCTTTTTGGTTTTAGATTCTTTAGTGCTTTGCGACCGGAGGCGTCCAGGCGTTTGTAGGACGTCTTCGTTGACAACAAGTGAGGGAACAGTATTGCCCTGCAGCAAAAGGCCGATGCTTAGCAAGGTTGTGGTCGGGCCGCAGAACCGAGCTGGCGTGGACCCACTGGTGTTTGAAAGAAGACCGCCGTAAAAGACGAAAAGTAAACAGCATCTGCCGAAGGGGGGGAGTTAATGGGACGCGTTTCGCGAACGTTTGTGTCTATTGCGCACCCCGACTCATTGTTTAGATACAGCTGCACGACCTTTTTAGTCGCCGCACCGAAACGTCTCGAAGATCCCTTTCCGACATTCGTAAAGTGGATCTCGTGGGAAGCGCTGCTGAAGGACCGCGCGCCAGAAGTACGTGCGAACGGGGATTGTCGAAAAAAAAATAAAAGGATGTACCGACTGAGATAGGACCTTCGCCCCGAAACAAAAAGACTCACCCCGCTATGGGCCAGATGGAAACACCCGCGGGCGTCACGCACCGCCTTGCTTCTTTGACCGAATGTTGGGGAACTCTTGTGAGCGGCAGCATCAAACGTTTGCCGGCAGAGTACTGGGGAAGCGTGAGGACGGAAGCTGGCGTACAAGGCCACTGTCACACTGCCTGCGGTGGACAGGCATGCGCTTGAACCGAATTCGTTCACATTTCTAATTTCTTGCTCTGTTGTAGTTTACATTAGATTTTTTTTTTTTTTTAGAAAAAAAAATGTGTACCGTCACAAGTAGTGCTGGAGAATTTGTTTTTCATCGGAGCCTAATTCACTGAAGAGAAAATTTCTAGCCTTTATGCTCAGTTGTACTCTAACAAAGAGCGTCCAGGAGTGGAATATTTACAAGCTAAAGCCAGCCTGTACAATTGGGCACATTGGCTTGTCAATGTTAATGGGAAGTTTAAAGACAGCCCCATGTGATACAGATTTGCATTGCACTGCTCTCTAATTTTAATAATGCCTGAGTTTGTGTGACTATAGGCATCTAATGTGTTTTTGTTTTTGTCATTACTGTACGCAGCCTGGCGAGAAGAGACGAACCTACAGCTGCGGTTCCTTTGACTCAGCAGCCACTTGAGCCAGTCAATGACTC
Organism: Amblyomma maculatum; assembly: GCF_055883805.1. Taxonomy (NCBI): domain Eukaryota; kingdom Metazoa; phylum Arthropoda; class Arachnida; order Ixodida; family Ixodidae; genus Amblyomma; species Amblyomma maculatum. The sequence goes on from NC_139345.1 coordinate 51,390,324, forward strand.
AATTGCATCTGTGGAAGGTCTATGCCGCACGTTCTACATTGATAGCACTCAGGAGGAGATGTCACTTCCTGAGGATATTATGCAAGTGTCACCCCTTCCAGAAGCTTCGAGAGAGTCAAGCAATGAGGGAGATAATAGGTCTGCAGCAAATGTACCTTCCTGTTCAGGAGAGACGGCTGCATCGGATAAAAACAAGCGCACAAAAAGAAAGAAGAGCGACTTGGACGATTTAATGTTGTCAACGCTCCAAGCGAATCGCCATAGGCTAAATGAGCTAAAAACAGCTGCCATGTCAGTAGATGACGACGAACATTTCTTATTGAGTTTGAAAGGCCTCCTCGGTAAGGTGGATGAGCGTAGAAAAGAGCTCCTAAAACTTAAAATCCACAAACTATTGGTTGAGGAAGCATTCAAGCTTAACGATACAGATGTTTAAAGGAGTAGAAGCCCTAAAATTTTGGAATGCATTCTTTTGTTCTGTGTGATGATTGTCGAACACCTGGTGCCCCTTCAACTAACTATAACTTATGCTTTATTTTCTGCCTTACATGTTGTTATATCTTATTTGCTATTATCTCACTTGACTTATTTTTGCATCGCGCCGTAATTTTGCTCATTTTTCCATTGCTTGTTTGTGCTGTATTTTGCTCTTTTTTCCTAGCATATCCCAGAAATGTTCCATATGTTAACTCTACCTCTCGATCTGTACACAATGCCCTCGGGTCCTTAAGATCGAGAAAATGAAGTAAAAATTTTCTGTTTATTATTATGCACCTACATGACCGAACAGTCTTGTAACAAAATATTTATGCAGTGCAAAAGCCCTTTCCGAACGAAATAAACATTATCAAAACGACGTTGTGTTCGCAAAACATTTATTTCATTATTAGTGATACATTATCACTTATGCAATACAGTCACAGCAAAAGTACAGCGCACAATTAAGGCAAATCACGATGTTGTCAAGACATATGTCGCTGAACAGGATGCCACAGAAAAAAAAAAGCAGCTCAACTTGCATTTAAACCCATTGCCAGCTCACGGAACCCTCACCATGAAAATAAGCAGCAAAGAAGTCTCTCACTTCAGACGCTTTCTTAGAATAAGCATTAGAGCCTTGTCTAGGTATTTGTGGCAGGGGTTCAGTGCCGTTTCTCCATTCTCCTGGCATGACTGCACCTGCACTGTTTGTAGTATCTCCAAACTGCGGTGGACAGTAGCCACCTGGCAGCCTCCCTTCCTGCATCAGGTAATTGTGCAGGCAACAGCAAGCAGCTGAAACTGCAACCGCATTCTTCGGCAGCAGACTCATTCGGTTCCGGAGCACCCTCCATCGTGCACACAAAATTCCGAAAGCATTTTCTATGCACCGCCGTGCTCGTGAAAGCCTGTAGTTGTACACCCTTTTTGGTGTGTTTGGTGGTTGGACACCAGGGTACGGCTTCATTAGGTTGTGTTTTAAGGGAAATGCGTCGTCTGCTACCATTACAAACGGGAGCTCAGGGCCATTATTGGACAAAGCGACGGGGGATGAGAACGTTTGGGGCGCGCTTTCAACGATTTCACCAAGCCCGCACGCTGAAAAAACACCACCGTCGCTTTCGCTGCCAAATGCCCCTATGTAAACGCTTGTGAATCTGTAGCCAGCATCGCAGGATGCCATGAGGTTGATGCTAAAGCTGCGCTTGTAATTGAAATACATGGAGCCAGAATTTGGCGGTGCATCCAAATGAATATGCTTGCCATCGATAGCACCAACACAGTTTGGAAAATTCCACTCCCACATAAATTCATCGGCAATAGCCTTAAGTTGTCTATGATCTGGCTGCCTCAGCACCCTTGGTTTGAGCACCTTCCATATAGCGATGCACACTTCAGGAACCAGTTGTGATATGGTCGACTTCCCAACCCTGAAGCTGTATGCCAGGGACTGGTAGCTGTTTCCACTTGCCAAGAACCTTTAATATAAAAAGACAACATATATGTGCTTACTGCATTCTGTTAAAAACACTGCATGTAAACAGCTGTTCACAGCTGCTCTGTAGATTGTAAGGGGCGCCAATTATTATTCATGGACTACGATGTGAGCTGGAGGCATTCATGGTAAAAAGTAATGTTCACTTCTGAAAAAAAAAAAAAAAAAAAAAAAAAGTCGATCTCTGCAAAAACCTTTGTTTATTATTGCGCACTTGTTCTCTTTGTGAAATCAGAATGCTGTACATAACCCCTTTAGAACGCAAAAACGCAGTGTGAATTTGCTATATTTAGCTTATTGCGCCCCCGAATACTCCAAATATGTACTCGATACGGGCTTCGGAGCGCGCGACACTGTTTTTAAAATATGCGCATGGCTGTAACTAGAAAACCACCACTATACACGCTACGAACTGCAGCTTTCTGTCGGCAAAAAGCAAACTAATTTCGCCAACAGCCATCTGCACAGGTACGATGTTAAACGCTCGCCTACACCCGCATCTACCATGCGAAGCAGAGAAAGAGACATATGCTTACCTCAGGGTTATAGCCAAACGCTCTGCAGATGACAGGGATTCTCGCAGCGGAGTCTCTTGGACTTGAATCAGCGGTTTGACGAGGCTTTCGAGAAAGTCGAACTGCTGTGGTGACATCCGGACGAAGTTGTAAAACAGGGCGGTATCGCCAGCCCTCAACTTCGCAAAAAGATTGTGAAAATCTCCATCCACGGCTCTATCCAGGAAGATCTGACGCACCCACATTCTTCTATTACGTCTCCGCCTGCGTCGGTTGAGTGCGTAGACGATTATAAGCTCATTTTGAGCTTGCAAAGCTTCGACTTCTGCTAACAGCCGCTTGCTAACCGGCGCCATCTTGGAGAATGCGAGCCGAGAGCGTTGATTGGCTAGTCGTAAAGAACGTATCTTACCGAACGGCACAGTGTGAACATGCGCGGTCGTAAGCTACGTAAATGGGAGTTCCAGCAGCTACGCGCATTACGATACATACGACACTTACGACAGATGCGACTGCAGTCTGAACGCGGCTTCACTCTTCTCCACCTTTAGTTTGAGTGCACAAAATATATTTCCTATGGCTTTGAATAACTCCACTTGTTTATGTCATTGCAAAATCCGGACACAACTGTGTGTAAAAAGTCTGCCTGTGGCATGACGTCGTTCATATTTTGTTTCTTCCTTAATATTATGTTAGGACAAAAATAATTGCACTGTTGACATATTGCATACCATGTGCATATAAGCAAAAATAAAATAAATTAAAGATACCAAATAATACGGCAGTTTGATCTCTCGTGGAATCACCCCATACTAATTCCCTTAAAGATAATTAGTGCTGTCTTTTAGCAGCCATAGCTTCAACTCCACGAGTATCAAGCACATTGTATCACAGCGCTGCTACTGGTGCTTCAGTGCGATTATTCGCAAAGGTAGTGAATAGTAGCAAAAATATTCTATTTTTATTCAACTCGATAGCAAAGCTACATGATTCATATTCAATTCGGTAGCAGAGGTACGCTATTAATTTTCACTTTGGTTTGGAGAAAAAAAAGCTGTTTGCACATCTGTAGTGCGCTGTTGCGACTCCCTCTCATCAGCTGTGGATGTTTTGTTATTACTTTTAGCCACCAGAAGCATCAGAGAGGATGTGCACATTATATACAGGGGTGATTGTGCGAAGTAGGGCAATGAGACCTGACTGAAGAGCAGCTATGAGTGGATAAGGCTAAATGTGTAAAACTGGAGTGGCGTCATGAATGATTGTAGGAGTCTGTATATCACAATAGTGTTGCCATGCAGTTTCCACAGAAATGGTCCCTTGTATTTTCTGACCACATCAGAATTGATACTGTAACTATGGCAAGCTCTCTTCCTTTGTGTAATTCCTTGCAGCCTACATGTGCCACCACAACTCGTTCCTGCTGTTTGCCGCACTCAAAGATCCCACTCAGAGGCGGTGGAACAAGGTGACCCACATCAGCCTGGCCCTCTCATGTTGCATCATAGTGCTCTTTGGCATTGGTGGTTACGTTTCCTTCAATGTCTACAGCCAGGGTGAGCATCTGTGCCAATAGACGAACAGTGCTCAGCACTGCTGAGGATGGCCTAACTGACCCCACTCTCGCCAGCATTACTTCTTGCTCATGTGTAGCATAAGGCAGAGGACATGTACCCCTGTCTAAAAGGAACACTGAAAACAGCTCCATCCGGGTTTCATTCTTCATAAAAATCGAAACTACGTTCATATTTGTGAGGTGACAAAAACTGCATTTAGAGCCGAGACAATGGTCCCCTAGAACCTAACATTTCTTTTAGAATGATTCATTCAAACTTGTGACATCAACGGCGGGAAAGAGTTAACAGCCATCAACTCCATATAGACAAGAACACGGAGGGTAAATTGAACGCCGCCATTTTGAGAGAGCCATAAAGCTCTCAAAACGGCACCGTTCAGTTGACCCTCTGTGTTCTGGTCTATACAATGATGATGAAGTCTCGCCTCAAGAGATCCACAAATAGGAAAACAAAAAAACAAAAAACTGACTGAAGTCATCGTGGTTATTTTTTTTGGCTTGTTTAGCTGACATAAAGCATTACTTTAAATGGAAGTAGTCTTGTGTCATTATAGTCTGTGGCAATCAGGCATAGGAAAACTTTAATTCGTCCTTGGCATCCTTTTGCTGACGCTTTCTCATGCTTGCAAGTTAGCGGTGCCAATTTCCGGTACCATGCACAAGTAAGATCTTCTTCCCAATGTGATGTAGCACGCACTCTAATAACCAAGTTGCATAAATACTTTGCGTGACGGGTGTAGATAATGCTGAGTTGATGTCTATAGAGAGACTATTTTTAATTATAATTTATGCAGGTGTAACATATTTAAAAGCTCTTGACTAAATGGCTTGTTTTCCACAGGAGACTTGTTTGAAAACTATTGCAAAGACGATGACATTGCCAATGTAGCAAGGCTACTCTTTACGCTCACCATAATGCTGACATACCCTATCGAGTGCTTTGTCACTCGAGAGGTAAGAACAAACTTTGTTTCCCCATGTTTTGTGATAAACTTGAGAGTTCAAAAATGAATTTAGAATTTGAGCAAGTACGAAATTTACATTTTAGCCAAGGTGAACCAAAAGTAAAAATAATGTCAGCCGAGATATTACATGGTGTTATTTAGCAAGTTCATTTGTACATTTTGATTTTGATCAAGGGTACTGTTATTATTTAGCACCTGTTAGCTGCTTTGAGCATTGATGGTAATGGTTTTTCCATAGGGTGTCATTTTGCAGCTGGAGGCACTAAATAAGTGGGAGACTACAGTGAACCATTTTTGCTTGATTCTGCATCTCATTAACCTTTAAAGTATTAAAAAGCCTTGAAATCTGCTTCCACAGGACATAGATAACAGGAACGTGCAAATGGCTTTTGTGACTTCTCCGAGCTATCTCTACCCAATACTGTCAAGACTAATCTCAGTTTCCCTTCGAATAGCAAGTGTAGGTCTTGAATAAAAGAAAACCTAACAATGCATCACTTATACAGCTATGTACTTGTCACCTCTTGTGGCTATAAGTGGTTATGACATTAAACAGGCTAGCTATTATAAAGGGCACTCAGTGATAGTATATGGTCTATATAGATTACAAAAACCTTTGATTCAGAGGAAATGTTAGTAGTAATGTACACACTGTGTAATGGGCCACGAATGATGCATAAGTGAAAAATTCACAGGGATACCTAATTGCATTAATACAGAGGTGATGGTTTTTTTTTTTTTTTGTCTCAAAGAAAATTGTAAATTCCCTAAAAGAAAATAGTTTGATTAGCTTCTCAAACCCAGGACCAAACAAAGTAGTTCACTGTTTTCAAACCATTTATTTCTAATAGATCAGTGTGAATAGTGGCTTTTTGGTTTGAAGCGAATTCAAAGTAAACAGTGGTTTTAATAAATTAATTTGAAGCGAATATTTTGCACAATTTTTGGCTCATAACGAAACTGATCAGCACAATAATCGTTCAAAAAGAAATCTAAGCTCCACCTTGAAGAGAAAAAGGTATGAAAGCATTAATGACTACCATTTGCTAGCTGCCTTTTCCAACTCTCGTTTGTGTAAATGCGCTTTGCTACTTGCTTTAATCGCTGATTCCACAATTCATTAGCATACAGCCGTAAGCTCCCACATCACGCTTAAGACCAGCAGAATATAGATATAGAGTCCACCTGCATGGAGAGTGTATTGCAGCTTTGTAGCACTAATTGAAGTTGTGTTAGCCTTGTGCAAACATGGTCACTGGAAATTGGAGAAGCCAGCCTACATGCATTGCCTACAATATTTGTGAGGTGTGACCTATTTGTAGGACCTTTAAGTGCCAGCTTTAATTACAGTTGTTCTGTTGCACAGTTGCTGCTTTTATGTGGGAACTGCAGACACCTGCTAGGTGTAGCCACCGTGGCTCTGAGTGGCCAGCGCAACTCCACCTCAGGCATTGTAACAGAAAATTGGATAGGATGGAGCAGCCATGGCTAGCACAGGAGGCAGAGATCAACAGGAGAGGTCGTAGGCCAGCTGACAGAAATAAATCCCATGAATCTTTTTTTATGAGTTTGTGTGTGAAACTTCTCTGATGCCAGCCATTGCAACTCATACCAAGGTGCAGATATTGCCTGAAAGATGTCTATTATTGAATGTCTGTCTCGTTGCAGCAGTGCACTTGAAATGGCTTAAGAGGGCAGCAATGATTTTGTACTCCGTGGCCTTGAACAAATGTGCTCTGCACATGACTCTGCTAAGCCCCCCCCTCCCTCCTTCCTTTGGTTCTTTCAGGTGTTAGACAACGCCTTCTTCGTGACAAGATTCCCTTCTAATCTGGTGCGCCACATCATCATGACACTGTTCATAGTGCTGACCACTTTTGCATTTTCAACGCTGACTGACTGCCTGGGCATCGTCCTCGAACTCAATGTGAGCATTTTGTTTGCACAATGGATTTCCACTAGGATGAGCACTGCCTGTGGCTGGTGATGCCATAGCATACATTCCAACTGCAGCGTTCACAAAACAAATTCTACTTGTTTACTGAGGAACCACAATGATGGAAAACAGCATGAAGAAAAGAATTTACACACTTGGTTTGTGCCATTATTGAAAGTGTCACTATCTCCCCAACCTTGAGTTATTGAAAGTGCCACTATCTCCCCGACCTTGAGTCATCTGATTGGTGGAAAAACCGGAACAGCATGTCACTACTACTTCTGGTTCCGGTGGAACTAGAAGAATTATCACCATTGGGGTGATGGCGATACAGTAAAAGCTCGTTAATTCGGACTTCTAGGGACCGTAAGATATGTCCGAATTAACCGAATGTCCGAATTATCGAGAGAACAAAAATAAAAAAAAACATGCACGATTTTATCTCAACACACCTTTATCACTTAAAGTAATCACGGATGCTTGTCTGCTTTCCCGCAGAAACCCGCGCGGATACTACTTTCCTCAGTCCTTCCAGGTGCTCAGCAGCGCGCATGCCATCTGCAGTGCCCCAACAAAATTCCTCTAACACAACGAGGGCCTCTGCTGCTTCCTTCACAGTGCGAGGGGGCCGAGGCTGCTCCTCTCGTAGCCCCTCTTCCTCCTCCGAATCTTCGCCGTGCAGTACGTCCCGCACAATTTCTTCCTCAGAGAGCCAGCTGTAGCAACGCCGTCATCAATGCTGATGTAATCGGCGAGTGTCACCACATCTGGCAGCACACCTCCGAAATCCGGGCAGTCATCTGCATTGTCGTCTGGCGACACTTCCGACTAAAGCGAGCAGTCTTCAATACAACAGCATAGCGCACTGACAGCAGCAAAACGACAAAATGGCACCGCCAGTAACGTCGACTCGTGAAAAAACAAAAAAAAGCGCCCATCCAGCCACAAGTCGAGCCAAGTTGATTAATTGATGTCCATGGCGATGCTGCTTTTGGATATTGCTATCGCACCACGTTCGTCTTATTTTCGTTTTCGAGCCTCGGTAGCTGCCCGAAGTTGTCCGAATTATCCGTTGTGCGGTCAAATCCGTCCGAATTAACGAGAGTTTCGTCCCATAGACTCCTATACATAATTCTGGGGACCAGGCGCGAAGGTCGAATTATCCGATTTTCCAAATTAACAGAAGTCGAATTAACGAGCTTTTACTGTACTTTCAATAACGACGCAAACTCAGAGTGTGGATCCAGGTATCCTTTGCTACTGATGAGTAGCTTTTCTGAGTAACCTTTTGAGTTCAGCAGTTGTATCTTCAGTGTGGCTGCCACTGCGAAAAGATTCAAGTAGGCTGTGTGTTATTCTCCAATCAATTAGGTATCACCTAGCATTGCAGGCAGCATGATATCTAGTAGGTTCAAATTCACGCAAGAAATCTTCCAATACGCACTGCAGATGGTTGGAGAATGCACATTTTAAGGTTTATTCAACAGCGTTTTTCAGTACCAAGGCAAAGGCACTCATTGTAGCATTTGGCGCGATATTCACATTATTTTACACAAACATAGCAAGCTTCAAGCATGACCTATTTTGTACAAACACAATGAGACAATAATTTTGTGGCCCAAGTGGACAGTGGCTTATATCTACAGAAGTGGACAACATGAATCATCTGGTTTCCCAAGCGCATTTGTGACAAATTCATTCTTGAAGCGTGTATCACACCTAGCAACCAGCACTATAGATAAATGAAATTACAGTATGGATGAAATAAGTGACTGCCAAACACAACACAGACATAGGAACCTGCATCTTTAAGGGGTATAGACACCATATTTTGGTGGCATTTTTCTTCTCTGCCATTTCATGATACGTGAGACATTCCTATATATGGAACACCACATGATGTTTTCACCAAAAAGTGCTAAACAATTTACAATTGATTTTTCTTCCTTCACCAGTTTCGGTTTCGGTTTCAGAAGCCGAGCAGTGGCTGTGTGACATCACAGTAAAGTCTAGGTCGTGCAGGGGATGAAAAAGCAGTGATATAATTGCTGACACTTCATGTGATTCCTGTTCTTGAGGCAGGCTAGGTTTAGCATTTTAGTGAATTCAAAAGGCGGGGAAATAATTATATAGCTATTTCTCATTCCTCACGTGACCTAAACTCTGATGCCACAGCCATCGCTCGGCTGTTGAAACCGAAACAAGTGAGAAAGGAAACTTGATTATAAATTATTCGGCGGTCATAGGCATATCACATGGTGATCTGTGTGCGTGCAGTAGTCTCTTATGCATCATTACAAATGATAAAACATGAACCCCAAAAATTAGGTGTCTGTACTCCTTTAACACTTTGTAGCTGTTGCTACACATTCATATGCACTTTCCGAGAATATGGCATGCCTATTTGCCCACATTCATGTATGCCCCATATATATATATATATAAAAAAAAAATCGTTAAAGCAAAACACCATTGTACAGTTCCTTAAGAATGTACTAACATATAGATTATCACTCCATCTTGCACACAACAATAAAATCTAGCTTTTGTGCCAACATCACACCTTATGTAGGTACACTACTTTGATCCTTTATAGAAATCCTTCAGTTCTCTGTCTGGACATATGTATACACAGTGAATTTTATTTAGGCAAGGTTTCCAATGCTTACAAGCAGGGTGTGTGATGCCAACTTTGGCAGAGGAGGGCAAAACCACCATCGAGATTAGTGCAGGCCGATCTATGATGGGTACCCCTCTGTGATGGTAGTTGTGCTCTCTTTCCACACCTCATTAGAGTTCATAGCACCTAGCAGCATTGTATAAAGCTCTTTAGATTCACGCAGAAACATTCTACTCGGTGGAAGCTAGGATATCAACTCTTAATAATTAACAAAACGTTCTTGGATGTTTTTGAGGCCAAAAGCTTACTTGATGGTAAAATTCATCTTGGCGACAAGACATATTGAGATTACAACAAGCCAAATGTGATCACACGGGCAGCCTAACCATGGCTATTTTGCAACTGTGGTTGCCGAACTTGACTGTGGTTATTGTGAATCGTGATAAGGTGTCACACAGACTGCCACCACTCTGTCACGACAACTAGTAGCCCCTTGGTTGCAATTAATGAACTGACGCGATCAATTGAGAGAGCAAGCTACATTTGCAAACACATTAGTTATTTTCAGTACAGCGTTTACAAAAATATCCGAAGACTCGGCAATAATGTACGCGCAGGCACCAGCACTGCCTCCACTGCCAAACCTCCCGCAAACCATCTGCGTCAACACCTTCTCTCCAAGACAACTCCCGAGCGCTGGTGTCGAGAAAAAGTGTATAAAATTTGTTCTTAGCAAAAATAATTACCTGTGGGACAAAAAAAACTTCAAAAATGAGTCCCTCTTGAGGGTCGCTGATACCTGCAATGCAAGCATTTTCTCCTCGCAGCTGCAGCTGCCGCCGGTGCGGCGTGGCTCACCTACCTGGTCAGCTTGTACATAGCTCCACTGCCATGGCATTGCTGAACTCAATCACATCTTACTTATGAAGGAGTAGGGTTGACAATGAGGCAGTACCATGCTATTGTGCTGCAGCCAATTTTAAAGTGCTGTCCACAATGGCTTCAATGCAAAACAAAACCAGGTCTAGTTATGACCAGGGAACACGCGGCCACCTGCAGCGCACGTGGCAACCAGCACTGTAAATATTGTAAGCATGTTACTTTCGTGATTTGGCTGAGGCCGGACTTTTTTTTACGTACTTTAATGTACTTAACAATGTGCATGCCACAGAAGTGATGCTGCAAAGATGTAATGGAACTAGTATGCTGTGCCGTCAGTCAGTACTCAAATGTTGTATAAAAGCGATATCTGACAGCACCGTAGATGCTAGCTATCTTATGCATTGCTCTTGCAACGTGACCCAAAGTAGAAATGGACAATATTGGAGCGACCCAGCTCGTGCACTTTTTGCATTCATGCTCTGACACACACCTTCAGTCCACAGAGGCCACTATAACCTCAGTTAATGATGCAAACCAAGGTTGCCAAGCTCAGTTTGCGACAACCACATCTTCATCCATCATTTGAGCAGCAGTAACCGCAGTTACCATAACCATGGTTAAGCATGCCCGTGTGACAAGGGTATTAGTGTGTTCTTTACATACACCCGAGAAGATAAACATTTCCCCAAAATACTGCAAAAAATAATTCTGGCATACAGTATCGCTAGCACAAACAACCAAGGAAGGTTAAAACTATGTGAGATACAAAGGTTTCAATTACCAAAAAATTCAATCATTGCACAGCAAGCGTGAGTTTTTGTGCGACAACCCAAGCGACAGCATAAAAACAGAAAGAAAATACTTTTTCAAATGTACTTATACTAGAAACGCAGTATCAGAGCATTGCTCTGATACGAAACAGTTGATAATGGATGTGAGGACACGTCATGGTGTCACTACAACCAGCACTTCTTCTGGCAACCTATGCGATGTCATGCAACACTTGCACTGAAGAATAGCAAGCACAACTTCGCAGCTTGCTTCCCCTGTTATTTGTGCAGAATGCACTCTCTCTGGAGTTTTCATTTTTACACAGCAGTACCGCAGTACAGAAACTATGGACCTTTTCATGCGTCCTAACTCAAGCCACTTGATACGTTATGGTGAAATTCTCAGCTGGTGCTGACTGAAGCCAACTAGGAATTCCAGCCCTAGACATGGCATTGTGGAGGTCAGGCCAGTGCCATCATGCGTATCCTTTTTAAGACTATGATAGAAAAAAAGGCAATAAACTTGGGGAGGGGCCCTTGTGTGCTACGAATGTCTACATGTTAGATCACATCAGTGGTGGTCCACACTCTTTTGGAAAACATTTATCGAACAAAGAAAAAACGGTTGCATTTTAATGCTGACAAAACTTGTGAGGCAAAGCAAAAGCCCTTACGGCTCTGTTATACAAATGTCAAAGCTCAGAACCAATGTACATGCAATTTTCTGTTTCAGCAGCCACTCGCTATGTTTTCTCTCTCTCTCTCTTTCCTTCTTTTTTTCTTTTGTGAGCATCGCAGTGATGCAGCCGGAATGGCTGCGCAGTTGGCACAGAGGTATCTGCACAGAAGGCAAACACTTATTTTTGCCGAACTAGCAATACGGGACAACCGTCTTCAATGATGAAGTGGCCCACTCCAAAGCATGCGTGCACTGGGTCCAGCAGCACATGCTTGTTACACGTTATGCAATGCTGGTTGCAGTGCCAGTGCTTTCCAGCTGTGCTACACATACCCCATCGAAATTTGCCACTGTACTGCTACTGTCGACGAAAAGTGATGTAGCAACGCGTAAAAAACTGATGAAACCCCTTGCACACAATGAAGAGGAGCAGCAGATGATCGCCATAAGACACGGCCTTTTAAAAAGCCTATGTTTATCACTGAAGGCTATATAATGGAATGCAAATGCAGGCAGAGGCACTGAGTGAGATATTATATGTTACTTTCGAACAGAAATAAACCGAAGCGGGTGTTACTGTACAGGCTAGGAAAGGACTGACATCTCGCATCCTCGAGACAGGAACCCCACTCACAATATGGCGAAAATATCCGTTATAGCTCTGTAGTAGCATGTATGACCCAGAAAAACATTGTATCTTCTTATGTGCCTAGCAGTAGTTGTTCGCACCACCAATATTCTATAGAGGAAGGGCTATTCAAAGCATAATAAACAGGCATCACCTTGACCTTTCCGGGCTTCGGGTTGTACTCCTCTTTACTCTGTGTCTTTTCTTGCCCCTTTGATTGAAGTACTGTGGAGCATGTGGAGTCTGGATGCAACAGCTGGTTTGTTTGGGCTGCTCTGTCATTCATAAGATTGAGTACCTATGCCATTGAACCTTTAACCGCAACGAAATGCACAGTGTTTTATCGCAGCCAACTTGCAGCTATTTTAGTGTTTAGCACACAATCCAATAACTCTCACTTGTAAAACTAGATCAGTGTCTGCATAACTCCATCTGTGCTGTCTAGAAGCCGAGACTCTTCCGCACTGTGCCGCAATGACACACTGCAACCTTGTCAGACAGTCAACACTTTCTGCATGAGACACGTGTCACATACACTTCAACATTTGTCCAGACCTGCTTACATGCTCATGAACTGGGACATACAATGTTTGATAGCTGACTATTCATGTGGTTTATAAATAATATTCTCATTCTTTCCAATTGCCATCCCATCCGACTTCACATATGCTTCTATAACGAAGCACTGCAAAAATGAGATTTGTACAGTGCAATTATTCATACCCCCCTCTCCTCACTCCCCAAAGTAAGTGTTTCAGGTTGCACTCAGCGTGAGTAGTGAATTTAAGACGCACAGCCATGACACACGCTTCTCCTTCTGTGCCAGGGCGTATTGGCTGCAATACCCCTTGCCTACATCCTGCCGGCAGCCACATACCTCAAGGTGGAAAATGGGCCTCTGCTGTCTTGGGCCAAGATTCCGGCGCTCATGCTGGCAGTCTGCGGAGCAGCGGTTGCCATATGTGGCACTGTGGTGTCTATCCTCGACATCAGCGCCGGCGTCTCTTGCAGCCACGGAGCAGACATGCATTACTGCATTGTGCCGGCAGCAAACATCACGACTTAGAGCGCAGGCACGTCCGCTAACAGTTTCTCTCTGCTCGGGTGCCGATGTCCTTCCTCTGGTGTGAGCCATGTGCAGACCTGAGTTAGAAGGGAAAGAGAGAGGGAGGAGTTCATGTCGTTAAACTCTGCTGGTTCACTCTGTGCTAATAGCTGGTTAAAGAACACTAAGAGAGGTGCATGTACAACAAGCACAATTTTCTTATGTTTGTGCTGTTTAGCCAATTCTTGGTACATGGAGAGAGTGCAGCAAACATTATGAGGAAGAAAGCTGCATTGTCGCTCTTCTTCCAGGGGATGGCAGAATTGAATAATGCATCGCTGTCAGCTGCAGGCGGCTCCTCTCCATTTGCTTGTTCCCTGTGCAGGCACTTTGTACCTTCACTTTCGTTTGTGCGTGATGTGTGAGTATGAGAGTCTGGGCTCTTTCAGGAAATGGTAAAAAGAACTTTATTTTTTTTTCCTTGCCAATATAATGAGCACTGTATATATACGGTGCAACTTCGAAGGCAACCCTAGCGCTATTTGTGGCTTATCTTGCTCGAACACTGCGCGGCATGTTTTCTTTTAATTGGTGCCGAACGCATTTGCACTTCACTGTTGAGCCCAATTTATTTAGATAGAAAAGTGGAACGCATAGTCCAAATAATGTTTGTGGAAAAGGGGAAATTTTCTTCTTTGAATATGTGAACTGCACAGTGCAACATATCCCACAGATACTAACAACCATCATGGCTCAAGGAGAGGAGGGCTACTGTTTATTATTTTTTTCATACCCATCTTTGCATTGTGTTTTAAGCTTTCCTTGATAAGCCATCAAGAAGAGGGATAAGAGTTCACAAAGGTCTTTACCAAAGATATTGTGCAAAAGTTCACATTTTACCTGCACTTTTTCACTGTTGTGATTTTTGCTTTGCGGCTTGGTACTGAAGGCAGTTATATGTGTGCGTGTGTGTGTGTGCTGTTTGTTTTATTTGCATGTTGGTTGTTCTCGTTATTGTTTAGCTCCCTACTATACAAGACAGTTGTAAGTGGTTAGAATATATTTCAGAAATATGCATGGGCCTGCCGCCTTCCAGGCACTATGTATATAATTTATAATGTTAAACTATCACCTATAATGCAAATGCCCGTGGTGCAGCACATAGCCGAGGAGTTCCTTCTCCATCATCCTTTAAAGCCAAAGACGACCTGAGGTGATGCAGGCAGGCAAACAATCTTTTTCAGCGTTTGCGTTCACACTTGAACTCAGTCACAAGTACCCAAAGAGGTGCCTTTCTATATATGTACCAATTGTGCAAGAACATTAGCTTCAATGGCGAGACATGCGGACCACTACAAGGCACAAGCAACTGATACCTAATAGCACTTTCTGCAATTGTAAAATGGTTCGCCATTACTAATTCTTCAGGTCAGTCTGAAATCATTGGCAGCTTCTGAGTATGTATATTAGAACACCGTATTCTGTCCTCTTGCAACAGGCTAGTGAGGGCAGTAGGATTGTTTCCACTGTAGAGAAGTGGTGCATGTCTTTTTCTTTTTATTCTTTATGTGTTTGCGTATGTGCGTGCATGCACATTCCTTTAAGTTCACCACATATGAGTGCTATGGCATCTATTACCTCAATGGCCACACTTTCAAAGCTTGCAAGCCTGGCAGCATAGCTGCGTAATTTACATTCCCCTAATGTTTCCTTTTGAGACAAACACATACATAAACAGCATTTATTTTGACCAAACTTAGTGGTGATATTTTTTGTCAACATGTTTTTTTGTAACAGTCCCAAAATAAACCAAAGTACAAGGTTACCCCATTTTTGTTCACTATATGTTCTCTATATCAATCTTCAGCTGAAGAACTGTGGTTTTCACTTTACATAGAGGGTTGTATTTTCATGATTACTCCATACTTTCACTGAACATTTTGGCATTTGTGACCTGCCAAACATAATTTGCTTTACTGCGTTGACCTGGAGCTGGAATAATATGTGCATGCCGATTCGCATTATCCATGAATAGGTTTAACCACAAGAGTTTAAGCAGGCCTCACAGAAGATGCTGCAGAGAGCAAATTTCTACAAAAAGTTAACGAGTTTTCCTAATCAACACTGACAGCAATTGGCATTTTGCAACGCAAGTGATTATACAGAAGAAATGCAGCTGCTCAAATAGGTCTGCATGCCGTAGCGCATTATGTTCAGACTTCGTATGAGTGCACACAAATGCGAACTACATGCAAGAATATGCCCATGTACAGATAATACAGATCCAAATTAAGAGCCCCAGCTTGCTAAAATTAACTTGCAGGGCACCACTGTGGCATATGGTGCATTTAAAATATACTAAAAAGCTGCACACAAATAGAATACCACAAGCTACACCTTGTACATCATGCCCCTGGTTCACAAAGCTGATTAATGCATAACACTGTAGTAATGCCAACCTTTCACCATTTACTTTGTATCAGCGGACAAAGAGAAGGATGAAGAGGCATAAGCTGTGTGAGGTGACACATCAAACCTTGGCCCCATCGTCGACATGTGCAGAGGCAACAACAATGACATAGCACGTGGGCTCAGAGATTCCAGAGTGGATTACTAAATCTGCTGTCAAGTTCTGGAGCCATATTCTAGAACGTGACAACAGAGAGAGAGAAGTTATTTCACAAAAGGAAAGTAGGAGAGGTCAGCCAGTGGCAAACCTGCTACTCCACTCTGGGGAAGGTGGAAAATGGAAGTAAAGCAGAGCTACGGGTACGAATGGAGGATGACGATGTATGGTGCAGTGAAAATATTTGTGGCGATCCAAGTTAATAAAGAGACCTCGCACACACTTGGTGACGCCTCCATACACATCCAGACAGCAGATTTTACTGCAAACTTTGTAGGGTGTATGCCACCTCACACAACTCTTGCCTCTTCATCCTCTTTTTCATTTACTGGTTCTGATTCGGGGCAGATGCATTGGTAGTCCGCATACAGCCGAGGGTACAATCTGTGACACATAATGTGCACTGTACGCAATTTTTCATGACTTGCAGATATTGCATACACAGGCTTAGAGAATAAACCAACATTAAAAATATTATCTCAATTGTTGCAGCCACAATCTTGGCCCTGAAGTCACCAGTGTTATACACTGATGACAAAATTTTGAATGCACATAAAAACAATGTGTTACCATTACAAATTTTAAAAGAGGAAGAATGCCAGCAATAGAGACGGGAACACACACACCAGGAGTCAAAATTTGTGTTGCACTGTAAGCTTTCCCTGCCAGTATGGTGTCAACACTCGTGAAATAGCACCACAGTCTGAAATCCTGAGAATGGGGTATCAAAGACATTTTGGCATGGCAGCAAACCAACCAGCACCAGGCCAGCCAACTCTCAAAACTTAATGACCCTGAGTGACAACTTGGTATTAGAACATAAACCGCACCATACTGCATGCAAAGCTCACTATTTCTGACCTGCTGACAAGCAATGACAGCAATGTGCTTGCAGACTGCCTACGACAGTGCATGCTAAGACTGACTGCTTGGGTAATTTTAATTTTTTCATGAGAGGAGGCAATGCTCACTTAAATACTAAATCATGCTACCTTTAGTAAGGGTCTATTCATTACAGATGTTTCAATATCTGCTCCCAATCAGACAGGACTATCTGTAACATGACAGTTCTTTGCACAAAAAGAATCCTTGAAGTACTAACGTTGCAACAGTATGCTTGCCGCAATGCATCGTGCAATACCGCTAGAATAATACGTGTTGGGAGGACCAGCTGGAGAACAGGTGAGCTCCAAGTGGGCCAATGTCCAGTTTTCCGACTGGGCTCGTAGCATAATGCTCTCGAAAAAACGGCACAGTCATTCAAAACCTTTGTGGCTGAGGTGGTCACAACAGCCGATTTCTTAAAGACTAAGGGGCAGTAATGTCTGCCAGTATGGGTACTATTAGTACACAGAGCCAAAATGTGGTGGGTAGCTCATATGAGCCTTCCTTTTACATGACAGCAATGAGTATAAAGGCAACACTTCCTCTCCCTACATGCATGCACACACACGTTCCGAGATCACAAGCTGTAAAGATCTCACCACTCACGATCTTCAAGGGAAAAATTTACTGGTATTCTTTGCTGTCACTGCACTTACCTCGTAACTTTGTGCACTCTAGCCAAAATTCCCTTCAAGTTCAGTCAAAGAAATGACTAGGTACTGAGGTAAAAATTATTCGCATCTTTTTCTCTGCACACGTCATGTTATATAAACTACTCCGAAACAACGAAAAACAGCCATAACAAGTCACTTGACGCGTTAGTTGCAGCCTCTGCCAAGCTGAGCTATTCAAAACCATTACAGACATTGTTTTATGTGAGATCTATAGCAGCAGCTGCTGCCTGCCCTCCATCGAGAAGAGAAGTAAAAATAGGGCAGTGATATGGAGGCCTTGCCGGATAAGTGGCTAGGTGCTGGACATATTAAGTTTTCCTTATCTAAAATTTTTGATCTGACCATTCAAAGCGCAGAACCAGGTTATTTTAACTTGTAGCATAGAGGAGGATAAAAACAAAAAACATGTACTTACAGTGCTATTTTTGAAACCAACTGCAGGCAAGGACACATTTCTCAAAACGGGTTGTGCGCACAAACTATCACAATTTCTCTACGATGATGAGTCGTGCTGTGTTTAGCGCTTCAAACTCTTTGCAGCTTTGCTCTTACCTCCCAGTTTCATGTTTACTGTGGCATGTGCCGTGTGTTCTTTGTTGCCTTGCCTACACACGTGACGTACTGGCTCAAACTGTTCTACCTAATGTCATCTCCGTGTGCTCACAGTGTTGAAGGCAATGTGTGCTGAGATAAACTTCTGATTATGTCTCAACACGACTGTGTGTTTATTTTTTCACTCGTACCATTACGTACAGTGTGAAAAAAATACACCTTCATGTTAACGTATTGCAACTGCAAACAGAATATCCCAATAACATATGATGACACAACATATAAATTTCAAGAACTGCATGCAAAAGCTATGTATGCTATGTATTGTAACCTGCAGTAGGTGCTTTTTACCTTGATGCTCATGACAATATTTAATCTGTGCCAGGGCCTAGTTTGGAAAATGAAATGGTATATATCAGAACATATAGTAGAAAACCAGTTTTTGTTCCGATTGTAAATGATTGTGCTCTGCTAAAGAGCTTCACTCGACATGCAGGGTGTGTCCGGAAAGTAATGCAATCTTATCCGTAGAAAAGAAGGTATTCAAGATATTGTTACAGACATTTAAAATTCTTTGAAGTAGTACCTTTTGGCATCTACACATTTCTGCCATGCACTGTATGCATCCTGGAAGGCGTCGACAGGAACCTCGTATAGAGCCTTTGTCACGGCGGTTTGAATCCCTTCGATGTCCCGAAATGGACTTCCTTTCAGGGCGCTCTTGATTCTTGGGAAGAGAAAGTCTGGCAGAGCCAGGTCAGGACTATAGAGGGGCCGGGGCAGCGTCGCCAGGTTGTGCTTGGTCAGAAACTCCCAAACGCACAAAGTGTGTGGCTAGGAACGTTGTCGTGTACAACTCGCAGGTATCGGCTATCTCCTTTCCCACTTGAAGTACCCTTTTTCTGTGTCTCTCGAGCACGTCCACCTGGTAGACAGCGTTGATTGCCTGTCCTTGGGGTACAAATTTGTTAACTACAACCTTGGCGTCAAAAAAGACCTTTTGCATTGTTATAATTTCGAGGGCTCCTCGTTTCCTTCTTGGGGCGAGGGGCTCTGAGGTTTGCCATCCAGAACTCTGGCGGTTCGCGGTGCTATGAGAATAGAACAAAGCAGATTCCTCGCAGACTTGCTGGATCATTTGATAGGTCTTCGCAAGACTCTCATTCTGTTTATCGCAGAACTTGATTGCGTACCGTTGTTCACATGTGGATGCCATCATATGTCGTGACAAGGGCACTCTTAGTAGGTACATGGAAACAGCCATCATGACGCTCCTAGAGCGCAGAGCAGTTTGCGCTGTGCTAGGCAGTGATGAAAAAAGTTGAACGTCCCCTCGCCTAAACCAACCAATCCGAGCGAGGTAGGATCAACTACATTACTTTCCAGACACACCCTGTAGTTTGATACAATATAACAGCTGGTGATTTTGTCCCATCCGGAAGGACGAGCAGCATGGCATGCAAGAAAAGTGTCAACAGGGGGCAGGGCCACAATCAAGAACTTGGACACAAGTTTTGCACTGTGCCCATAGAACTCTGAACTGCGATCATTTTCTGAGACTGCACATGTGCAATATTAAGCCCACGAACGCCAGCTCCAGTGCTGTGACAGCTAGGCCCATCACTGCTACATCCAATTTGAACTCTACGGGAACTCTAGCTGGACTCGAAATGAGCTGATGCCTTGGTCCTGTCAACATGAGTATTGAAGAAAGGTATCCCATGATCTGGGCTCAAAATGAGTCCACTGCAGACAAGGATGCCTCTGAATATGCCCTACTGATGATGAGATGATGCAGAGTATGCGTTATATGCAACCCGACATTCTTTTTACAGACACTAAGGCTTCCCTCTTATCTCGACATTGCAAGCAGGCTGGAAAGTACAACTCCAGCGAAATCATACCCCATGCAGCACAAGAAACACTCCTTAAGCAAAGCTAGTTGGGAGTCAACGTGTCATTAATTTCTTAATGAAGCGCACATAAATTTGCTCTGCTCTTCTCTTGCACAACCAAACTGGCCATTGGAATAACCTGTGAGCAACAGAAAAGGCGCTAACAAACAAGGAGCAGAGGAAGACTAAAAGCAATTGATAAAATGTTGGAAAGACCTGAACACAGTACTAAAGGTGCACTAAAGAGAACTGTGAGGTCGTCTTCTAACAGCAGGAACTCGACCTACATGCTCCAAGCATTCTTTTAAACTTCGAATTATTGCCTTGCGTGGCGTACTTTGCTGTTGAAGTCAGACAAAATGTTCCGACTTTTGCCCTTTTTTTTTTCGCCACAGAAAGAAGAAAGCGTAACACAACACATGGAGTTCGTTTCAGGCTATCGCTTGTGACGGCTTGCCGCTTTACTGACAGCAGAGTAATATTCAAAATAATCTAGTGAACATGGCTTGTTGTTTTAGTGACACGCTCACTGAATCAACAATATATATTTTTTTTTAATGCTTTATTTTTCCTTTAATACAAGGAGCATCCACTAAAAAACTGCTTCGAAGAGCAGCTTGATGGGCGGCTGCCCCTGTATATGACTGCATTTTACAGCAAAGAAGTCACGCTTACACAATGAATGAATAATTAATTAATGGAGAAATAATTAGATTACAAAAAAGCACTAGGTAAATCAGGAAAAATACATGAAATAATACAGAGGCATGCCGCAAGATAGAACACTTAATTTAAAAATATGTATTCATAAAAACCATATAGCGGTTCTGTCAAAATATGATTTGCATTGTATCCAAAAATACAATTACTTTGGACGTCTTCACAAATTATAGCATTTTCGTTGGCCATAGCAGAGTGATGATGTTGAGCCACGTGAAAGCAGAGTACAAGCGTAATTTTATTGCCATGGGCTTAATTTACGGCTATGCTGCCCGCGACTAAGAAGCCTGAAAACCCAGAACACAAAATAAAAGTGAAAAAATTTTGTAGCACGCTCTTCATCGCACCTTAAAAAAACCCCTTTAGTTACTTTAGTTAAGAAGGGAGACTGCTTGCAGATGCCTATTATTTTGCATATTAAAATGAAACTAGCCACTGGGCGCACGCAATACTACAAGATAGGTGTGTGGGACAAAGCTGCACATATATATATACTAGGCATAGGAAAGACAGCTGGTATTTCGTTTGTCAGATGTTTATCACAGTGAAAATGAGTAAAAAGAGGAAACAACAGCCACAAACTTCCAGCTGGCAAACATTCCACGTAAAAAAGCCAAAGGCCTTTATGCAACAGATACGAGAACAAGGTAAGAAGAAATTACACAAGAATTGTGACTGCAGGCATGCACAAATGCTTTTTACCTGCCATTCTGTCTTTCTCATTTCTTAACAGTTTTTCTGTCTAGGATATGAGTTGGGACTTCAGAATAAATTTAGATG
The DNA here is from genome assembly GCF_055883805.1 of Amblyomma maculatum. NCBI lineage: Eukaryota > Metazoa > Arthropoda > Arachnida > Ixodida > Ixodidae > Amblyomma > Amblyomma maculatum. The sequence goes on from NC_139345.1 coordinate 51,412,047, forward strand.
ATTCCGGTTATAACAAACCCAGATGTATCAAATTATTGCTCACAATAAACTCTCTGAATCTCTCCTCAAGAATCCCACGCAAAAGTACAGGAGTGGTACTCGCATCTATCAAACTTTCTTTCAGCAGAACCTTCAATATATCGAATTATACGCTGTGCTCCTGTAAAGAGAGCTTCTTTTAATGTTGTCCCCACAGTCATTTCTCGCGCACGAAGCCAGGTCGGCTTCTGGTAGTGCGAACACTGTAAAACCGCATAGTGAGGTGAAAGTAGAGCCCAGAGCTAGCTGAAAGTGCTCCTCTGCCTGGCATGCTTGTTTTCAACGCGACATTGCTGTCATCGGTGAAGCCAGTCTAGCTGACCAAAAGCTTGCAGCGGCTCTCGCGAGACCTGCTGCTGAAAGAGAATGAAATCACCTGCACCCTAAATTAACTTTGTTAATCTTTGCATTTATTGTGTACCAGTAACGAAATTAGACCTAGGCAGCTTTTCCCAAAGCACCGATTATATGAATAGGGCAACTGCACTAGAAAGAACGGACAATGGAAAGAGAAAACATAGGAGGCACACTGCCCCTTTTTTCCTCTTTCTGTTGTTCATGTTTTTTAGTGCAACTTCCCTATTCATACAATGAATGTAAATCAACTTGCCCAGCATGCCATTCGCAGCAGCTTGTATGTGAACCCCAACGCCAATGGCACTTGTGCCACGTGGCGCGAGACACGAGATGCGAGCTCCAACCAAATGTTTGGAGCGCAAGCTCGTACTGATGGAGCAGGATGTGAAGGTGCGCCCACTGTAGTCCTCTTTTCATTACCTGGTGCAAGGTGTGCTCGGTGCAAAATGGTGCGTGTGCTTCACTTGCGGCGAGCAATGTGCTGCAGTACATCAGTGAGCATCACATTGGTGCAGGAAGTGCGCTACTAACAACGGCACACCATACTCATGCCTCTAGGTTACATTGCACCTCATCTGCTGGCATGTTTCACGTATCAAATTATCAATATATCGAACTATTTTGATATCCCGTTCAAGTTCGATATACCCGGGATCGACTGCAGAATGGAAGTTAATACTCGCAGCTTTGCCCTCTTGCTGTGGTCGTGTGCCAAAGATAAAAAAAGCTGCAGGTGCCACTTGCTGTTCTGGGATGTTTACCTTAATGGGAGGACCGCGGAGGCATCTGGGAAGGCCGTCGCTATGTGTACTCGCATAGGTGGCCACATCCTGCTGGGCACAGCCGCTGCTTGCTGAACCACGCTGACACATGCTGCAGGTGACCACCATGTGCACAGCCTTGGCACCACACAAACAGTCCACGCACTACTTCATGGCTGCACAGACGCAGGCAACGCCAGCTGTTAGCAAGGCTTACCCACACAGATACAATGTTCTCAATGAAGCATGGACAACAGGCAGCAAACCCCTCATGAGCCAACTGCTGCACCCACTTTTATGGACCCAGATGTATTCAGAAACAGTCAGTGAGGCTCTCATTGTCAGAAAAGGAATTCTGACAGACACCATCAATTTTTCATGGAAGATTGTTAAAATATGCAAAACTGCTAAACTTACAGAGCTTTCATTTTTAAAACCCTGCACCTGTTGAGGAGACACGCCAAATCTAAGCCCATTACTATGAACTCGTATCTCTTTAGTTCAGGTAAAACCAACATTCTGAATTACGTTTATTTACATGAAAGCCTGGATCCCTAATGCAGATTAGTGCAATCCAGTCAGGCTCAAGTTATATATGAGATGTGGTGCACGCTTCAGGCTAATTTCACAAGCTTGGCAAGGTCAGCGTACGGATTCCTGGCCTGAAAGTACACTTTGGCCAGCAGGGTCATGTTTGTTGCACATGCATGTTGAGGTGAAGAGAGGTCGTTTCATCATTCGGGCTCTTCAGGGTGTCTAGCAAACCACTATTTTCAAAATCCCTGACTTTTCCAGGTTTTCCCTGATTATTTCAGTTCAAATTCCCTGACAAGTGAAGACGTGAAGACGCTCAAAAATGTAGCTGCTGACGATAATGAGCAATGACCAATAAATAACTGCAAAAAACTGCTTATTAATCATATTCTGCAATTTACAATAGAAAAAGGCTGTCATTACTGCTAGTGGTCATAAACAACGTCAAACATTTACCAAAAATTAAAATAGCACTGATGCTAGCCTCAGAGCATGCGAGCCGCCCTTCCCGCAAACAGCCGAGCCAATCCAATCCAATATGGAGGCGCGGGCTTTGCAGTGCGGTTGCTGATCGCAAGGTTATTCCTGCTTTTTGTTGCGTACTGCTCCCAAGCAGCACTTCCGCATATTTTACCGAGTACCTACCTCACGTGCGTATTGGTTCTGTTGTGGCAGCTCAGACATGCACTGGCATCAACGTAATATATTGCGTCTAGCCTTGCGGCACAGCCGCCGTGGAGGCCGCGCACTGACGACAGCATGCACACAAACACACAAAAATATGCATGAATTACTTGCTTTGCACCAGCTTAAAATGAAAATGCACAGCAGAATATATTGTGCCATAATTTCCCTGACTTGGCGAAATTTTTATGGTTTCTCTGACATTTCCCGGTGCATAAAATTTCCCTGACAATAATAGATTTCCCGGTTTTCCAGGTAGCTAGACACCCTGTCCTCCTACTCAAAACTCAATAAAGAGGCATACATAATCCCACCCCAGGTCAGATCCCGTGAAATGCTCAAGATACGCAGATAGCCCACATTCTGTCAAGAGTTGGTGCCATAATTTGAAAGGAGTGTTTGCTATGTGGAGTAAAATTTACCCTGTAGTAAACTGGAAATTTCCCCAATTTTATTTACATATGTATTATGTAGGGCATGTTTACCATGCAAGTGCATTTGTTATAAGGGATTTAAATACATGCATAAATACATGCATAAATATTTGAAATTTCAAATATGAATCGAATATGTTGGTTACTCAATTCATGTTTGGTTAAAAAAAACTGATCGCTAGAGTTTTCCGAATATTCAAAAATTGACGAAAACACCCAAAATTTTCAATATTCGAACACTGCTGAATATTCTAAAGTCTTTGGATGCAGCAAAATATTATTTCAATCCCAAGTAATTCAGAAAATCCAAACTAGGAGTGCAAAGCATTTGACAAAACCAAGAAAAACATTTTCACTTGGGTTTTATCTCAACGGCAGAAAACTGTCAAGGAGGTGTCCATCAGACAAAACTACTGTGATGCAAATAGTTTTCAGAACTTTTTCAAGCTCATTACATAATTGCAGCTTTCAGTCAATTTAAACATGTTTTCTGGTGCCTCGAAGGCTGCATTAACAAGAGTTTACTGCATTCGGCAGTGATATGATAGCTCCACCCGGTTTCACACAAGTCCATTCATACAATAGACTGGCGTAGCAAATTCTGTATAAAATTTATAATCAATTTTTCAACACACTTCTGTGGAATTCAGTTTTGTTTGCTTGCAAATACAACCGTGCGCAATTCTGAAATAAGCAAGACGAACAATGTTTGGTATTTTTTCTTTTCCAGATTTTTTTTTTCATTGTTTTTGTTCTTTTTTTTTTTTTTCACTGATCATATATTTGGCATTCGAAGGCATTTGTTATCTATATTCACATTCAATTCGTATTTAAAAATTTACATGTTCGCACACCTCTATGGATATAAGTAAGAGTGCAGCCTGGACCACAGTCTGCCTGGAGGAGCATATTCAGCGGTACAGATGGCACAACTCACCAGATGGCGCAAGGGGCAGGGATGGCTTTGCAGCGGTCGCACAGCCATCCCGAGCGGGCCAGTGGCTTTTGGCAGCCGCCACACACCGTGTGCACCACCGTTGACTGCTGGTTGAGGGTTGACACAGACGCCAGGTTACTCAGGGAGATCACCCGTGCTATCACATTCCACATCTGGAACCTGCTCAAGAGGTCTGGTGCAAAAGGGACAACAATGGGGATGAGGGCGGGCTAAGAAATCATATTCTAGGGCTAGCCACCAGGAAAGAGATACGCAATCACAATTAATCCGACCTGCTAAGCAAAAGCTTGGTTTGTTTTGTGGGGTTTAACGTCCAAAGTGACTCGGGTTATGAGAGGCGTCATAGTGGAAGGCTCTGGCAATTTAGACCATCTGGGGTTTTTTAACCTGCCCTGACATCACATAGCACACAGACACCTTGTATTTCGTCTCCATCAAAAAGTGGCCGCCATAGCGGGGATTCGATCCTGCATCCTTGGGCACAGCAGTCAAGCGTCCCAACAACTGCACCACTGGGGCGGACCAAGCAGAAGTAGTGGCCATTAGTCATGTCATACGTTGCACTGAATGGCATTCAAACATGGTGCAATGTGCATAATGAAGCAGGTAGTATAGCAGCACGGAATGTGCTAGCTTTTGTCTCTAGCAGTATGTGGTTATTTTATTATCAGACATTCAAAAGGAAGGAAAAGATGTTTGCTAGCCCCAGTATCTGCTATCTAATATCTGAAGCACCTGAACTGGGGTAGCGGAAATAAATGGATAGTGAGGAAGCGGTAGAGGAAATCAAAGAGGTGAGCGACAGGGAGAAAGGACAGGGTAAGTAAAAATAAAGAGAAATATATACACTATGGCACAATGTGTCTAGCAAACCGGATCTATTTTCAGCCACTTTAGGTGCGTATCGCCCCTCCAAGTCACATGTGTTGCAGGTTACACAGAACGCAGTGAGAAAGCATGCTGCATTTCAAAGCCCAAAACAGGGGTGAAGTTTTACGAACATTGTCAGATGAATTTTCCTTTCTCTTAAAATACTAAATAGGAAGACAGATGTAGGCACATCAGCAGAATGATTTCAAAGACTCCCCGTTCTGTGCATACACCTACTGTCACTATGATGCTCACACCAGGAAAAAAGTATGAGAAGCTAAATGTTCTAGACTTATCTTGGCGGCAAAGGCTAAAAAGGGGCCAACTTGCTTTGGAACTCTGACTTAATCCATAATGAAACCGTCCAAGCAAACTAGGACACAGGAATAAGAAACAAGGCACCTAGCCCTGTCTCTCCTCCCTGTGTCCCTGATTGATTGAGCAGTTAAAATATGCATTCAAATATGAGTCACCAACTGCCTGCCTATGTGAGCTACCCGAAATGAAGGTGAGATCAGATTTTGTTTCGTAAAAAAGAAAAAGAAAACTCGGCAAACTTATGATAAAACTTTTCTTTAGGTTTGAGAAAATATATTACACTTGAGTATTGGAAAATTATTTTGCGGCCGCACATTACGTTGTTTGAGCACTGCAATATTTTTATACGCTTATCTTCCTTCTGAACAATTGATAAAAAATGCTGAAATAACTACAATGAGAACAAAATATTTGATAAAGGAAATTTCAGGATTTCATCTTTTTATACATTCTCCTGTACTTTATACTTAAACAAAAATAGGATAAATACTGTTTAATTTACCGCACATGAAAGCGCAAAGTGTTTTATTTGTAAGGAAAAAAAGTTGCAGAGTTACACATGAAAGAATGTTTTACAAATTTTTTTTTTCGTGTGACTGCATTTTGCTATCACTTGCAAACTTGAGATGGTGGCCATGAGGCAAAAACTTTTTTCCCACCGAAAACCAGCTAGTATAATGTTCGTCACAGCAGTATAACTGGCCCTAATTTTTAAAAAATGAAATCGAAGATGGTAAAGCACACAGCCTAGATCAATTGGAGTGAATTGGCCTAACTGCCCACTGTCTGCCCAGCTCGTATGCGCTGGTGGTTTACTCCTTCAGACAAGTGCCTGGCAACGTGAGAGTAACTTCTGATGATAATTCCAGTCGCATGCATGTGCCACAGAATCCTAACAGTGGTACAGATTTGACTCAAGCCACTTTGGCCACACTCAAGTGTCGAAAGCAGGGTGGAGTGCCATTTCACTTTTGATCTCTGCGGGCATCGTAATGTATGTATAATTTATTCCTTAAAATGCGCACATGAAGTGATGGCATCCTGTCATCACTTCAATAAAACAAAGTGCAGCATCGGGAAGCAGGGAGTACACGCAGCGCGGTCTCGCGATTATTTTTTTTGCCTCATTTTTATTTTATTATATTCGGTAAGTAGAACGTTTCCTGTGGCCACGATGCTTCAAATCAAAGAGCTTTACTCCCCTCCACACACACACGCAATACACTGGGCGTCCCACCTAAATGTAACGAAGGTTTCAGAGAGGATGATACATCTTAGCTCAGTGAAACCAACTGAGAGCTGTCGACAGTCTCCTGGCCTAGTCCATGGTATATTTTTCTTCGGTCCCCAAACTTTGTTTCCAACTAAAGTCTAATTAGCTAAGTTTATAATTATTTGCTTCAGGAACAAAGTGCCAAAACAAAAGTTGTAGATCTTAAGAAACAGCAGACTGAAATGTTTGCATCAGGTTATCATTTATGTAAAGCAGCTTTATATCACCCTTAAATAATAACTTGTGCAACAGAAATAGCTTGTGAACCAGCAGCTGGTAACGCGGCAGCTTTCTTTGAAAGCCAATAAATAAGATTTCATAGACCGTGCCTCTATGCAGACATCACAGTTGGCAGTTTTTCGAGACGATTTACTACTTCTGAATTGAAAATTTGTTCCTTCAGACTAGTAGTGATAAAAGGTTAGTGAATTAGCTCTCGCTAATTAATCAACTTTTGGCTAGGGCACTCTGTGCTTTTTAAAAGCTTGGTTACATTTAGCTGGGCTTGAACAACTGGGAGGGCAGGTACAAGCGTGCGTGAATGTACACACACAAAACTGCAACATAAGCAACTGCAACTGCACACTATAAGCAAGCAACAAAAAATTTGAGACTAAGTAGTTACATGCGTGGCATTCAGAAGACAAATCATTGCATACCTATGTAGGCCAGAAACCAGGACTCCAGGGTTGACTCATCAATGCAGCCTTTTAACTTGTCTCCCAAAACGATTGTAACTGACACAGCTGTCTGTACATCACCCTGGAACACAGATGTTATTTGCCAGTTTTCTTTAGGTTTTCTCACTAAACATGATGTCCTCAGTAAACCAAATGAAGTATAAATGCATTCGGTAACCTTCTTTCACAATTTATTAGATGCTGATAAACATTGCACAACTTATATCTAGCCATACTAGCTGTGCCAAGTAATTTGAACAAAATGTCACTTACAAGACAATATCACAATAGACTTTCGTAATGCATCTAGGCTGCCATTGCAGTATGATGTCTAAGAAGGGAGACCTCACTCAGTACCAACAATGTATCACAGTTGTTGCACACACACTATCAAAGTCAAATTACACGCAAGCAAAACAGCTAAAAACCGAGCGCAAAAACATTACGTCTTGGCTAGAAAGAAGAGATGGCACTAACACAAACTGCACTAGGATTCAGACTCTTTCAATTAAGATTCTGTGTTGTGGCTCAAATTTCAAGTTTCTGATTTATGTGTCTCATTTGTTTCTGATGATACATGTGGTAGTCGACAAAATGTAGTTCCTACATAAGACAGTTTAATAATTTGGCAGTCCACACAGAGCAAGGGGCATTTCATTAGCGGAGTCTGTTGATGTTTGTTTCTTCATATTGGCAAATAGCTTCTCAACAACACACAATACGGTAATGGATACTCGAAGTTAACCAACCTGGTCCACAAATTGTGCGAGCATGCCGAGAACCACTTCACGGGGATTCCAGGCAGGCACACACAGCGGCCGAATTACAGTCAGAACCTTGCCCTGGTCTTCGATGTCCCCACCAGCCCCACCGTACAACAGTGTTTCAGGGCCGTCGTCTTCATCGCCGCTGGTAGGTGAACTCTGAGGGTGACCAAGGTCGGGTACAGGCGGAGAGTCTCGAATTGGGTGGCGAGGCTCAAATGCCTCCGTGGGCAGAGCCCACTCCTGCTGCTGCTGCTGTTGCTGCATGCCTTCTCCACTGCCAGCACCAGGTACCTGTCACACACGACAACAAAGACTGAGCAGTGCAGCTTAGGTGGGGGTTCAAGCCAGAGCAAAATTAAGGATGTTAATGGTAGAACACAGCAAAGACATACAAAAGATGAGGGTGAACCCGCAAGTTACAGTAAACTCTCGTTAATTTGACCTCCCGTAAAATTCAAAATTCAGATAATTCAAACTATGAATGCAGTTCCAGCTGATGCCCATGTAAGTCAATGGTATCAGATGCGCATTAATTCGGGTGTGAGCAGGCTTGCATTGGTTAATTTGGTAAAATCGAGGTACAACACGAAAAGTTTAGCCTCAGCCAACTAGGCCTCCCCGAATCTAAATTGCATGGAACAGTGGTGCCCGTACACCCCAGGAATGAGCGCTATTTATTTATTTATTTATTTGGCATATACTGCCAAGGATTGTTACAGGAGTGGGTTCATATACAAGAGGTATACAAGTGTACATTCAAACCAGCTGAGCCAGTATATCATCGGGTCAAGCAGCAACATCACATAAGAATCAATTATACAGCCAGTATACAATGAAAACAAATTCGCATATAATCAAGAAAAGGAAACACAAAACCATGAGGAAGATCTACAAGAAGGCATCAACTTTGGCTTGTTGACAGCAGCAACTCCCTAATGAGCCTAACAAAACTTTTTAGTGCAATCTATGTTACAAAGCTGTCCAGTGTGTTCCATTCACGCACAGTCTGCGGAAAAAAAAGAATATAATATACATTGTTGGTGTAAGAGTACTCTTCAAGCGCACGAGGCGCAAAAAACGAGACTGGTCCAATAAATTATTGCACTTACAGAATCAGTTCTCTGTGACATTATCACCTTCAAAGTAGTCACCTTCAGCATTCACACACTTATGTATTCGGTGCTGCCACTGCTGGTAACAGTTCTGGAATGAGGTTTTTGGAAGGCACTGGAGGAGATTCTCCGAAAGACCAGCTTTGGCTGATTGAACGGGCCAAGCAAAGGCCGCTGGAGTCCTGGACTGGGGACCCAACCATGGGAGCTCTACATTATTATTTTTCTTTTTTGCATTATAATAAAACCTCGTTACAAGAGACACTAAAGGGACCCGAAAAACATGTCTCTTGTAAGCAAGGTCTCTTGTAACCAAAAATTCTAAAATCACTGCGTTGATCAGTTTACTGCACATCAGTATATAAATGCATTCACATGCATTAACAGGAAATTGTTCAGGAGAGCTTAAAGAAGTTATTTATACTAGTATGTATTTTTGTGAGTGCAGAGTGTATTCCTTCCCAAATCCTGGAGGTAAAGCACTTCACTTTGAGAGCCTTCCTGTTGCTCTAATACCTTTGAGGCAATCTTACATGTTTCTCAACCTCAGATGCTTACAGGCTCGTCACCCTCAGATGATTTACAAAGAGAAAGATATCAGGATTCTAAGCTTTCACCTTGTGACCAAATTTTAACAGTGAGGAGTTAAAAATGCTGGATGCCTTCATGCATTTTGATTTGCTTCGTAGGTAACAGTAACGCGATGCCGTTTTGACTTTCCAATCATGGGGAAGCACTCCTCAGTTCCTGACATACACAACAAAAGGACACTGATATGGAACAGAATTTAGCTAAGGGAACCTAAAGCGCATCATGTTGGTACGCTTCAGCTGCATTGCATGAGCACACGTGGGTTGTGTCCTTAGTAACCGAGTGTCTCTTGTAACCATGTCTCTTGTATGCAATGTTGTTAGCATGGCAGACATAGGAAAACCAATCAAATCATTTTCAAATGTCTCTTATAACCGAGTGTCTCTTGTAACGAGATTTAACTATACAGTTTTCTCTCTCTCTCCGTTTTTGCCTGAACCTCTTTAAATGAGGTAAAATGGGCTCCCTTTAAGCAAGATTTAACTTTAGGAAATAAATAAAAGTCGCATGGAGCCAAATCAGGTGAATAAGGAAGATGCTCCATCACAGAAATGTTTTTGCTGGTCAGAAACTGCTTCACAGATAGAGCCGTGTGAGCAGGTGCACTGTCCTGCGGTGCAACAGCCATCCATCACTCCACAACTGTGACCTTTTTTTCCTAAACTTTTTTCACAGTCTTTTTAGTACTTCAATGTAGTAGTGTTAATTTACAGTCTGACCACTGGGAACCCACCCAGTCATTACAATTCCACTGTTTTTTGAAGCTACACACTTAGTCTCGTTTCTTTTGTGTCACACCTCGTATAGTAGTCATGTTTGTGTCGTGTTGCTCTAGAACGGCTGAAGTTGACATAAGTGACAGAATTTATTTTCGGTGCATAATGAACTATAGCAGATATAAGAATTTGAGTCTATGCAGGGTTGCGCAGCTTGATAATGTGGTCAGGCCTGCGCATGAAAGAAGCTCCGTGGGAGAGTCGGTGCGCCGATACTTGTTGTAGATGAAGCGAACCACTTTCCGTTGCACTGACTTGAGCATGACTATATCTTTTTGTAAAAACGGGTATCACACTATGTTCGCATATTCTAGAATTGGATGGATGAGAGCCTTGTGTGCGAGCAGTTTGGTTTCTTGAGCGAAGTAACGTAGGACGCGTTTTAGAAAGAATAGACTCTTCATTGTTCTTTTGGTGATATGCTGCACATGAGCACTGGAACCGAGGTCTTGTGTAATCGTTACACCCAGGTAGTATATTTCTTTTCGGTTACAGTGTCAAGAAAGATGTTGCCACAGCCATAAGAGAAGCTGAGCTTCGACTTTTTTTTTATTACTGACATAGAAACAGTTTTTTCTATGTTGATAGACATTTGCCAACTAATGCACCACCGCACGACGCTGTCGAGCGCCGTGTTCAACTTTCCCTGGTCTTCGGGAGTATTTACTTGCTGATAAAGCATGCGGTCATCTGCGAACAATCGTATGTTGACATCCACGTGGTGCGCTATGTCATTTATAAACAATAGGAATAAGAATTGTGCCAGCACAGAACCCTGCAGAACGCCAGATTCAACCGAGACTGTATCAGAAACGTGGTCTTCCTACTGCACAAACTGCTGGTGTTCAGACAAGTAGTCTGCTATCCATCTGATGACGGGCCCATCCCCAAGTGCACAGTTAAGCTTAAAGAACAATTTAGCATGTGACACTCGGTCGAAAGCCTTCGAATAGTCTAAAAATATTACATCTATATGACTTTGGTTGTTGATTCCCTATGCAAGGTCATGAAACAGTTCGATAAGTTAGATCATAGTAGGCAGACTTCTGAACCCGTGCTGGTTGGGATGGATCATGTTATTGGAATCGGCATGCTCTTTAAGAAATGTTAATATTATATTCTCTCACATTTTGGAACAAGTGCATGTGAGAGAGAGATTGGCCGGTAATTGCAGGGGGACTTTACATCCCCTGATTTGTGAATGGGGACCACTTTCACTACCTTCCATTCAGTTGGTAGGCGGCTATCCTGAATTGATTTGGAATATATAAGATAGAGGTATCGACTAACTGGTTCTGCATATCGCCTTAGAAAACAGTTTCGTATACCATCTGGACCGCAACTCTTTTTGGCATCTAAGTTTAGTAACAAAGAAAATTCCAGGTACAGTTATGGTGGAAGTGCCCAACAGATGCATGGAGTCATTACTGTGACATGTTAGTGCACCTAAAACACCATTCTCGGCTGTAAAACCTGATTGAAAATACAGCTGAATCCCGGTAAAAGGAACGCCACTTGAACGAAATTTTCGCCACAACAAAGTATTTTGCATTCCCCACGAAACCCCTACAGCACTTAATGTATTAAAATTTCCTCAAAAACAAAGTACTTTGCGAGCACATGTTCGCTTCTACGAATTTTTTTTGCGAATTTTCGTGGGTGAGTGGCCCCTTCATCTTGTCTTTCTTCAGAAGGTGGGTGCTGGAGAGTGACTTTCTCTCGTTCCCGCCGTTTATTTTTTTGCATCGCAAACCGCTGGGGGAGAGGGGGGGGGGGCAACCATATGGCACATTCTCATTGCGCGCTCCGCTCGTTTGCTTTTTTTCTTTTATTTTCCTTCAGGTGCCCATGTGATTCTTGAAGTGACGTCACGCCCCGCTCATTGGCTAACTCCGTTCTCCGTTAGCATGAAGTGCGCTTATCGGGAGAGGCTGATTCAGCGTATTCTCTTGAACCTCGAAACTGGCAGGGAGGCAAAGGTGGCTCTTCAGATGATGGCTGCTGCGTGGAACGTGACCCGGTCCACCTTGATCTACAACTGCTTCCAGCACGCCGGGTTTGTTGACCAGGAGGCGACCAGCACAGCTACAGTCACAAAAGGTGACGCTCCATCATCGTCGACTCCAAGGATCAGTGCGGCCTGGAAATCGCTTCAGGATGCAAGAAACGTCCCTGGTGATATCGAGCTGGACGATTTCCTCAAAGCTGATGTGGATGTGCTTGTCTACAAAGAGCTAAGTGATGAGGACATCATTAAAAGTGTTGGCAAGCAGGAAGAGCCGCCGTCCGATGCTGAAGACGACTCCGCCCAGGATTCACCTGCCTTGGCAACCTCGTTGCAGGTGATGGATGACTTCGATGTTATTAGGAAGTTCCTGGGTTCTCACGATGACGACGTTGCGATGGCTCTCTTAACAGAGTGTGAGAGTCGCGTAACGCCGCTGCTGGCAGTGAAACGCATGCAGACAAAGCTTATGAACTTCTGGAAATAAATTTTTTTTTTTTGCTCAAGTTGTCTGTAAATTACCGACAACGAGATTTTTTGTACACCCCGATTTTGTTGTAGTGGGATTCAACTATAGCTGTTAAAGGAGTCGGTCTGTTTTTTTTTCGTTTACATCAGAGCCCCCATGAGCACTGTATTTATCACTGATATAGTTCCAAAACTTACTCGGCGATCCTTTGATAAAGCTGCTGAGCGTAGAGGTGGAAAAGCGTTTTTTTGGCCTCAAGTACCTTCTTCTTCACTGATCCTGTTAGTATGCATATGTTAAGCCTTAGTTCTGAATTCACATGTTGCCTGTTTCTTTTCCGTAGCCTTTTAATCATTTCATGTGAATTATTTCCTGGGTAATCCATGGATTGTGCTTTCTTATTGATTTATATATCAGCGGAACGAAAGATAGAATGCACTATATCGCGTGTATTTTAAACTGGATCCCTAATTGTACTTCCCTCGGCGTATATATTACAAGTCATTATATGCATGTGCGAGATAGTTCATAACCGCCGCGTCATTGGCTCTGCTGAATGCGTGTATATATTTCCTCACAGCACGCAGACTTACCACGTTTCGCAAACGCAGCGAGCAGAACACCATCTCGTGGTCAGTATTCTTTCTGAGACTTCTGCTGTGCAGTCATCTCTTGTGAAATGGTGACTAGTAAAAACTAAGACCAGTGTAGAACTAGATGTTGATTGGAGTCTAATAGGCTCCTCGACAATTTGCCCAAGATCAAATGTAATCAAGAAATTCACCATAGCATTACTGACTGTATCTCCTGTACTTAAAGACTGCCAATTAGCACCTGACAGTAGAGATCACCTGCTAGCATGATCACGGAATCGTATACGTGCCTATGCATGCAGTCGAATAAAGAACCTAGATAGGTGACTTTTGCATTTGGGGGCCTACATACTGCACCTACATTGACACAAGTGTGTTTTAACTGCACTTTGCACCATATGGCTTCAACGCCTGGAACATCAGGCATTTTCGAATAGAGCAAGAGCAGAGCCATGTCCCCTCCTCTAGTCTCCCTATCTTTGCGAATAATTGCATACCCTGGAGGGACGATTTCGTGATCTGAAACAGCTGGATGCAACCAAGTCTCAGTGATAGTAATGACATCAGGACTTATGTGAGAAGGACGCTTCCAGCTGCTTGACCTTATTGATAAGGCTACGTGCATTTGTTCAAAAGGGTTATCGGTGGTGTCTATGCATTGTTCGAGTGCATTGCTTGAGTTCTCGTTTTTTTCCACTCCGATTTCTTTTTCCACTTCTACCATGACAGTAAGCTCCTCATCCCATTTTAAAAATTGGCCATTAATGCTTACTTTATCGTAAATTAGGTATACCTTTTCTTTTTGGTCACGGTTCTCTTTTGTCATGTCCCAAAGTTTCTTTCTAATTTCCCTAAGAGGGCAGGAGAAAGCCTTGTGCAGCATTTAAAAATTTTCGCTTTATCACTAAGCTTCAATATTACTGGTCTGTTGTAGGATTCGTCAGAATCTCTTGCTCGTCCCAGGCGGTGAATCCTTTCAATGCCCGAGACTTTAACCTGCAAAATGTCTTTGAATATATCCCTGGTTACAGTTTCTTGTAAACTTTCTGCCGACTCGTTCTCTTATTCTTTCAAATTATAGATAATGATATTAGACCTGGAGCTTCTGTTTTCGAGATCATCTACCTTCTTCAACAGGCATGAAATATTCTGTTTAAGCTTAGTTATTTTTTCATTGCATTCAGACAACTGTTTCTTAAGCAGGCCAATGCCCTCCAGCTTTTTGTCGATCATGGCAAGGTTTTGGTTGGTTGTCGTTTTACTTTTTTTTTTTTTATTTCTTCAATATCTTTCACAATAGCCTTCAACTGCTCCACAATCGATACTTGCATGACTGAGACCAGAGGTCCTTGTCTGCAGAAATGTATCCAAACGGCGCAGTTTCGGTTTCCCCTCTATCAAATTCATGCCAAACCGCAACTACCATCGGGGCATATGCACTGGCCAGTCATGCCATTTCGGACACTGCTTTGCACGTCTTTTAGTTTTATTTTCGAATGGCGTCACGCCGCTCTAAGGCCTATGCATGCTTCTCTCTCTTGCATACACGTGCTTTCTCCGCTCTTTGAGCACGCTGAAACGGTGCATTTTGAGCATGCTTCACTATGCGGTACAGTGCGGTGAAGCATCCTCGAAACATGATGATGCCATTTGTGGAGAGACACCGCTGCTACTTGAACACTTGAGCAAAGCACTTGAACAAACGAGCAGATATCGCCGCTGTCACTAATTTTTCACCTCAAGTGTACAGACAACCATAATGCAGGCACTGAACAGGTAAAATCGCTGTATGCAAATGGTTTTCGGCAAATTTTTAGGGCCGTTTGAGTATTCAAACATATTTTCTGGTCCCGTGAATTCCAAAACAACAAGATTTTAAAGTATGTACACGCAAAAGAAGGCCACAGTTTGTTTTGGTGGATGTAACAGCATTCAGTAGTGACTGAGACACATAATGTCTTTTGTTTAAAGAACCAACGCCCAACCTGACATTAGAAATCCAGGATAAGTTTTACGTGCTAAGTTATAGTTGTCTGGTAACTGCAAAGAAGCATGGGCGAGATGGCAGAGATGGCAGAGACAAGCAGTTCACCCAAAAGATGACTCAGTTTTAAGCTAGGATGTGCGATAAAGGAAAGATGAGAGCAAGCCTAGTGGACTGTGAGACCAGAACATATGGTCATCAAGGCAAGGGGCACACAAATCAAAGCCACAGGCAAAGGTAGCTTGCTGACCTGGAGGCTGTATGAGAAGCCCTGCACAGCAGCAGCAGCTTCACTGTCGTCTCCAAAGAGGAAGTCACCCGGTGTGCTGGCCATGCCGCTGGCGATGTAGGCCAGTGTCTGGTCATCCTCGATTCCACTAGACGCGGAGTCCTCACCCGTGTTGGCATCCAAGGCTGCTTGAGAACCCCTGTCCAGGGCCCCTCCACTCAGGTGACGCCCACCCACTGACGGCTTCTTGCCTCCGCTGTGGTTGCGATTGCGCGTGTTCCCACTGTTATGTCGGCTAGTGTGGAAGTTACTTCCTTCCTGCGAACCTGCACAACCACAACAAACACGGCAATTGCTGTATGTTGTGCAGGAGCTCCCTTCTTGACTAGATAAAAACCTTGGCCCCCCTTAAGCAATGCACAGTGCAGGGGAAACAAAACATGAGATCAGGGACACAGGTCAGTTGCTGCGCTTGCCCTATTTCCCCACTGACGAGCCTTGTTGCTCTTATGCTATGCGCTCCTCATTGCACGTCACCATCTAGCCTAAATTGCTACCATAGTGAACCTTGGGACGTTTTGTCAGTTCATTTGGTACAAAGTCGCTTTGAAATCTATGTGACAATATTGATTCGTGCATCTGTGAATGCAAGTTTTAAAAGTGCTAGCTTACCACAGTGACAGTTTGTCTACCTCTCATTTACGCATCTCTTTGAGCCGAAGCCAGTCCATCGCCTCTGCTTGCTGTTGTTGTTTGAGTCTTCTCCAGGAACTGCCTGGTATTGTTGTCTGCTCATAAATGAGCAGGCCCTTCTAGTCTCCTCCCTTCTTCCTATATACTCTCAAGCCCAAAATAAATGTTAGTCGTTTGCTTGAAAATGCTGTGTCATGTTGTGACTTCTAGCGGTGCAGCCTTCGGCTACGGTTTTCCAAACATAAGTACTGCCATAACTTTTGTGACATAAAAGAGAAACACTCATTTTACAGACTACCTTAGGATGACTGATACCTGCAGACATTTCTTTCCAACTGTTTTCTTTTTTTTAGGTTTTGTGAGGTTCGGCAATGCTACTTTTATCGTATGAACCTGGAGCAGCTGATCATATGAAGTTGGAGCAGAGGCCGGCTCTTCACCATTTTAACAGACAAATTTGCAGCTTACCGATCAGCGACCACAATAGAGAAATCAAAAGGCAAACTTGTGCAATTTCCACCACATTAAAGGTGGCCAATTTTTTAATACCTTTTTTTCATACCAAACATATGAGCGTTTTTCAGTTTTGGCTGCCTTATAGTGTGATTACTGCTTTGTGTGAAGAAATGCGACAGTTCCACTGATTCTGTCCCTTCCCCGCCATCACAACAACCCTGAGAACAGGGCTGCTTCTAAATCACCACTGCAACTAGACTGCAAGAAACTCGGCACTCATAGCCGCATCCACGTACTGCGCTCAGCATCGCCCCTGGCTGAGGAATCGAGGAGGCCACCAAGGCCGAGGAAGTCGGCCGAGCAGCCAGCCTGTTTTGCATACAGGACCTTGAGCACACGCCACGTCTGGCCCACCTGAGGGCGCCCCAGGTCAGTAGCCACCGTGGCATTGTGGTCGCACAGCTCCCCGATGGGACGTCCCGACAGCTGGTACCGAAGGGCGCTCTCACGAAGCCATGTCAGTGACAGTGACTGCAGCCATGCAAGAGACAGGCACACTGCAATACAGGACAACATCTCACCACAAGTCACTCCAATGTACCTTGATACAAGGAGGACAAAAGTGGCAACAAAGACATTATTGGGGAATTGAGCATTCCATGATCTTTTTAAAAATCTCATTGCAGAAAAAAAAAAATGTGACTACTGAATGCAGATGCAATTGTGTTCTAATGCTTCTCCCAATTTAAGGTTGTTCCCCACCACCATTTAGAAAAGCCACAAACAAATATTATCAATATTATCAGTTATAACAGTGACAGAGGCACTCGGGGAAGAAAATTTTTTCCATAATGGCACAGAATGTATCACATATTGCTTGCTGTCAGATGTGTATATGTATGTTACCTAAGAAAATAAAACCGGCCTTCCTCCCAGCCGAGCCCAAGATGCTCGTGTTATTTAAAGGTAGGGTGCTCACAGGCTGTAAACTCGAACTGCTTTGTCAAGTGCTAAGAAACTATTGTTAGTAGTGACTCCTGCAAACGCAAAGACAACACAGCCTCAGCAGCCATCAGGCATCGAATGGACCAAGAACCATGCATGTTATGCCCCACAACATGCATGGTTGTGGGGCATAACATGCATGTTACACAACAGCTCACAACACAACAGCTCACCATTTCAAGAAATAATCCTGCATCATAGCAGAAGGGTTGAGCATCAAACTGTAGGATTAAAAGGCAATAAAGCAAATTAACAAATATACTTGTGCTAATAGAGCTATTTCTCCAAATAATTTTTAAGCAAATATATTTCAAATACTTCTCGCATAAAAAAAAAAGAAATAAATGTTTAAACGGCAGATAGGGGAGCCTCAAAAAACACATTTTTCTAACACACAAAGTCGTTACGCGGAAAGACTACGCTGAAGCTACATCACACTCATTGATGTTATGTAAGCCTTTAACAAAGATGGCCACCAGAAATTGGAGGAGCTGGCTTGCCCACGAAGCCAACCCATTTATATGAGTATGGGACCTTCAACTGCTCGTCTTAACTGCAAGTGCATCATTGCACGACTGCCGCCTTTAAGTGGCAACTCCTGGACACCTTAAAGGCATGTGCGCAGTGCACCTCAGGGTGCCTTGATTTCCAGTGCATGCAGGCATACATGTGGTGCGCCACTCTCATGCTTGGTCACGTCTGCTGCCGTATGCATGCGCAGGATGACTCTGGCAGGCAAGCAGCACGTATAGGAAGTGTCTCAAGTCCTGTCCTTAGCTGCTTGTGCACCACAATATTGTCCAAGCTTGCAGAAACCATTCCTCCTTGGGAAGAATACTTTCGAATTTTGAATGACAAACATGCGGATCGAATCCAACGTTTGAGTACTTTACTACTCAACTGCATACTCACACAAGCCTGCTTTTAAAGGACCACAGCATTCTTGACTCAAATGACTACTAACCAGAACTTTGACCCTTTCTACTACTCAGCTCAACATAAAGAAGGACCCCTCCCCCATCTTCAACGCTCACCTATAAAACATCTGTCAGCATTTTCAACAAGCCAGCTACTGTAAGACAATAGTTTAAGACATTGTGTACATGCCAGAAGGGTGAATTGCTGGGCCAGTTTGGTTTATATATGCTAGGAAAAAAAATTGGCAAAAAAAAAAAAAAAGACGTAGCACACAGGAGAAGAAACGCACACACACACACACGGGCACCACGCGCATGCGTGTGTGTGCGTGCGCGCGTGTGCTCCCATGTCCTGCATCTTTTTTCGCTGGTTTTTTCCTAGCAGATTAAAGAGCCACTCAGGAAAACTCCATCAAATTAATGTTCTCAGCAAACGTTCATCCTCTGGCTTTTTCCAGCTACATTCACATTTGTCCAGCAACAAAAGGTGCACTGGGAAAATCTGATTTGAAAATCTCCCAGCCAGTTGATTCGAACTCATGATATCCCAACCAAAAAAGACAGATTATCACCGTTCTGATATGAATGGAGGTGTAGCATAGCCTCAGGGATCCGCGGCAAAGAGACGAAAAAACGCACTTTACTTATAAAACTTACCAGTGATGATAACTATACTCCATTGTTTTGCCCTTTCTAGCTTATGAAAGCTCTATTTTCAGTGACAGTGGTATTTTTGAGACTAGGCCACAGTACCCATAAACCTTCCATCAGTGCCCCTTTAACCTGTAACACCAAGCTGAAAGTCTCTAAGTAGCGCTTCTGCTATGAGTCCAACTGAAGTGCATTCCTGACTCAAATCGCTCAGCCATCTTACTGTTTGTTGAAGGAAGAAAGGCGGCCAGTACCTCAGCCTCCTTATTGACGAAGATGCAGAGTGTGCTTTGAGCATGGCTAAACTTGTCACCCAGGTTTGGTGTCTTCTTGAAGACAGCTGGGAACCTTGCGGATGCTGGATGTATGGGCCCGGGACGGGACCTGCTTGCTTGCTCTCCCGAGAAGCGGTCACTAGATGCGAAAGCGAGGTCCCCCAAAGGGTTCAGCACATGGGCGACAGAGAGTGAGTCCGCGTGTGTTGCCGGCCTGACAGCATCCGCCATGACATGCTGGAACAATGTGCTGTCCTTGCTTGTTGATAGCAATACACCAGGGCTGTTGCGCCACGCAAATCCTGCACAAAAACAGAGGCACAGGCTCACTGACACAGCACTTCAAAACACTGCGAAGCTCGAGCAGAATTTGATTAGAGCGCACAATTGGAGGCATAGTGGGCCTGCAATAAATTTTATAGTAAGCATTAAGCAGTACTGCCATGAAACTCGAATATATAAAATTTGAAGAAAATCAAGGAATCAGTTAGGCATTTATATAATTCAATACTCGGTTCAAGACTGCACCGAAATCTCCATGGCTTTCTGATCACCTTTGATCACCATGGATGGCATGGTCTATCATGGCGATTGAGACCCCAAATCTTGAAGTTTGATATGTAATTCATTTGCAGGCCAACTGCATGTGTGTATTGCTTCCAACGTGCAAGCCAGGCCTGTCAATGCACTCATATGCTAGCATGTGATATTACTTGAACAACCTTGTAATACACGTCAACATTTAGTAGGATGTTTGAAAGTGCAGTTTTACATCCACAACAAATGACGTCATTAACTGAGTCTTCCTCCAAACGCTCTCATAGGTGTGCTAACAAAAATGCAAGTCTCTGTACATACAAGTTAGCATTCTCTGAAGTAAAGTGGAAGTAAGACAACGTTCAAGGTCTCCCAAACGTTTACAAGTTACACTAAGAAAACTGAGCCTAGCTTAAAATTAAACTCTGCATCAGTAATTTCTTTAATTTATTCCTTTAAATGCAATGAGTTCCACAGAGATAAGCGCTATGTCAATACTCAATGCCACTGCCAAACAATATTACCAAATGAGCTCAATTTGTCCAGCTGTGCCTATATGAGCAACTCAGCCAGTGGCCCCACCAAAGGTGCCTCAAACCAAGTTAAAGGTATACAATACCTGTCGCCACATCCTTATGCTCAGTAAATGCAGCAAAAGGCACGTAGGGGCGTCGTGTGTCCCATACATTGATGGTGCAGTCCACAACCAGGGAGCTGTTGGCAATGTGGAACTTCTTCTGGGGCCGCCACTTGATGTGTGCCACCGAGGCAATCGTCTGAATCGTCTGGTGCAACACGGGCTTGTAGCTCACGTCCCAGATCTGCAGGAAACACAAATCCCAAGTGCAACATCATGCACTGACTGTCCACGCTGCATGCACAATGGGCTGTACGAAGCTGTCATCAACATTGAGTTCGTTCAGGTCGGGGCGCAGCACACATATCCCAATGCTACAATTACATTCTTTTTTCTTATACTGACAAAAATTGATGAAAGGTGAGCTACAACAATATGAGAAAGCATAGAAGAGATGTAAATAAAAATGCTTAGAATTTCAGAGCTCAAAGCAGTTTGCAGCAGCCAAACAAGAATAAGTGACAATCTAAGCAAGACATGGCATCCAATGATAACTTCAGATTCTAGGGCGGCTTCAAAATGTAGTCAAATTTTATCATATAAGAACAAGATAGAAGCAACTGTTTCACAGTTTTACAAGGTATGCACATATACAAAATAGTCAGTCAACCTTTCAAACAGACTATTCAAACTATACTGGCAATGCAAGTAGTAAAATCTCATTAATTCGGCTTTCAAAGTGTGTGCAAAAAGACACAACTGTTAGCAACTGTTCATAATACATTTTACAGATGTAATAACAGGAGCTGTTTCCTTTCCCGTTGCTCATTACTGCCTTCAAGCATACACGGACCAAATGCAAACACTAGCTTAAGGAAAAATTTATATTAAGACAGTTCGTACTGACTATGCAAAAGGCCTACAACATGACACGAATGATGCCTGAAATGTTTCAAAAAGAAAAAAAATCTCTTCACTTTTGGACCATGGTGCTAGTAAGTGAAATTCTAAATTTAACATGTAAGGCATCTTCTGCTTCAACGCATCGGTAAAAATGTTACCTACTACCTTACTGCATATTGCATCTGAAGCTTAGATGGCCTACTATGTGACTACCAGTGTTCTATTATGATCTATATTCTATGTTAACAGTATTGTGCTTGCATATTGTAAACATGCTGAGTAAAATGATTCATTCAGCTCATTAAAAACCTCCCTTAAGCTAAGGAGAGCAATGATTCTTAGGCTAGGATTACTTTTATGAGGACAAATAAGAGCTGGCTTCGATGTTCTTGTGCAAACATTTTTAACAACGTTATGAAAAGAGGGAGCATGTCACAAGTTTGCACCTGAGTTTTTCTTCCCGCTGTTCTTCTCGACAAAAAAAAACAGAAAATTGGAGGCACACATTTGTGCGCAAAGAAATTCAGCAGCAAACTTACTAAAGAGGCACGACATCCACATTCAGACCACTGTGATGCACAGTGAAGGCGGATTTACTAGGTGCATTCGCAGTAGAAGTAAGCTATGTATGTGAGCTGTCTAGCGTGCCCTTGTTAGTTGGGCAGTTATAAAGATATAATGATATTATAGTCTTGCCCTGCCTATTGTATTGTATTAGCTGTAATACCAGTAACAGCAGTCACAGCAGCAACTTAAATCTGATATTTAATTTATAGCTTAGGCGTAAACAACTGCTCCACATGCCTGGAGAGCCATCGCCACCATTGCGGCTAAACACATGCAACGCTTGTGTTAGACTTCACAATGGTCACGCCCTCACCTTGATCGCCTTGTCCCTGCCGCCCGTAGCAAGGAAGCGTTTCTCTTCTGGGTGCCAGTCGCACGTGAACACAGGCCCGCTGTGTGCTGTGAACTGGCGTTCACACTTGTCAGAACGCCTCAGGTCCCACAGCTGTACGTTGCCGTTCTCCTGGACTGCCGCAAACGTAAAGTGGTGGTGCGGGCAAAACTGCACATCCCTCACACTCTCCGACGAGCTGCAGAATGTTTGGCAGGGACAAGTTGAGAAAAGGTGAGCACTTCGGCACCTCTGTAAGCAGATGACCTCAACTGCTAATAAAAGAAGAGTGAAATTCAACTGAGCTTCATCATCATCAGCCTGATTATACCCACTGCAGGGCGAAGGCCTCTCCCATGTTTCTCCATTTAACCCGGTTCTGTGCTAGCTGCATCCACTTGACCCCTGCGAACTTCTTAATCTCATCCGCACACCTAACTTTCTGCCGCCCCCTGCTATGCTTTCCTTCCCTTGGAATCCAGTTTGTTACCCTCAGCGACCATTGGTTATCCTCTCTTCGCACTACATGTCCTGCCCATGTCCATTTCTTCTTCTTAATTTCCACCAGAATGTCGGTAACTTGAGTTATTTCTCTGACCCACTCTGCACGCTTTCTATCTCTTAATGTTACCCCTACCATTTTTCGTTCCATAGCCCTCTGGGTTGTCAACTTAAGTAGAACTCTCTTGGTTAGCCTCCACGTCTCAGCCCCATAGGTGAGTACAGGCAAGATGCAACTGTTGTATACTTTCCTCTTGAGCGATACCGGTAAGCTGCTAGTCATAATCTGCGAGTGCTTGCCAAATGCGCACCATCCCAATCTTATTCTTCTTGTTATTTCCTTTTTATGGTCCGGATCTGCGGTTACTACCTGTCCTAAGTAGACATATTCGCCTACTACTTCCAGTATTTCGCTACCTAATGTAAACTGCTGTTCCTTCCTGAGGCTGTTGAACATTACCTCAGTCTGAGCTTACTACATGGTAAGTCCCGCAGTTTCATTACACAAGTGCAAAAATTATGTGTAGGCATTTTCCGTGACAGTGATCATTTCAGAACAGAGGGTTAGACACAAAAATGGCAAAGCAAGCCCCTAGTAGGATTTAATGCCTTTATAAAAACCTGCTCATCAGAAGTGCTTCCACAGAGAGGCAAGATGAGCACAGGGAACCAAACTTGTGACTTTGCGCACTATCTGCTTTAATAATGTTTATGGTTTATGACACCAATGTTGGCTACGTACTGGCTTATTATTATATGTACTCAAGGCGTCTAACAAGCACTGCTCCAGCAAGAAAACTAGTCTTCAAATTCGTTGAATATTTCAGTCAAATTTTCCTAACCTCTGAAGAGGCAGCAAAACATGAGGCTGATGATTATAATTACAGTCTATTCAAAGCTAAATATTTACTGAAACTGCTAAAAGTTGTGCAATGAAAACAGATTTGCTTTTCCTGTTTCAAAGAGCTGATTTCTTCTGAAGGAAGCCCAGCTTAAATCTGTAATATGAAACAGTCATTTCTTCTTTTCTTCAGCTCTAATTTATTGGCTTCTGTGGCCACTCCGATGCCGCAGAGAATGTCTGTTTTTGACAAGCTTTAATAGATGGTAGCACGACTTAGATCAGTTTGTACGTAGGGGGGTTAACGATCCAATGCGACTGAGGCCATAAGGGACGATGTAGTGGAAGGCTCCAGAAGTACAGACCCCCTGGCGTTCTTTAACGTGCACTTTACAGAACACTGGTGCCTTACTTTTTGCCTCCAATGAAGAGTGGCTGCCATGGACAGGGCCTGATTCTGCGTCCCTGGGTTCAGAAGTCGGGCGCCCTACTCACTCGCCACTGCAGCAGGGTGACTGATTGTATATTTTTTTGCTTGATATGTTTATCTATTAGATGGATATCTTGTTTAAGATGAAGGTGTTTCTTCTTATGTTGTTGTTTTTTTTTTTCAATGGCAAAAAGTCCACATTCCCATCTGGTGCAAATCATGAGGTTGCGGAGAAGCAGTGGTTTGATAGCAGAGCAAATTCTTGACCTTGTGCTCGAGAGTGATGCCGATAATAATGACTGACAGTGATAATGAATAGAACTGGTGTTCAAAATATATGCAGGTACGAAATATATGCAGGTATATTTTTCTGAAAGCTACGCTAGATATTCTGGAGTGTTTTGGGGGATTTTATATTCACAAATATTTAAAAGTCTTTGATGCAGTAGGTAATGACAAATGAAATAAACCAATGCTTGTTTTTTTATTTTTTGAGTTCTTTACAGAACTTTCTGGCAGTTTTTATACAGCGCATCATGCAGTCAATGGCAGAGAAATTACTGTGCAGATGCCAAGGAGTTCTTCCAAGTACTTCACTGTTCCACTAAGTGTACATGAATGTAATATTTTTCGCTTTGAAGCAGATAAATCCGACGGCTGCTGTCGCCGACGTCCCTTACGGATCCATGTCCGCATATCCACTTTTTGCTACTTGCTTTATCACGAATGGCTTATTTTTTGCCTCTGTTATCTCACACAGACATTAACATGCAGTCATAAACTACCACAATGTGAAATACCGCCGAACATAGGTAAAAGGCCCCACTTTAGCCAAGCCATATGAACATGCCCGCATGGCCTAGAAGTAGTGTGTCTGACTTGGGATTGAATGGTTACGGAAAGTTTGATTTCCATCTCAATGGTGCTACCCAAGTTAGCAGCACCTGCCAATCTGGCGAAGTCGTATGGTTTTGTGACGCCACAAACCCACCAAAAAATCAGTAGCTGGCCATGTCACCAACCAACTACCACCTGCCATGGGTATGCTCGTAATTTTTCACTCATCACCAACACCGCAGCCAATGTTGAGACCAGATATTCTGTAGAAGAATGGCTTTAATATTATCACTGCAAATTACTTGCAAATAAGACTGATTATTCTTGAGTATATGAGATACTAAAACAGATAATGTCAGATAAAAGATAAACAAACTCCGGTAAAATGCAGTGATGAAAAGAAAAAGACATTAAACACATATGTTTTACTCCTTATCATTTATCACACCCAGCGCCAAGGAGGCAGTAGGGGGAGAACGCACAGAGTGGATACAGTGCATACAAACCATGATTGTGTTCAGAGGAAAAAGCTATGAATAGGGAAGTGCTCAATGTTGTCTTTCAATTTTGTAAGCTACCAAAACTTTTTACCACTTTCAACAGCAGCACTGGCGTGGGGAGAGCAGATTTTGACAAAATGTAGTGGCTTTTTAGGACCTTGTCATCACAGCGCAGGCCACAGAGCAACCAGTCTATTCGTTTCAGTTTCTATAAGGTCTGAGAGACTAACTCGGCTTAACAGCGAGCTCAGGTCACATTAGGAAGCATTCAGGAATTTTATGCCATGCTTGTGGTGCCTCGAATGAGAAAAGTGGAAGTGTGCAAATTACACAATTACTGATAACAGCTTATGTCACAGAAAGTACTTCTGAACTTAGTTATGACTATTAATTTGTACCAGTCCAAACATAATAAGGAGTATAGCAACCAGTACAAAACGAACCAATATATCAGCGTTCACACTGTGGACAAGAACACGACTGACAGAGGGGCATGATGCCGTACTTAGTATGAAGCTAGAGGATGACATATCAATGTGACAATATGCACTGCAGACTATTTGGTAACTTCATTCGGTTGTTTTGCCTGCCTTTGCCCATTTTTTGACAGTATCCTATGATGGTATACAAAATTCCCTAGAAAATTATATGCTTTCCAGATAGCTAAAGTTTCTGGCCTGGACTATGTAATTTACACATATTTACAAAGCTATAATAGGCATTTTCAAGTGCGGAGCAACAGCACATTACTCCCTGAAGTTGAGAAATGCCCCAGGAAAGTGTACCTTAAGTAGTCCAACAAGCGCATCTAGCAGTCCGACGAAGGGATTACCTGTGAAAAGTGCTCGCAGCTTCCCGTTTTCGAATGTCGAAGCATTTCATTGTTCCATCTTGAGAGCCACTTAGGAGGATATGTGGCTCAGATGGGTGGAAACAGACCTTGTTCACTGTTCTCTTGTGGTCTTGAAATACCATGTCTGTTAAAGTTCGAGCCTAAGTAAATTAATGGATCCTTGTTGTGACAGAATACAGATCCTTACAAAAACACACCATACCTACCTTGTTTAGATCGCGAACTTTTGTTTAAGTTCCAAGTTACAACTGCGCCGTTTGTCGCAGCTGTGGCCAGTATGTGGTCTGGAAGTGAGGCGATAGGACAGTGCAAAGGAAAAAATAAAATAACACTGTTTTAGCATAACAAAGCGAACCAGAAAAGTATAGCCACCGGAAGTCTCCTGTTTACACAACAAAAATAAACTCCGGGTGGGTCAGCCACTTACCATCAACCATATTCCACACTACGTCACTGCAACTAAAGTTGAGGTTGAGGTTCTTCCCCACGCGCAGGTTTGTTCTTTCCTGAAACTCCTCATTTTCCAAGCTGAATACCTTGAACACTGAAACCACCGAAACAAGACGTCAACATCTGCTAGAGTAGAAGTGATCCGATCTGAAGCGGTGTTACAAATCCCATACCATTCCGGCCTGCAACAGCAACTTGGGTAGCGTCACGGTTAATTGCCAAGGCGTTTGCAGGCCCTTCCAACGTGCAGTGCATCGTTCTTGACGCACCCATCGTCATTATGGAAACGGCGGATCAGGTTTCTGGTGAATCATGCAGCACGAAAAAGAAAACGACTGAGCCAGTAAGGGGAATGGCACTGTCAAGCATGCCAAACTATTTCCAGCAAAGATCAGCGACAAACAGTTCACTCACAGCAGTCCGTGAGGTAGCGTGTGACAACGTTATCGGAAACAATGGTATCTGCGAGCTTCCATGTTCATCCAAACGATGCGCAATTACTTCCAGTTAGTTCTTGCTTAAACACTTGCACCTTCCGCTTGACTTATGATTCGCATCACAGCAGGTTCTGGAAAAGGAAAGCAGTGAATGAACAGTACCGATGATGCATACGGCTCCATTACGGCCGACGAAAACATACGCATGCGCGCACGGACATAACGCTTGCCCATTCAAACGCTTTTGCCTGTATCGCTTTTTTTTTTTAAATACGAAGGTACAAATATAAAACGTAATTAGTTTTTATAATGGGTTGTGCATTATATTTAAAGCATTTAAAAAATTACAACTGTGCAGGCGCTTCGATCGGTTCCTTTTATGTCGTCTGCTACGCTTGCATGCAGCCCGCCAATTTTCGTGCAGCTTGAAGGGCACAAAAATTGCTGCATTGCTTCTAACCACGGTGTGCCCTTTCAAGCGATGAAAATAAAAGAGGCCTTTCTTTGTGTTTCACAAACAGTCTCAATAACAGAAATGAGAGCTAAGCGTAGTATAAAAACTAAAGGATTTCAAACACCATAACTCATTATATATTTTCCTAATGACCGACCTCCCTTTTCTCTACATACGGAGCTGTTGCGTCGTTCGAAGCACGCCGAAAAAAGTTATCTTCACCTAACCGTGCTCCTAGTCCCAACATTTAGTGGTAACTTAATTTGTGCTTTATATTAGATGTTTGGTCCGCCTACATATATTATTCAGTCAGAAGTAATATCCATCATCTTGCGCGCGGCCATAATGGCGTTCACTACTGTTAGGAGCTATGGTTGCCAGTCTGAGATTTGCATCACAGTATAAGCATTTCTATAAAGTGTAGGTATACGCTGTCTCGATGTCCTCTTCCCCTTCTCCACACGGCTGCCGATCTCGCTGCCAATCCGCGCAGCAGCAGCTGTAGCTGGCAGATACCCATACAGCTTTTCAGCTGACATCTATTCCATATCTGTCCGTCCATTCGTCCATCCATCTCAATTGCGAATTTGCGATGGGTGTCGCAGCGAAGTTTTCAGGCTCGACGTCAAGGATGGCGTGAGAAACGGCATCAGTTTCTATTCGAACGCCGTTGCTCGAGATCACAGAGTGCCAGAAAAAAAAAAAAAAAAAAAAAAAAAGTTTGTGGTTTAGCTTTGGTTAACCCTAGTTGAATTGCGAAAGCAAATGGCGGAAGCTTCTTTTGCCTGCTACGTTATTCCCCAGTCACGCTCTATCAGTTAAGATGCTACATTATTGGGGACACTTAAGCTAATACGTACTTTAACGGTATGACGCGAGAGCGTAACCTACCAGCCCACATATAAAGTCACGCTTCACCAAGCCGCATGCCTGCGTGTCGTACGGGTTAGGAGAATGCAAACGGTTTTGGGAGGATGATTTATGGCAGTCTGATTCTGATATCACCCTCCCATATGAAATGAGCGACCCGTGTCGGCAGCTCCTGCACGTGGCATAGGGGTGACGTGAATTCAAATGTCATGGTAGACTGATTCTAATGTCACCCTCTCACAGGAAAGGAGAGGCCCGAGTGAGCGTTCTTGCTGAGTACACGCTCGCCCGAAATACATCATCATACTACCATGCTCACGCTAGAGAAGGAGAATTAGGATCCGCTATTCACAGTCTCAGGCGTGGATCAGTTGGTTAAACCGCTCGGCTGGGGATCCGATGATCCAAGGGATGGAAATTCAATTCCCGGTGGAGACAGGTCTTTTTTTATGATGAGACCATAGCTACGCCTCTTCACGTGCACGGTGTAGCTGCGGCCACCCTATGTCTCGCTTTGGCTGTCGGATTGTTGATTTCGCAACAAAACATGGCACTCAAAATTCTAAGACAAAAAGAATTGGATAGGACAATTAATATGGCTTGGACCGTAGCGCACGAATCTGTTAGTGGCAATAGGTTGCTCACAACCTGGCTCGAGATATCTACTACCGAGCAGGTCGGAATGAGCAACCTGAGGAAGGCTACAGCAGAGAAGGGCGTCTGCTGTCGTATTATGATGTGACGCAGCGTCTGAAACTACCCCCTCCAGACAAGACACTAGATGGGAAACAAATGACAGCATGGAGGTGTTTGCAAGATGTTTATCCAAATCCGGTTTTAAATAAATATATATTCCCAGATTTTGAAGATGAGAGCTGCAGGATTTGCGGGCAGAGGGGCACCCTGAACCATATAATATGGGAGTGTTTGCATTCCCCAGGTAGGGCAAACAAAATTGATAGTAGAGGAGCGTGGGAGGCTTTGCTGGAAAGCCCAACCCCGGAACACCAGCTACTAGCGGTTCGACTGGCTGAAGAGGCCGCCGAGATCCAGGGGATTTTGGCCAGCATCTGAAACGGATTCTCACCTGCCCCAAGGAGCCTCTCCTCTAGTGGGGAGGACCTGGCGTAGAAAAGAGCCTTTTCTGTCGGACAATAAAGTTGACTCACTCACTCAAGGCAAAACATCTGGCGGGAGCGAGCGGTGTAGGGCGCCTCGATGCGCACCCATAGAGAAAGAGATTGGTGCACCTAGCGCGGCGGCGCTGACTGCGGCGTCATCTGAAAGAGCTCGGCTGAAACGGTTGCTAGGCAACGGCTGTTCAAGGCCATTCGTGCCCACCGGCCACCGGCTACGCGACGAGGCGAAACCTGGCGTAATGTTGCTTTTGCAACAACAAAAAAAGGTTTTATAGTGAGGTTCGTAAGGAGCGGATTTATGTTGGTTACTCTTGGAGTGGACGTGGTTGGACGTTGGACTCGTGGTGTTGGGATTGGGAGAAGGCGCATAGAGTTTCTAATCAATAGTAAGCTCAGCAATTGTCGCTTGATGCAAAGGCCACACTGACGCCGAGCGCTCACACGGCGTGCCTAATTCTCGTCTATATATATATATATATATATATATATATATATATATATATATATATAGACGAGAATTATATATATATATGAAGTTATGTGACGTTAGGAAGATAGTGAGAGACCGGAAAGCGTGGCGTGACATATGGTCCATAGGGTCACGAAGAGTCGGACACGACTGAACGACTGAACTATATATATATATATATATATATATATATATATATATATATATATATATATATATATATATTGTAGAGTCTACGAGTCCAAAGCAAACGTTGTGGATTTTTTTTTCATGTTTTGTTGTGAGTGTTGTTTCTCCTTCCGCTTTCCATTATAAAATTCTTTATTCCGGTAATCACCATAAGACTAATTCTTGTCAGATACCAACAACAAAACATGAAAAAGAAATCCCTAACGTTTGCTTTGGACTCGTGACTGTCAGCTCATTTAAACTCTACAATAACGAGCCCCTCATTTCCCTCTCAATTGTCTATATATTAAACGAGAATTATATTGATTATACTATACCGATTCCGAAACTTTCCATATGGCCTCGGGACGGTATTACAGAACTGCATGAAGGGAGGAGTTCTTTCCTTTCTCCATGCAGAACTGCGTTCAGTTGGCGTTCAGTTTTGGAACGCTCTGTGATTGGTTGGATAATAAGAGCGAGTTGGCGGGCTAGTTGGTTTTGCATATTTAAGGAACAGCGCGAAGGACGGGACACAGAGACACAAGAGGCGTCTTGTGTTTGTGCTTTCCTGTGTCCCGTCCTTTAATTGCGCTGTTCCTTAAATAAAGATTGGTTGGAAGCACTTCCGCTGAACTGAACGCTTTAACGTCGCGGCAGGTTCTAAGAGGCTTTGAGTGGAAGTGCTTCCAACCAATCACAGAGCATTCCCAACTGAACGCGAACTAACGCAGTACCGCCCCCGTCGAAGCTGAGGCGGTAACGGGTAACGGCGTTTACGGATAGTGGCGGCGCCCGCGGTCATTACAGTAAACTGTGACCACCTGGCACGGCCGGTCTCGAGGGAGAGAGCGCGCGCTCTCTCTCCTTCGAGACCGGCCGTGCACCTGGCAACCAATTAAGTTGAAAGAAAAAACGAAGTAATAAAAATCCTTGAATGTAACAGCCGTAGATGTAATTAAGACATAAAAAGGAAAATAAAGAAAACAAGCGATGTTTTGACAAGAACGAATGCTAATAAGAACAAATTCCTTTTACTGCTCGCTTCTAGATGGCAGGACAATCTGTAAGGTCCAAAAAGTGCATGCTGTGGCCTGTGACTGGTCATGTTTGGCAACAGAGTTTCCTAACTGACATGTATGGTACGTATGTGTGGCGTCTGCTGTTGTCTTGTATGTCATTCGTCTGCTAAGTAAGAAACATTCGAAAAAAAAAACAACAACAATGTATTCGTTTGAAATGCATAACTTAAGATAACGAAGTTAAAACCTTAGCCCGTTACTGAATAACAGCGATTTGCAAATGTAATCCCGACACTTGTTGACCCGCAATCCTAGGGACATACAAGCTACCTTGCCGAATCCATTCTCTGGATCAGCTCTGGATGCTCGATTTTCTCGAAGATGTCGCAAGAAAAGATGACTTACAATAACGGTATTGATCGGAGAAAATGCCTCCCTTATTGGCTAAACCAGTGGCAGCCAGACGCCTGGCACTTTCATGCTCGAGCAAAGTCTTGAAATGCATTGAAAAACCTAGGTATGGCCTAGGTACTAATGCTCCCCAGAAGTAAGGTAAGCCGCAACGTGCTTCACGGCGCGGCGCCGCGGCGCGGCGAAACCAGCGAGCGCGCGCGGATCGGAATGTTGTCAGTCCGGCTAGCACGCCAGCGCGAGAGCGCGCTGGAAAATTAAACGAAGAAAAAGGCAGCGGTTCTTTGCTGGCTCGTATTTTTTTCCGCCTCGGCCCGAAAGAGCTTCCCCGAACGTCGCTGAATGTGACGGCGGCTCACGGTGCTGCGGAGAGGTGTTCGGCGTGCCCACAGCGCTGCTGGTGTGTTGTCTACGTGGTGCTGGGTAGCTGGTGTGCGCGCGTGTGACAGCGGTTTTGTGGCGGTTGTGAGCGACCGCAGCGGCGTCACAGGATACACACGGACCTTAGTGGTGGTCAGCGGGCCGTACGCATACAACATGGATTAGACGGGGAGACAGCGAGCGCTTCGTGTGTTTTTCAAGCAGGCAGGCAAGCAGGCCTGCTGCGATGGAGTACGCCAACGGCGCGCTAGCTGCCGATGGTGGCGGAGGCTTCAGCCAGATCGGCATGAAGGCTCGCTCGCCGGAGGGTCACGCTGCTCGGGCTATGCAGATCAAAGGTTTGTGCTTCTGCGAATTATATATCTTCCGTGAGTGCTTAAAACGCAGCTGCAGCAGTGTCCCAAGGTGGGGCATTCCTGCGTACGCGGCGTCCTTCTTTGTGGCACATGCCGATTGCGGCCGGCCGTTTCACCTGTCCTTCGACCGCTCAGCGACTCAACCTGCTTGGGGTGCTAACTTGAGAGGCCAGAAATGCCAATGGTAGGCTTACTTTGTTGTCAGAGTTAAGTGCTGAAGATGCCGCGGCATGGTTAGAATGTGTGTGATGATCGAGGTTTCACTGTTATAATCAGCGCAGGTAGTGACAGGAATAAAATTTGGAACGCTCGCGACTTTTGTCTTTCATTAACGAGGCGAGATGATTAAATCTTCTTTGGATAAACAATGTTGTGCTCACTTACCACTTTGCTTTTTTTTTTTTTTTTTTTCTTTCTATAACTCTTCGCAATGTTCGTTGACGTATATTTCGTGTATACACGGCGGTCGCATACGAGCTGAACAAGAGGAATATATGTATACGTGTTGCGGTTACTCGGCGTCTTTTTCATTTTGAGCCGTTTTTTGTTGAGGCGCTAAACTGCCTAAGCGCTGCGTTGATTGCGTGCCCTGACACGCCCCCTCGATCAGTCCTGAACTCAATTAAGTTTTCACGCATCATAGGATCCCCTACCGCCTCGCAACCGTGGATTAAGCTCGTTATCTGTTCGCTCTTTCGCTTCCTTTCGCTATCTCTCTCTTTTTTTCTTTTTTTTTTTAATATTTCGCGAAAAGATGCACCGGAGCTCACAATAAGCTTTCCGCACATGAACATGAAGCATCCGTCCACGCACGTGTTCGTAGGCTGACAGTCGGTCACAGTTTAGCAGAACTTGTCGCTAACGCATGCCGACATACATCATCGATATTTTGACTTCCCTCACCAAGAAGTTTATTTTGATATCGCAAGAAAGTGCATTATCTACAATTATCACGACTTTGGTACTGTACGATATGCATGCATGTCGAATGTTGCGAAAATAGCGTTTTCCTCTCTGACGTGAACTGTTTACATAATGTTCTGCAGCCATGAACAAGTGACGAACTGCAGTAAAATATTCCGTGTTCTATGACCTCCGCCATATTTGCAAACAGGCAAGACGATCGAGGTCATGCTGCAGTCTGCGATCCTACGGTTGGCAAAAAGCACGGGAGCGGCACTGGCGCCAAGCTTGTCAAGGCGGGTTATATACTGTGGTCTGAAAGCGCCTTTTTGGCAGACAAAATAACCAGTGCTCAGTAATAACCAGGCACATGATCAAAAGGGATCATGCAATACCCCATATCTGGGGGCTTTGAGGTGTATTATAAATAAAATCAAGTAGATATGCACAAGATAGGGAGCAGAAATGTCGTGCCCATTAATCTGAACTCCAAGTTAGTATCGCTGCTAGAGCGCATCGCAGGGGTAGACTCGAGATTTGGACCTCAAGTCAAAATAGGTAAATGCATTAGGTCAGACTAGGTGCTCAGTTATAAAGTGCACCAGCAAGTGTGCCGTTTGCTGCTAGTCTGTTCCAAGCTGCTGTTTTAAGGTAGCCTGTGTTAATTTTTGCATACGTTGTCCGTTTGTCTTGTCAGAGATGAATGCAAAGTTGGAAAGGCATTGAACTTTCATAAAAGGGTATCAGATTGGAGATTTTGTATTTTTTGTATTTCAGAAAAAGAAAGCTGCAATTAGCAAACGCATTTGACCTTAGAAACGTGCTCCAAAATATCATTCAATGCTCCAAAACTCTCGTTTCGTTGCTCCAAAGCTGCTCCAAAATGCCCGGGCCTGCTCCACCCGTGTGTTTATAACGTGGCTAATCATGCAGCACCCAGACTGCAACGATGTCCGTTGGATGTATCATTGAGACCTGGGCGTACAAAGCCGAGAAGTGACTTTCGCTGGATATACGCGGTGAATGTATCGAAGAGGACTAGACGCAGTACATTCGGGCTCGAATTTATTTGTAACAGGCTTCGTCAATGCCATAACGTCGTCTCTTGGGAGGCCTTTTGCGGAGATCTTATGAGAAAAGCTCAAGAACCGACGCCCGTCTTGTTTTCCCCATTGAAACAAAAACACGCGGAAGTGGGGACACCGGTGAACCCAAAGGTGAACTGTTGAAAGCAGAAGTCTACTGGTGCTTCTTTTTTATCTATACACTCAGGACTGAAGCAATAAATAGAAAAGTGGGTTGCAACAAAATTTGGGTTTAAAATATTATTGCAGAAATTGTGGGATTTAAAATTCTTGCACTTCATTTATACGCTTCTGCAGCTGCGCCACAAAAACAGTACCGAAAATGTCGCAGAGATGACTGTCAAATTGCTTTCGGTTAAATGAGGGAGTTGTACTGTTCGGTTTAAATAGAAAAAGGAAGAAAACGGAGGAAAGTATAAAGTTTTCAGTATTCGCTTTCACCGCAAATGGCTCGCAAACTTAGCTAGCTTATTTGAAGAAAAAAAAAAAGAAAGAAAAGAAAACAGCGGGCAGGACGCGTTCACAAGGAAAACACAGGACGACGCTGGAACACAACTGAAGTGTTATCTTAGTGAACTTCCAGCAACAAAGCATGGCACACATGCACGAGAGCGACCACTACGTCACCAAATCCAACACAAAACAAAGGCATTCATTGTACGGGAGATGATAATGCGGGACAAGCATGAACTATTTTGGCGTGAACCTGACAGAGCTGTCGCTGACGCATTCAGTGCACAACTTCCCGAATTTAAGCTCTTCTAAGACATCTTGCTCTTATCTGCGTTTTCCCGCGGCCGATTATAACATTACCAAAGTCGTCCTGTGTATACTGCATGTGAACGCGACTTTTCCGTTGGTTTTTTTCGCGTACCATACATATATATCCACCAACTGGCCCAAAAAGCTATACGCTTATTCGAGTTGAATATTACCTAAGGAGGGATTCCAGAGTCCTCTTGATGCGATGGTGATGTTGAATCAAGTAGTGCAGTCGTGCGCTTTGCGGCATTGCTCCGCTAGCTTAACCGCCTCTACAGACCGGGAAGCACTATCCTCTTGCCGCCTGCTTAGTAAGAGCTGTTTACTACCATCGCCCGCTTAAAACAGTCGATTAATTAGGTTTCTTAGCTGCGTATGGGACACTGACACAAAGCCATGCATGTGCGTCACGAAAAGTATCCGTGTCCTCGCTACCACAATGACTGAGCCATCAAAATGCAAATCACGGGATGCCTCGCCCCCTCACTCAACCCAGCGCTACGGTAACGGTAACGTGCAGTTCTTAGAAGTTAACTTCAACATTGCTGCCGACAGTGTTATTTAACTAGCGTTGTTTTTTATTGACATCGGCAGCTTATAAGAGCTAGTTAGTGGTAAATAAGCTTTTTATGTTGACCAACACGCCGAAAGTATAGACTCTGCGACTTTTTATTATGCAGAACTGCCGCTTAATCACCTAAAAAAAAAAAAAATGTCAGCAATTTATTCGTTGGCAATATTATTCGCCGAAAACGAAAATCAACCTAAACTTGCGTTTTGAAATATAGACACCATAACACGCCTTCCTGCCCCGCCGTGGTGGTATAGTGGTTAGGACGCTTGACTACTGTGCCCGCAAGGACTCAGGATCGAAAAGCGGCCTCGGCGACCGCTTTTCGATGGAGGGGAAAAGCAAGGCGCCCGTGTGCAGCTAGCTGTACGATGTCAGTGCACGTTAAATTTCTGGAGCCATACACTGCGGCGTCTCTCATAGCCTGAGTCGCTTTGGGACTTGAATATCATAAACCAAACCAAAAATGTCCGCCGAATTATCAAAAAATAAAAACTGAAAATTGCAAACCTATAATTACATACGGTAGGCGATCGAGTTTGACTAGTATTTTTTATCAAAATGTCTAAGAAAGTTGCTCGAAAGTCGGTCAATAGTGGCGTGAAACGGGCCCATATGGGTCGAGAATTTCCGACTTTCGCGGCGGCGAATTCTTTGTTTGTTTGTTTTTTTCAGTTTTTGCTGATTTTTCTACGGTTGCGTGAAGCATAAAATTAAGGTGCCTGTTTGTTTAGAATCGAGTACGTTAATGATGCTGCAGCCACCTGGGAGAAACTAATGTGTACACGCGCCGGGTGCCTTTATACAAACAAGCGCTAAATGACCAGCTGCATTGTTGTGCCCCGCTTTATTGTGGGTATGCGGCATCGACTGATCAATTATTTCAACAGAATATTCGCTGTTTTCCTTTTCTTTTTCAGTTATCGTTTCTTTGCTTTGCAAGCTCTTTTTATACGCGTGCTCATGGTCACGCGCCTCGTCCTAATATATGAGGCATTCTACGCCCTTCATGGGCCGGATTTACAAGACTTTAATGCGATGTCGCTAAGGGTCCCGTGTCGCAGAACATCCGGAGTCATCGTTGTTCTCGTTGGCCGCGAACGAAAAATCCGGATGAAAAATTCAGGAGCGGTTTGAAATTTGCACGTTGACGCTAAATTTCTCAATGAAGTTCCGTGGCGGAAGGAAGACAATTGAGCGGAAATGAAAACTGAGCCAACTTTTTCAGTGGAGGTGGAAGTCGAACCCAGATCTTTCGTATTGTCAGACACACACACGCTCATAGGTTGCGAAGGCTCGCTGGTTCAAGTTGAAAAAAAATGGTATACCTACTGAATTCGTGATGCGAACGGGGTCCTACAACGGAATCGCGTTTTGATCTGCTTAATTGAGGATCCCCCACGGTATTAGCCGTGACGATCGGATTTGTATGATGGCAATGACAAGTTTCATAGCGTGATACATACAGTCGGAAATGGATGAAACGCGATAAAGCGAGCGCTTGCAACCTTCGATAAATTCTAAGCTTCGTGAAATTCATGCGCTTAGGTAAAGTGAAAAAAATATTTAGACATGCGGCTCTTAACAAGCATCGCTTACAGGACATTAAATTCACGTACCACGCTCTTGGAGCACCGTGTTTAATTCATTAAAGGGCAACTCCGGCGATTTTTCGACCGCACTGAGTTAATGATTGATTTATATTGCTGAAGGCTTGGGCATCACAGTACCCAATTACATTTTTTTTTTTTTTACAATAAGCAAGCAGTAATTTTAAATAAGCAAAAGACTCCAATAAAAATTAAAAATTCCGCGTGGGGCGCGGAGAACACTGCTTTGAGTTACGTCACATGATGATGACACAGGATTCTAGGCACTATAACATAGGCATGTAGCCGAGCCGCACGCACCCGCTGCCATTCTGCCGAGGTGTGCGAACGTCAATCGCTGTCGCGCACGGCACTGTGTCAAATATACTAAGCGATGTCGGAGAGTCGCCCTCGATGTCATCGGGCAGTTACAGCTAAAACTCGTCATTAAAATGCAGTTAAAAAAAAAAAACAAAAAAAAAAAAACACTCGTCATTAAAATGAAGCTAAATAAAAAACATAAGTAGTATTTGGCATGCGTGGCCAATGAGGGCAGAACGAGCGAGCGATCTTGAATAAATTATTGCCGTATGAAGCATTCCCTAAAATTTGCGAGTCATTTATGCACTCGAAAGCCCCGATGAATTCCCCCCCCTTTTTTTTTCTCTCTCTCAGTACCGACCATCTGCCTCGCGACGAGTGAGATTATTGTCCATATAGCAATACCTGTCCCTGCGCTCCCTGCTACATGGAGAAATTTAATGTTATTCCCACCAAACAACATTTGTTAGATTTAATGCCATTTTTCTACACGCTACACGATTTAATGCCATTTTTCTACACGACTAAAACTAATGCATTTTGCAAATGATTGCAATTGCGATGGATGAAAATTGGAGCGTACACAAAATTTAGTCCTTCGATATTCTGCGAAAATTATTGCGCTCGGAGCGAAAGTAGCTTTCAAATTCATGCTGACGTCCTACATGCCGTTGCATCCTTACATGACGTCTTACATCCAAAGGATTAATCGAAAGGAAAAAGGTTGGCTGGTTTTATGAAATCTAGGAGTGAGCGATGATGTGGTCCCTGCATGCATCCAAGCGATACGAGGCAGGATTGCTTGCTGAGAGGCTAGCTATCGTCAGGTGCCGGATTCGTGCCGTTTTCAGTGCTATGTAGTCCCACAGGAAGTGGTGAATGTCAGCTGCAACATTTTCGCCGTTGCACATCGGACACCCTGGGCGGGAACATAAGTGTCGGAAGTGAGTCCACGTCCGAGTGACAGCTGGTGTGAGGGCAACCCCGACCCGGATCCTCCTAAGCGCAACCTCCTCTGCTCGGGTGAGACCACGGGGGAGGGTTGCCGCACACGGAGGGATAAGAACACATGTGTGGCGCCGGACGTGTTTCTTTCTTGATAAAAGGAGGGTATCGTCGTCCACATCAAGGAGCCGTGGAAATGATGAGTCATGACTCACGAGGCGGGTCGCAAAATCTGCGTGACTTTGGGAAGACAGAAGGTCCCGTGGGTCCCACTCAATACGTACTGACAGATGGATGCGCGCCGCAAGCTGGTGGGTGTTTTGACATATTTTGGGGCAACGGTTGACACGTGGGAGGAAACGCACTGTTTGAAGTGCGTCAGTGCGGATGATAACGTGGGCCGCAAGGAGCACGGTTATGGTGGTCATGGAACAGAGTGCCTCCTGAACAGCCACGAGCTCAGCGCAAAAAGATGTAGGTGGTTCCAAAGGTTGAAACGTAGAGGTCTGATTCAGGCTAGGTCTCCACGGACAGCAGAGTGCAGTTTTTGCTTCACAGCCTTGTATGCTTGCATCCACGTACACTACAGTGGACTCTTGAGGCAGGTGAGCATCTTGCTCTTCAAATCACGAATACAAGCTAGCCGTACTCGTTCATTTTTAAGTGGTTCACTTTCACGTGCGGCGCTGTGGCTGTACGGTTGCTTTTCAGGTCGGTTCGCGGGGCTATAACCATGCTATAGGAAACGCGTGGCGCGGAAAAAAAAAAAAAAAAAAAAAAAAAAAAGTAGCTTCATTAGCCCCGGCACCCCATTGGCTCATTTAAGTTGCTCCATAATCCTCGGATTGGCTACCAAAATTGGGATCGTGATTGATGCGTAGGATGTGCCCCCAAAACTTGGTAAAACTAACTTAAAAATATGTTTTGGCGCGAAATTGGGAGAGCGCGCCGA
This sequence comes from Amblyomma maculatum, assembly GCF_055883805.1. Taxonomy (NCBI): domain Eukaryota; kingdom Metazoa; phylum Arthropoda; class Arachnida; order Ixodida; family Ixodidae; genus Amblyomma; species Amblyomma maculatum. The sequence goes on from NC_139345.1 coordinate 51,451,640, forward strand.
GTCTCGGCCGCCTCTGAACACTCTTTTCTTCATCTGCCCTGTATTTGGTTCTGTCTTCAATAAACCGCCTTGTACAAGATTTCTACTCCAACTTGCAACGTCGCCGCACGAGCGGACGAAAGAGCCATGTTGCTCTTCGTTCGACTGATGCCTTGTACGATCCGCATCATTATCTTCATCGACCATCATCGTCTCGCAATTTAACCGTCTCTCTACTACCGATTTCCTGTGCTTATGTTTGTTCTCTGTGGACCTCCGGAGCCACCACGACTGCTCCAGTTTTCGTTGACGGCTGCTGCACGGAGACCTTGACTCCATCCTCCTAGAACTCGGTTTCTCCTTCTCCAGCTGAGCTTGCGATCGTGACTAAAATATGAGGACTAATTGGCTCCAGCTGGCGCAGTGAGAAACCATGCACGCTGGCTCTGCGAAGGCTTTTCTAACCCACGGCATTTATTTTTGCTCCTTGGCGCCTTGTGAGGAACGCCGATTTTCTATCTTTGATTCGGCTGAGGACCAGCGCCTGTGGTCAAGTCTTTAGCTAATAGAAAACTTTAACTGCCGTGTAGATGCGCCTCACGTCTTGTTTTCGGCCTCTTTGGTGATTTTGCTTGAAAGCATGCGCTACCGGTAAAAGCAATGGCCCCAACAGATGCCACTAAAAAGAAAGGAAACTGCACCTTGCACGACATATAAGAACCCTAACGATCGCCGTACTGAAATGTGTCGCCTTTTTAGCGCTTATCTAAGTACGTGACGTCACTGAGAGGCATGTGAGGTGGTTCAAGATGCTATCTTGGACGTTAGCTGGGTGGTATTTAGAGGGCCGCAGCGAAGGAAGGTGTAGTTGCGCTGTCATAAATTTTCTGCGGGGCTGGAAAGGTTGGGTGCGGAGCGGTGTCTTCGGTCTTGTTGGACCCGCTCTCTGGGCACGTAAGGGCAAGTTGGTAAAAGAGGGAGAGGAGGGGGGGGGGGGGTGGGGGGCTTGCGACCCCTTCCTTATACCTCACGCCCCACACATTTATTTAGTTCACCTTGTGCGCCAGAGTGCATCTTTCATCTCCAACTTCGCCCTCGTCCCTGTGACCTGTAATTATTCTGTAGCCTCCTTTCTCAAACAACAGAAATAGGAACGAGAGTAAAAGAGGTACAGAGAGTGAAGGGGGAAAATCTATTCGGACCACCGCGCATCGTATTATTAACCTGATTTATCCAGCCAGAGGTGGGTGCTTATCTGATCGACGCTATCTGTTGGTCATATAGCAGTCGCCGAATAAAAGTAACACATTTCTGGTGTGCGAGGGCACGTCGGGGTTTAACCCCGATTATCGCTCCTGATTAAGCACCCCGCAGGTCATCTTTATCGCTGGCTTTCCTGCGTGAACTGCCACGTGCCCCGTCAGCCGCGAAACGAAGGTGTGTTCGGCAATCATCGATGTTAGGTGAAAGGAAGGCGGGCGTAGACAAATATCATGTGGTCCAGAAGTGACAGAACTTATAACAATACAGTAATCCGAGAAGTAAAGACAGTAGCATGATGCGGTTTTCACTGAAATGCGCAGAAACACGTAGGATTTTTTTCATTTTTTTTTCATCAATACAAAATTTTACTGCGTTTGCCACCTTAAGGTGGCGTTGTATATAGACCCTATTTCTTTTCGCACCTGTTAGGTTTGCAGGGAGGCAGGAGGCTCTTGCATAGCGACCCCGTATCCCGCCAACTGCTGTCTTCTGCAAAATTTGAAACCGAAAGCGCAAACTGAAGGCCGCTGCCGGCACTCATAACAACTGTCGATAGCTATATCATGCCAGTAAGTGATATATCTATTCTTGCATTAAAACTCTTCGTTGATAAATCTTAATTTTCGTGCTTTCCTGTGTAATTCTGGGAAATCTTTATCGTTCTACTGTGCATTATTTCGAATGATCAAGGTTCTACCTTTTTCTATCACTTCAAGATCACGATGTAAGTGCTCGTCATTGTCATTTTCGTCTAGAGTCCTGGGTTGTCCAAAGCGCTAGGCTTTTTTTTTTTTTTTTTTAGTGACCTGTCTCACTTTGTTGTGCATAGTAAGGAAGAGAGAACATTCAACTAGGCCAAGCAAAGAATTAGAAAATATTTCCATTTTGTGGTATTGATCAGTGCAAAATTTAACGGGAAATTTTTCAGTGTTCAACTTCACAAAATGCGAACATTTTCTAATGATTACTTGCTTTTTATTGGCTCGCTTAATATGTATGTAATAACGAGCTCCTCTTCCCTATCCTTGTCTGTTCTATGGCTCAACGAGGACAGCCTTGTTGCCGTGGGGAGCATAAGAGGGTTTTTCACACAGCTATCGCTTTCAACCTTATAGATGTCGTTCTTTCCTACTTAGCACTCTTAGCACTAGCAATTGAACGGGATGTCCTATGTTCGCCGCGATGGACGAGGGCGGCGCTGATGAACATTCCCGAAGTTAGGCTAGACGAACCCCCCCCCCCCCCCCCCCCCGCACGCACACACAAACTCTGAAAATAGCAAATTGGATAACCGCCGCTGTACCCTTAATTGGTAGAGCAAAGTGTACTTGACATAATGAGGTCATGCATCTATTCGGATCCCAGATGTATTCGGATAACCTTTGGGCAATAAAATAATTTACGCTATTATTTTCCTATTTATCAACAGCACAAAAATTAGCCAGGGATTAACTCCGCTGTGTAGCTTTGGGGCGTTAAACCCCATAAACCAAACCAAACCTGAGTCGCTAACCTCCCTTTGTGATGGCGGTTCGAAGGCGAGGCATGAAATGAATGCAAGATCGCTAATTGGCACGTGTTCTCGTGCGATTCTCTACGATTCTTGCTATTTCCTCGTTCAGGTGACTGATTCCAGCGACATCGTGGATATGCGTGGGGCAGTTGAAGTTCCAAAAGGATGGGAATGAAATAAATTTGAATGAAATCTTTTTCGCTTCTGCCAATAACAAAACACCGTGCTACATTGCACGCATGCGGTAATGAGGCCCGCAATTGCAGAGCCAGCAGTGCGCGCGTGTTCGCTCTTAGTGTGAGTGATGCTTGCTCAGTGTTCTTTCTTGGGGCACAGCGCGGCTCGTATTTGCATAAGCCCTGCTAGTAGCTCGTATCTGAGTGCCCTTGCTTCACGAATAAAATAGCACAATGCACAGGTGCGTGGTCAATCGTCGCATGACTGGCATTCACTGGGACCATTAGATTTTTCTGAAGAAATAAAACAGTTTACCACGGTCCCTGATTGATTATGTACGCTTGCATATGCCTGCCTAGCTCGGATACATCCCGTTCGTAGCCCCTCCGGGGTGGCGCAGTTGTTACGGCGTTCTACTACTGTACCCAGGGATGCGTATCTTGTCAGTGCTGTCATTCTTGCTGTTTCTGTTCACAACCATACTGCCATTTACTATTGTCTTACGACACGAGCACACTGTGGGCAGGCAGCAGGGTACGTCGTGAACGTTCCCAGCCTGCCTTGAAGTGCATTCTGGTACTTGAAACACCTGTGAAGCTGTGAGTTCTCGGAGGTGAGAGTAATGCTTCTCTCGCCCCTGCAGAGATTTTGAGGGCCGAGGTGTCATAAAGGCCCAGTGCATGACTCAAGCAGATCCTGTTACCTGGGAACTTTTTTCGCTCCCTGTAATTATCCACATTCCAAGACCTCGTTGCTAGGAAGTCCCTAAGACTGATAAACACTGTTATTCATTTCACTCCAGATATTAGTTATGCATTCATTCAGTAAATGCCCCGCCGGGGTGGTGCAGTGGTTACGGCGCTCGACTATATGCTGTTCGCAAGGATACGGGATCGAATCTCGGCCTCAGCGGCCGCTTTTCGATGGAGGCGAAAAACAAGGCGCCCGTGTGCTGTGCGATGTCAGAGCACGTTAAAGAACCCCAGGTGGTAGAAATTTCCGGGGTCCTCCACTACGATCTCTCTCATAGTCTGAATCGCTTTGGGACGTTAAACCCCACAAACCAAACCAAACATCCCGTTCTCATGCTTCGCGCTCATACAGTGCGCTTAGCGGCCTTACTATTTCGTTACAGCGTGTGAGCATTCATATAAATGCGCTGCTAAGGCACATTTTTTTACTGCGAAATTCCGGCAACATATAAGCGTTCCGGCTACCCGCTCAAGCAAGTGAAACCTCGTGTTTCGTTCGTGAAAGCTTGTCAAAACACCTTATGGAAACTGACGTTATGTTTAGTTAAAGCAGCCACGCGAAGATCCGTGATAAACGACTGTCATGCGGCGAAGAGGGTCTGCAGGATGGGGACTGGCCTTCCCTGAAGTTCACTAAAAGTAATTGTTTAATTCTCTTAAGCTCGCAATGTGGTGCGCCGCGTGTGAAGGGCTTCGTTGTGGTTTAAGCACACGCACGACGTTGAGTGAGAAAAGCTGCAGTTATGATTGCTGCTCTAGCTATGCTGTCTGTCAGTCGGCACCGGTAGTCATGATGATTGAGCTAGACATCAGCATTTCGGCAGCAATCGCAGCGCTATTTCCGCTGATGGAGTGGCAAGCGCATGTCGTTGCCTGCGACGTGCAACACCTTTGCCGTTGGGAGTGAAACAGAATTTTCTCTGCATCTGGTCGCAAGCACACATGTAGTGCGGAGGTTTAGTGCTCAGCATATCCTTCTTTCGCATTATCCGGGGTTTCGCTGTAAGTGGAGTCACGACATTCCTGTCTCTGCGTGTGAAAGGGTATCGTAGGCCGACAATGGTCTGCATCGCTGTCTCGCGTGACCTCAATTGTGAGCGGCCGTCTGGGCAACATGACGGGCGTCCGGTCGTGACGCGCCGATAGCTGCGGCTGTGCTGCAGGCGTCAGCGGCGAGCGCAGTACAGATGGATAGGAAACGCGTAAGCGCCGACGCCAAAGCGTTAATATAAGCGTGATGACGATGAGCCTTCTCCGTGCGAAGTTGGGCCGGGAGGCAGGAAACAAAGAAGGGGGACAAGTTCACGCTGATTTCCGGCCGACGAATGTCGGCGAGAGCGGCGTAGATGGCGGAATCACTGTGACACCACGCGGCACATCCGTGGCTTCCGCATTGACGGGTTCACATTGTGGCGCATTGAGTGGTTCATATTTAAGTGGTTCACTTTCACGTATGGCACTGTGTATAGGCTTTAACAGCCTGCGCTGACAGTCGCCTGGGGTGGACGCACAACGGGGTTTTTGCGTGTGGCCATTCGTCAAGTGCACTGCCACATTCCTCCCTCATTTGTGTGGCGATGGATAACCAGATACTCGTGTACTACATAAATTTGGTTGCAAATAGTCTGGAGCAATCCATTTCGCGTGCTACCTGACCATAGTGGGCGCTTATGCGCATGAAGTCTATTAACTTTGTAACGCCGAGCGTCTAACTCTTGAGAGACAACGTTTACTGTTTTGAATTGAGTGATGAGGAAAACTGTGTTCCACGCCGAAGTCCATTTTATGAGGACACACGTGTGTGTGTGTGCGTGTGTGTGTGTGTGCGTGTGTGTGTGTGTGTGTGTGTGTGTGTGTGTGTGTGTGTGTGTGTGTGTGTGTGTGTGTGTGTGTGTGTGTGTGTGTGTGTGTGTGTGTGTGTGTGTGTGTGTGTGTGTGTGTGTGTGTGTGTGTGTGTGTGTGTGTGTGTGTCCTGGTATTGCTGGTTTGTGTTTGTGGTTACATGGGGGCAGAGAGTAAACGGTAAGCAGTTTCAACGTTCGACGCATTAACGAGAATTTCGGAAGATTTATTCGGCTCTCTTCCTTAGTCAACGGTATTTTGTTGCAAGATGCCGGCTGTTAGGCTGGAGGCCACACGGCCAGACGAACGTGGCGTGCTTAGTATCTCCCTAGAAGCATTGCGAAAGACAGGCCAGTTCGATCCTGCTCTAGTCTCCATCTGCAGTTTCATTTCTTACGTTCGCTTTTGTTTGTTTGTTTACTTTTTTGGGGAGATGATGCCTACTCTTATTTTAAGAGCCAGCTCTTCTCAATTCACTGCGGCTTTTCGGAACTGAGGTACGGGAACTCTTTGGAAGGATTGAACATAGGGCAAGTACTTACTCTCAGGGTTACCAGGACAGAAGAGTGTTGGTGGGGAACGCAAATTTAAGTATACGCGTGCCCTATCAGAAACACGGTACGTTCGCGGCTAAGCAACCCGCTTCGATGGATGGCTTAAAAACGGACGTTGTGTTTTTCCCTCGCACATGCGCAGGTGACGAGTTCGTCTGGGTGGAGATCCAGGAGAAGACGTTCACGAACTGGGTGAACGAGCAGCTTCGGCCAGCGGGCGCCGGCGCCGTGAGCGACCTGCGCCGCGACCTGAGCGACGGCTTGCGACTCATCTCGCTCGTTGAGGCGCTGCAGAAGCGTCGCCTGCGGCGCATCGCTCGACCCCAGAACCAGCACCAGTGCCTGGAGAATGTCCAGACGGCGCTCACCGCCATGGCGCAGGACAACATCAAGCTCGTCAACATCGGTGAGCACTCCTCCATTCCCGATCCGTCTGCACGCGATCGGACGTTACGGGCGCCATGATAGTGCACCACGCATCACCTTGCATTATGCAGAGTAGAATGCGGTGAGCTGCCTGAAAGAACGCGCAGTTTGCATGGGTGGAGTTTATGAAAAAGGCTACCGGAGATAATCCTGAACTGCGTGGAGCTTGTAGTTTGGGAGGCAAAACGTCTGAACTATAAAATTGCCATTAGTCGCCAGGCACACAGTAGTCTTTTTAAGCGATGGCCGTAAAAAAATAAACAAAAAGAACGGGGGAAATGAAGATAATAAGCTTAACGAAATAAGCTTCGTTGCCCTCCGATGCACGTGACCCCGCGGGAACGACTCTCCACATGCAGCTCGTGCACGATTGGAGATGCTGTGGAGAATTTAGCTGTTCCGCAGCATTTACGACATCCCGCTTGTTGACTTTTCGTCGCGAACTGCATGGCCGTGGGGAGAGCAGATTTATCGGCACCGCTGGCGGCCGGAAGCGAGCGGCTCTATTGCTCTGCCTCGATGACCAGGCCTTGCCCGATAAGACGATACGTGCGCTGCAGAGGCCGTGCGTCACCGTGCAACGTTTGAGTCAGACCTGTCGCGAGTCTTGTGGGGACGCCGGGTGGGACGCGTGCTAGAGGACGACAGGACGTGCAGTGACGCGCGGGGCGTTGCTCTGTTTACCACGGTTCTGTGGTAAACAGAACCGTGATGAAAAATGGACATGGGCAGGACATGTAGTGCGAAAAGAGGATAACCGATGGTCGCTTAGGGTAACAAACTGGATTCCAAGGGAAGGAAAGCATAGCAGGGAGCGGCAGAAAGTTAGGTGGGTGGATGAGGTTAAGAAGTTCGCAGGGGTCAATGGATGCAGCTAGCACAGAACCGGGTTAAGTGGAGAAATATGGGAGAGGCCTTCGCCCTGCAGTGGGTATAGTTAGGCTGATGATGATGATGATGTATCGTCGTCAGACTAGCGCTGATCGATGCACACTTCTGTCGTCTTTATTGACCAATCAAGGCATAAAAAAAAGAAAACGGAGGTACAAATAATTAATAATTGCATTATTGGTCTCTATATACGAAGCAAACCAAGCAAAACTTCTGTCAAAATTGCAACACATTTTTTTTTTTCTTTCGAGTCTGTCGACGATAGTAGTCACAGTCAGTGTTAGCTGGTGCCTTATTTTTGAAAGCCGAAACAACTTTATGAAGTGCCACATGCCGAGTGTCATCACTCCACCTCAGCTCACGGGATCAACAACAATTATGCGAATGTAGTACGTGAAAAAACGTGCTGCTGTTCGCGAAACGTTTTCGATGTGCAATATTAATCATTCCAGTATACTTGGAGCGCTTAGCCTTCACTATTAATGATGGGCATTATTCTATACTGAACTCTACTTGATTAGAAGCTGAGCTAATTGTACCTGCGGGTTCTAGGTAACAGTTGACTACGCTTTCACCGCCTCAATATGTTTTTAAACCAAAATAAAGACAAATTGTAGGGCTGAATGTTTTGCCTCAACCGGAACGCGGCTGTCGGATTTGGATGCAATTCAAGAATAAATCAGCAAATGTCCCTCAGTGGAGGCCCTCTAGCCATTTGCGTCGACACGTTCTCACGACGTCGTGGTAAATCCCCTTGGAGCCAAGAGGACACCATACATAGCCCGAATCACGAAGTCAGGGCTGTACAGGCTGGGAGTTGGTGGAATTGTAGCTGTGCTGCTCCTGTAGTCCTCTATCGAATTCGCGCTTCGATTCCCAACTACTGCGGTCGCTGTTTAGTTTACGCATAGCGTCATATGAAAACGAAAATGCCGTGTCGAGGGAGAAAACGGGCGTCGGATATCTCGCCGTTCGCTTCTTGCCAGCTTATATCAAGCGGATGACGAGTTGGGCTGCCTATCTGTTTCGGTCCTATAGTTATGAGGGAATGGCGTAAATGCGTACCGGGTGCGCAATATTTTCCGCAAACAACGCCTTTTACTCATTTCCCAGCGATACGGCGAGAAGTGACAGCCTTTGTCAGCTTTGGCCCGTTACCGCAGTGACGCCGCCGCCTTGTACGGTTCGCTCGGAGAGCTCCACCACTCACCTGGGCTCATTAAAACGACCCAAGGGCTTTTTTACCATACACGTGTCACATGACCATAGTATCCTCATGACCTCATTCGGCGCATATTACATAACTCGGGTCAACCTGGGCACGTTGTCTTTAAGCAGCAGGTAAGCGCGAAAGTTTTCACAATATTCTACGACGTCACTATCCGTGACCTCATTCGGCGCATACTGCATAACTCAGGTTAATCTGGGCAACGTTTTTTTTAAGCAGCAGATAAGCGCAGAAGTTTTCACAACATTATCCCACGACGTCACTTGAGTCGCATCGTTTCAGAGCCAACGCATACCTTAGACACTTAAGGCAGCGAAGGAATTTGGAAGTGCACCATTTGATTGCTTACAAAAAAAAAAAAAATAAAAAAAAAATAAAAAACGGGGGGGGGGGGGGGGGGGGGGGGGGGAGGGGGGGGGGGTAAGAGTAAGAACAGTAAGCGTTATCTAGGTACACCAAAAGCGACAATCTTCTCACGTATATGTCTCCCTGGGCTCGTACTTGGCGGGTTGGGCAGCGCGAATATGTCCTGAGATCTGCCGGGCGTACTTTAGTAAGGTTAGGGTGTTTGTTGGTTCGATTCCAGCCTGCGGCCCCTTCCGATCGAGAACGCTCATGTTCTGAGAATTCAGCACGAATGAGAGCAATCCCAGCTGGGTGGCCTTCGAATTACTCGTATGCTAGCGCGTTGTTTTCTGCACCTAAAATTGGTTGATTGTTAACCTCATGGTTTAAGCCAGTCTTGGATGGAGCCTTCTGTGCCGCCAGCCTCCTCAGCGTGAACTAGGTGGAATTGATTTCGTATCCTAATTATGTAGTTGTTTCACTGGAGCACAAGTGCTACGTGCAAGAATGCGGCCCACAAAGCCTGTTGGGAATCACGCTGCCCACCAGTGTCAAGTTCACGTAGTGCGTGTCTTGTTGGGAAGCACTGTCGCCGAATGCGTTTTTCATTTGTAGCAAGTCTCACGCGGATCAAAATAATTTACCCCCCCCCCCCCCCCCCCCCCCCCTCTTTCCGACTCGGCTCGCTCCTACGAACGGATACGTTGTGAAAAGAAAGAACCGAGTTGAGTTAGCACTTGTAGTAGTTTACTGTACTAGCAATACAGCATAGCTTTCGTAACAACTGGTGTTGGCTCCGTCCGAGCGCTACCTGTAACTCCTGTCGTGGCTGTCCAGAGCGGATAAGGCCCACTGCTTTTTAATGACTGCGACTTCAAGTAACACCACGATTCCAGCCGTGAATGAAAACCTCTTGTGTGAAAGTTGTATTGTTCTTATGGGAAATAGTGGTCTCGTTCAGTGCAAGCTATAGACACACGCTCGTCTCTCCGCGCGTTGAACGGCCTTGACCGCGTCTCGCATTCCACCCGGAACTCTTTCAGGTTATATACATGTAGGGTACCTCGAGACCTCGATGCCCGCGGTTGCTGCCGTCGTGGCGCTTCGCCGCATAACGCGCATGCGTAGATGGTCGCGCTGAAAATGTGTTCGACAACAGCTATGCAGGAAAAAGAAAAGGAGGCTTTCTTAACGGACCTGAACAAAACAAAACAAATATAGCCATCGTTGGAGAAGCCCGTGTAAACTGCATTCGTGTCCGCTTGCATACCGTGGTTCCCGCGGGAAGTTAACTGGTGTGTGCGTGTTCGGGAGAGGGGGAATGTGATCGGGCCCGGAGCGGCTGTGTGTGTTTGGGAGGGGGGATGAGTGACCGCATTTTGTGGTGGCAGCCGCTCGGCAGACCCCTCAACTGTAGCCGAGGGGGAATGATCAATTACGGAGGCGATTAACGAGCATTGGCGAAGCTCCCGCGCTCCTGCCTCGACTGTACTGCAGCCCGCCGCTGCGTAGACGCCGCGAGGTGCGAATAGCTGCACTTCCCTTCTTTCTTTGCATTCCTGCGGGCTCGTTTCTTCCTTCATTTATTTCTTTCCACCTGCCTTGTTTCTCCACTAATCTGTCTGCACATTCTGCGCCTATTTGGCGAGGTATCCACGCCGCGGGTGGATGCAAAAACACCGCGTGGGCACGTCCGTCTTTGTTAGGTTTTCGCTCGGACATTCTTATTTTGGCAGATAAATGTTCTTGCTGACCGGAGGAGTGCAGTGGGCACGGTCTGTGTATACTACGGCAGCGTATTTGTCGAACGTAACCGAGCTGCATGGTTTGCTTCTTAGCCGTGCGCATTGTTCTTCAGCGAAAGGTTCTTCAGTCAAACGTTGTTCGATGAAACGATTTTCGTTGAACACTCTGGGATAAGCAGCACGTGACTGCAGTGCTCACTTGTTTGCCCATGCACTCAGCACTGTAATTGCGCGGTATGTGGCCAAAAAGAAATACACAACGTCACGCGGCTCGAAGTGTAAATCGGAGTTCTCGTACGTGTCAATCTCCTTTGTCAAAGTGTTTCGTCGACTGCTACTTGGTGGCAGTGTCAAAGACAGCGAAGACTAGCTACCTTCCCTGCGTCTGCGTCAGGGAAATGTAGGCATTATGGTCATGCAAATTATACATGTAGGCTGATGCTTCCGCGCGCATTACTACGCGGACTGACTGGCGCGCGAAAACGCGTTCGCCTCTCGATCGCGCATTCTTGCATGCAGTTTGCGCGGTAAAGCCTGGCAAGCCGCCATGCGGAAAGGTTTGTCGGCCAAGAATGCGTCGTTGAAATGGAATGTTCAGCATGATAGGAATTATTGCCGCGGGGAGTTAAAAGACGAAGCTGACCGCGCAATTGCGTACAGGCGGAGTAACAAAAAAAAAAAAAAAATGATAGGCTGTGTAGGAGGCGGCTACAACACGTGCTCTCCTCCAGCACTCAGGTGTTCGGACCCGCCTTTCGCAACGACTAATCTACCCGACGAAGCTGTGCCTAATTGAGGAGTTCAGCACTGACAGCTTGAATGCTTGGTCGGCGCAGTCTTCTCTCCCATTTCTCCTCGGAGAAAGAAAGGTGGGAATAAAGAAAGAAAAAAAAAAAAAACAACGTTAACGCGTCATGCCAGCGCGGAGCGAAGACAGTTGGTGGGAGGCAGCATCTCCTCCCTGGTGTAGTTTAATGTGCCGACGACGCGTGCACTGTGCGTACCATTACCTGTGCGCCGATGTCTCGCCCCGTGGAGGGGCGTCCGGCTGACGTGTTGTGTGTGTGCGTATGTATATGCGCGCACGCACACTACATTCGTCCCTCCGCGCCGCCGCGGTGGCGTGCTCTCTTTCCTCGTAATGGAGGTGTCCCTGCTGTGCGCCGTGGTACGCGGAGCAGTGGAGTAGTCTACCTCCGCCTTTTCCTCGTGCGGCTGAGCTTTTTCCGGCTTCCCTCGTCGCCCGGCCGGTGTCCTTGCCCTTTCCGGTTCAGCTGCCTCCGCCTCCGGGCGCCGCCCGAGAAGCTCGCCATCACCTCTGCGATTGCGTGCGCGCTAGCTGCTCCGACGCGGGATCCCGCCGGCAGAGCCTCTGTCCAGGCCTTGCGGGGTGACAGAGAACGGTGTTGCGGGAGCGGGCATCTCCTCTGACATCGTTTAGTAGTTTCGGTAAATCGCTAGTTCGGATTTATGTGCAGTCGTAGTGGTGAAAACTTTATTTCCGTAAAGTCGTTATTTCGGATACACTCGGCACTGTGTGACGCATGCCTTGTGGGCTAAGAAATAAATTTAGGCACTCCCTTGTGGCCAGTATTCGTTTCACACTGGCAGAAAAATTGGCCTTGCCGTGAGCGCAACGCAGCCGAGTGGCACGGTGGCAAGATTCTTTGTACAAGAAAGCCGGCTTCGGCGTAGTTAGTCGTCGTGGGCACAAAATCGCGGGCAGCTGGTATCTGACAGGTGACATTACCCGGCATTGATTGGTCGGCTGGTTGTATGACGTCACGAGGCCATCTCCTTTGTGATTGGAAAGGGGGGGGGGGGGTACAAATCGAACCCCCGGCACCTTTGTCCCGAGTCAGACTCGGTAAGCCACGGAGGTACCTTTGTGCGGCCTATTTAAACGGGGTTTGTGTCTAAGCGGGTGCTACTGCACATGATGTGGTGTCTCTTTTCCGAATGATATATTTGAGGTAGACGTTGGGGAGCCGCGGACGGGATCCTATGAAGCCGTTGCGTCATAGCCTTCAAGACGGAGCTTTAGGAGTCTGCCACCCCTCCACCCCTCCACAACTCAAACAATGGAAAAAAGAAAAGAAGTCAGCAACAGTAGCAATGGCTACGTGTTTTAGTTGTATGCGAAGGCCGAATACGGAGATGTATTATACAAATCAAGCAGTCCTTCAGCAGACGTCTCACTCTGGCAGCTCTTGCGCATGGCTCGAATCGCTGATCATCAGACTCCGCTTGACGGTGCAGTACAGACCGAAAACTCGTACCTTGCGCTCACGAAGAAGTACTGAAGAATGCGCATTCTTTCACGCCGTACCGCCTATGCTTTGCGTTCGCGTCGTGCAAATTGCGTCACCTAACGGTGTCTGGTGCAACTTGACGGCACACGCGCACGGTCACATACACGTACTAACAGCTGTCTGCGCGCGTATCATTGCCGTATCACTCCTTCTCACCGACGCTCTTGGTTGAGTCACCAACACGCCCGAATAGCAATCTGAACTTCTTCATGGCGCGGAGGAAGGCTGTCACGCGCATGCGCTCACTAAGTTCACGGTCGCATGGATAACGCCAGGGCGTGCACGTGTGAGGGCGTGATCAGCGTCGCTTTCGTCTCCGCCCTGGCGTATGTGGCAAAAATGTATACTGGCCTCGTCATTAGCGTAGCGGGTGAAATTTTTTTTTGCATGGCGCAGGCTTTTCTTTATTCCTCCGGCGTGCTCAGCAAACAAGAAAACAGGGGGTGAGGGTTTGACCTGTGTACAAGTGCGCAAATTTTGTTTCTCCACTGTTTGGAATTAAAACAAGGATTCATCCTTTTCAGCTTGGATTTCTGCGGGGCATAGCGCGTAAAGACTAATTTACGGTCAGTTTCACAGAAGAGGACATCCGATGCATTACGTGAATAATAAACGAAATAAAAAAAAAAAGGAGAGAAAAAAAAAACACGGAAAATTTTGTAGACACGAATTTGTTCGTGTTTATATACCGTGGGGACTCGAGCTTTCTTTTCTATACTCCTTTACGATGATATTTAACCGTACGCAGCCTCCGAGAAATTACGCACTGTGGGCTGTCAAAATACGGGGAATGATCTCAAACATCATGCCGACAGATTCAGCGAAGCATTAGCAGGCGCCCGAAGCAAAGGAAACAGCTGTAGACGGCGACCGAACCAACCTGTCGTATAAATTTCGAATGACGTCACCTCATGCTCACATGCGTTTCCTGCTTCACTGCACTTCTTGTGTCCCTTCTCTTTTCGCCGAGGGAGGATGAAACAGTATGTATTTGGAAAGAAGGAGAACTAGGTATTAACTACTTCAATGTATTTGGAATTAGAAAGAGTGCAGTCGAACAGTGTAAAAAAAAAAAAAATCGTAGACTGTTGTAGTCGACGTCCCCGAACCGCGCAAGTTGTGGCTGTCCCTTATGCTTGCATTTTATTCGTCCCGAGGCTGGCTACTTCAAGCGTGCAGATAGAGACAGCGACAACAATAAATAGCAGATAGAGGTAGCGTTTTGGCTGTGCAGTGTTGTGAGGAGGCGCTCATTCTTCGCCAGTAATCACTCGAAATTCCAACGTGATAACTCGCTTTGTGTTTACTTCCCCATTGTACTCGCTGGGACTCTTTTGTATTCCATCTCTCTTCTCTTTGAATATGCCGAAAAAGCTGCTGTCGCCATAGCCTTCCCATCAAGCACTAATCAAGAGCGTGTAATGAAGCCTCTTATACCGGGTCACCATTGTTCTCTTATAGTGGGACACAAAGCAGACAGTTCCAGCTGGATCCAGTTCCCGTCTATTCGACATTTTAGCCAAGATCGGCGTAACGATATCCGTCAACGCCGGCTTTATGCGACCTACGGCGTGTAATTGAGAAAAAAACAACAACAAATAATTCGTTTATTCAGTTTAGAAAGCGTGTCGACTCCCAGCTGCCTTTGGCGTAACCGCAGCCAGTGAGTTTATTTTTATTTCGGCATCATTATTAGAGGTTCCGTGATATGCAAACCCCGCCTTCATTACAGACATTTAATGCCCATATTGGTCGAGACCGCGGTGACGACATAGAGGTCACATGATCACGAAGGACCAATCACGGAGTACCACTAACAGTAGTCATTGGGGTTCTTATTCCTCAATCGCCGACGTGCTGACGGCAACGAAACTGATGCAAAAATGGCATTGCGTTCCCTTTTAAGAATGCTTAAGTGACCTCATACTTTTTTTTTAATTGTATTTCTGCGTCATATTTCGTTGAAACGTATTACTGCGGTGCATCTAGTCGCTTTTTGATTAAGAAACGCGAATGCTTGTTGTGACGATTCCTCACAGCAGGGGGCGCAGATGGTTTCCGCAAGCGTCTCTTCGACGGTGTCCAAACCCACCTGGGTCGTGAAGAAGCGGGAAGGAAAATAGTGAAATAAACGCTCTCCCCACGTATTGGCCTTTGCAGCCCTATAACACTTGTGAACCGCGCTTTTATGGAGGCTGGTAATGCTAAGCAGTAACCGAATTGTGTCTGTACGCATGTCAGTGCGCGGATGGATTGGATGAGTAAAGTGACTGAATGACTTGTATGAATGGAATTAAGGTTCGTAGTATGGGCGCACAAATTTTACGTATTTCGCCCGCTTTCCGGCGTCGGAAAGTTCACCGCTTGCAGTACGCGACATGGCATTGAACGACCTGCGTAACCGGACCGAGAAGAGGAGGAGAAGGGCGCAGTGAATGAGAGAGCCTTCGCTCTTTGTCGGCGCCCGCATAGCTCTCAAGGCAGCGCCCGCCTCCGTGCCGCTGCTGCTGCGCAGGAATGGCAAGTGCCGTATCTACGCGTGCGTAGCCGACTCGCCTGTTGAGACTCACCTGCGAGTTCGGTCTCGGCCGCGGCGGCCGTGTTCAGACAAAGGTGATATAACAAAAAAAAAAAAAAGTTTACGAGACACATTGGCGACACTTAGGCGAAGACTGAGGTTCGAAGCAGTGTGTATAAAACGGCTATGGACGTCTCGAGAAGTCTAACCATTACTATTGGTTAGTGATAGCTAACCATGACTTCCACTTTCTGAGTACTAGTTAGTGTCTGGTTACTGCTAGTTAAACACCCCTTAGTAAGTGACGGTTAGTGATAGTTACGATGACGTCCAAATGCTAGGGTTCCTATGGGCATCTGCTTAACTATTTTGTAAGTTAGTCGTAGGTTATCATGAAATTATCTTGAAAATGTCTTAAATCATGTTCCGATATCATCCGGTTGCTATTAAGTATCAATTCAATGGTGATTGGCATATGCCCATATAAGGCATGCACCCGAAACGTGGACGCATTTACTAACGACAGTATGAGGCATTAAAGGCTTCCGCCTTAAAAATCGTTGGAGGCACTTGGATATCTCTGAGGTGCCGTAAGGCGAAAGCCTTTCCCGCGGCTCTTTGAACTCGTTTGCCGCTTTTTCAAATATGTGCTTCTTCTTTCTCCACCTTTTCCTTATATTTTTATCCGCTTGCCCTCTTTTTTTTATCCATTATATTTTTTTCTCTTTTGGTTTTTTTTTCTCTTTTTTTCTTGACTGACTGTTTCCGATGTTTTAACATAATGATGAGGGCTGGACACTAAAGCTTTGCAACATTTTTGCACGTTTTTTTGCATTATTTTGACGTATTTTGCACAATTTCGACGTCCGTGGCTGTTTTGAAGTCGGCACACTATATCGACGTTTATGGCTATTTCGACGTCGAATTCTTTTTTCTTTTGCTGTAATTAATTACTCCACATCAATGAAATTTCACAGACAGAGATTTTTTTCATCCTCTACCCCATACGACCGCTCATTTAGTCATAAATCATGTCATTCTTCGACAGGGATGGTGTGACACCCTTTGCGGACGGACACTTTCTGCGTTGGCCTTGAAATGCCGTTTGGTTGCGACGTCGGGGCACTGTAGACTAAATATAGGTGGGCTAAATTAATCGGGAACCCTTCACTATATAGGGCTTCCCCTTGCATGTCGCTTTGGGATGTGAGACCTCGCAGTTTGCAATTCGTTTTTACATATTGAAGCTAATATTGGTTTATAACAAGAGTCCAGAGACCGAAACTGCGGAACTGGGTGCCGTAATCAAAACATTGCGCGACGCAGCTATAACATCACTGGCCTTACGTGTTCAAAACTTGTGTTCGTTTTAAGCCTCACCTGTAGCTGATCGTTATGCTACTGCTTAAGGCGCCGGCCCTAAAATAAATTGCATGACATCAAAGTCTGGTTGCTGAAGCTAAAACTAAACCGGGGAAAATTTTCAACTTCAAATAATTTGCTGGGTGTGAAGCCGAATTTCACGTGGTGATCCACGCTAAATAATATCCTGCGGATCATTCCTAGGAAAGAACACGCACGCACACGCACGCACGCACGCACGCACACACACGCACGCACGCACACACACGCACGCACGCACACACACACACACACACACACACACACACACACACACACACACACACACACACACACACACACACACACACACACACACACACACACACACACACACACACACACACACACACACACACACACACATGCACGCACGCACAAGACATTTAATGGGACTATAGAAGATGTCTAAGCTCGTAGTGTTACGGTAACCGCTCCCACGCCACCGCGGCCTCGCGAAAACACTTTCGCGGGAGGCCGCGGCAACGTTCTGGAGTCGCTGTAGCGAGAGCGTTATGTACGAAGCTCGCACTTGGAACAGTCTTATAAGCAGGGGGCTCTCGCTCTTCTGGCCATGCCGAGGTGCCGATTACCGGCCGGGTTGGCAATTACGCTGTACGGCCTTCCCCTTTGAGAGGAAGGCCGGCGTGGTCCGCATGCGTCGGCGCTGCCGCTGTTTCTGCAGCGCGGCTCATCCCGCCTTTGTCAGCCTAGCCGCATGGTTGCCCACGGCCGTGCGGAGGCAAACAAACATCGGAGGGCCGGCTGCTTCCGACGGAGGAGACGAGGGCAGCCGACCATTATGTGCCCCGGAGGCGAAGCTTATACCCCGTTTCCTGCCGTGGATCTGTGTATATATACATATATAGCCTGGCTCGATGAGAGCGCGCAACGTTGCTGACTGGTCACGGTCCTGGCTTGCAAGGACTTGATCACTTTGATCACATACATGTGACAGATCACTGATAATGAATGAGTGCCTTAAATAAGGATGGTGGCATCCCCATGTCAGCTTGGGCATGCAGGGGTTCGAAGTAGTTGAATCTTGTGAACGATTGCTTACGCATTGGAGGGAACTCTTTGGTCCTGGTCCAATCCTTCAGCGCATTTGCCCTTGTGCATATGCCGTGCCGCGAGGCCAAGCTGAGCAAGACAGGGGTTTGAATATGACAGGCTTTGACCTAGGAGCGGCTTTTGCTGTGGGGTATTTCAGCAGGTTAAGGGGGGGCCCTAAGGCATAAAGTAGTGTAACTGGCAGGTGACTTCGTATGTCGGTTGCTGCCTTATCCGTGCTGGTTGCAACATTTCACCCTGGTGTATTGAATTGTAACAGCAAACATATTAACGTGCGACCACCGGTCATTTCATTGGAAAGACATCACTTGGTAGAACCGACGACCGAGGTTAATATCTTAGTCGCTTGTATTTCTTGGCAGAAGTGTGATAGTAGAATACAACCAATGATAAACGATATTTCGTCTCCACATAAAGTACACCATGTTTAACGGCGCCGGAGCACATACCCTAAAACTCCGTTTGAGAACAAGTTGCTTGCGGTACACTAAAGTAATTTTCCTTACTTCCGCTATCACACCAACGCCAAATTAAATCTCTCTGGTGTAACAGATACTGCACCGTTACAAAAGCATTATTAATTGCATTAGTAGGCTATACGTAAAAAAAAATAGTGATAAGGGTATTTATAAATAATAGTAGTAAAATAAATTTTAATGATGATGATAATGGTTGTGGTAAATGAAAACGGTAAAATAAAAAAGTATGAAAGAAATAATTAAATATAAATAAAATAATATAATATAAAACAAGAATAACGAAAAAATAAGCTAACAAAATGAAATGAACGCATTATAAAGAATAAAAATTACGAAAACATCGCCCCAGCGCTATGCTTTCGTATTCTCCCAATGCAGGTTCTGCAGTCACTTCTATTCTTTTTTTTTTCTTTTTTTTTTTTTGCACGTACGAAATAGGCGCTCACGGAATACACTGTTGAATGCTCACGCCAGTCGTTGTGTACGCCTCCCCACAGAACGGTTTTGTGCGCGACTCATTCGTACTGCAATTCAGTTGTCTCCCAGAAGAGAAGTGCGCGTAGTTGGTGCGATGTAAGTACATTTTAATGGCGCTTTTATCATGTATGCGGCACATATGTGCTGTTCCTCCCGGCATGTGGCCAGGTGCGTATATGACTCCCTTCCCTCACATTACAAAAAGAAAATAGTATTGAAGGGCCGCGCTAACCACTGAACGCCTTTCCTGCGAATTAACTATTTACTGTGTGAAGAAGAAGATGGTCCCCTTCGCTGGACGCTGACGAAAAAGGAGTCGGTGGAATTGTTATCGCGCAGATCATCGTGCTGGTCTGAATCCTCGCCGACCTCGACGCCGTCCTCGACGTGTACATTAAGCTTTCTCCTACAACTGGTTGATTTTATTTGGTTTATGGGGTTCAACGTCCCAAAGCGACTCTGGCTATGAGGGACGCCGTAGTGGAGGACTCCGGAAATTTCGACCACCTGGGGTTCTTTAGTGTGCGGTGACCTGCCGTGTGCCTTAACCACTGAGCCACCGCGGCTGGTCGATTGCTATACTGGGCGATGCGTTATTACAACGCAGCTGCTAAGGCTGATTTTCACTATTGAATGAAGATGCTTTGTTATTGCTGTATGCTAATTGAGCTATTCAAGACGTAGTGGTTAGCACGTTTCAGGTGTTTCTGTGTGGGTGGGCTGTAATCATAGTCCTTCAATATCGTTTGGCAGTATGAAGCGTCCACGAAATCTTGGGGAGCGCTCCTCCTAAAACACCGACGCCGTTCTGCGCTGCTAAAATGACGAAAAACGTGGAAGCTTACACTTCTTGTAATATCTTTCAGCGCATTCGTCTCTTCCCTCTTCGTACACGATGCCGAGGACGCTATACATAGCGCGAAGTCGCGACTTCGTTAGCCCGATCCCGCCACGTGCAAGGCTTTCCTCTCTCGATTCTGCGGCAGGAAATCGCGCGTGGAGGCCGCTTTGTATTACGCGGCGGCCATTGTCTTTCCATTTCCACGCCATTCGCGTGCTTGTCGTCTGCGGGCCGATTGTTATCGCCCCCTCGCGGACAGAGTGTTCCCACAATCGTCCTCGACGCCTCCGGGGCCGATGGGACGAGCTTCCTCTTCGCGGGCGGCCTCGCCTCTTCTGCCTGAGCTGCGCCGCCGCCCGAGACACGAGGCCTTCTTGTACGCCCAACAGGGTCCGTGTATTAAGGTGGCATTATTGGGGGATCACTGAGCTGGTATCGGGTTTAGAACTATTGCTCTTCTGGAACGCTTCGCAATTGTAACCATGCTTGTAACTAACGCACATATTGCAGGGGTGGTGGTGGTGAAAACCTTTAATGAATGAAAAAAAAAAAATGAGTGTGCAGGCCCAAAAGGGCTCTTTACTTAAGGACAGTCTCTATTATGGGACCCCGCTGGA
Source organism: Amblyomma maculatum (assembly GCF_055883805.1). Classification (NCBI taxonomy): domain Eukaryota; kingdom Metazoa; phylum Arthropoda; class Arachnida; order Ixodida; family Ixodidae; genus Amblyomma; species Amblyomma maculatum. Next base: position 51,472,074 of record NC_139345.1, read on the forward strand.
CAAAGCCGCCGCCCTTGCCTGTTGCCTCTCATATGCTTCTCGGTTTGGGGAAGATGTATGGGAAATGGTACGGCTTCTTTTCTTTTTTTTGTTATAACCCACGTACTCCCTGGATTTTGACACCATGCTCAGCCTCATCAGACCCTCTCCGAAATCCCAACTCGAACCTTCCCCTAATGTTCGTGAGCTAGATGCGCTTCCGTCGAGCGGCCGTTGCGCTACTCCGTCTGCAGCTCTCCCTTAGCATGCCGCCCAACGCTGTGGCCGCCCTTTGTAGCGGGACTCCGTCAAAAAGCACTACTTGCCTCATTACAAGGAAAGCCGGCGGCGTCGTGCTCGCGAAATGGTCTGAAGATCCCAGCTAGGGCGATAAAAATAGGCTGACGTCATCAGGCGGACGTACGACGCGCAAAGCAAGCTGGTCATCGCACGATCTCTGCGACCGATGCATCCGTCCCTTGAAACAATGCTGTACATGTAGTTTGTCTATAGTGTATACTATACTCGCTAGGGGCGGATCCCATTTTGGGTTAAGGGGTCGTTTGTTTCAGTGTGATGTCCTGCGGTGTTTTTAATACGGGATGCGCCATCTGCTGGAAAATGTTACAGCTGATTTGCTCAGTGCAATCCATCGTTATGATGGGATGGAAGTATCAAGATGATTCCCGTCGCATTCCTCTCTCGAGCCTAACGGGCATCACGACAGCAGGCTGGCACGCTGCATGGTCTCGGAAAAAAAAAAAAAAAAAAAAAAAAAAAGACGCGTGTCGCCGAATGGCTGCCTTCCTCACTGTACCGGCTGCGGTTCTCGATACACGTCTCGGTCTGCCCGCGCGCAGCTTTGCGCGATGCCCTTCCGAGTGTGCCGTACCGCTTGCGAGCGGCATTTCTCCGTAGCGGCGGCGCGTTTCGTATTCCTTCTTCCCTCCTTACTTTCCAGTGGCGCGCATACCTGTTCGGCGAAAGGTTGCGGCACTCGCCGCGTGCCTCAGGTGTGTCGTAAGAAGCACGGCTGTGTCTGCAGGCGTGACGTAACTCGCCCGTACAATATACTCCCGCTGAAACGACGCGGCGCCGTAAAGACTACCACCTACCAGGAATGCTGGCTAATTGCCGAGTTCTCGTAATTGTTTTACAGGCGTGTATGTAGACACAGTAGTCCTCCTAGTGCGAAGACGACGCAGCGTTAGTTAACGTGCATATTACGGCTGGGTAACGCTTTTCTCTGACAAGCGCAAGCTATTTCGATAAGACCATAATCTTTCCAGGAAGTATACATGGTGATCCGGGAATCACCATTATGTGTCTAGAGCTTAGCAGAGCTTAGTAGCCAAGAAGTTAGGTATTATTAATGGCGCATGCGTCTTTTCTTCCTATTACACAACTATGCTTCAAGCTGCAGTGGGCAGTTCTCCTAACTGCCGAAAATGGCGCGACAATCGGTTCAGCTCTAGCTCAGTTCGTTTTGGCACAATCTAAGCACTTGGAGGTTCTGCGTAAAATCCCATGCTGCTCACGACGGCCGAGCGGCCGAGCCGCGACACGAACACGAGCGCGTCCAAGCATACATACTACCCTGTTTTTGTCTTCTTTCTTTCTTTCTTTCTTTCTTTCTTTCTTTCTTTCTTTCTTTCTTTCTTTCTTTCTTTCTTTCTTTCTTTCTTTCTTTCTTTCTTTCTTTCTTTCTTTCTTTCTTTCTTTCTTTCTTTCTCGTAACCTTCGGCGGTGCGTTCCCAATGCGGCCGGCACGCGTGCATATGACAGCGCGTTCTTTTTGTTGCCGGCCTTGAAATAACGTTCGCGCGCCACAAATGCACCGCGCGTTTATATTCTCACCGCCAGAAAACCACCACCACCACCACCGCCTACTTCGTGATGTCGGGGATTAAGCGATGGATGCGTTGGCCCATTTTGTCGCTCCTTTCTACGATATCCGCCGACGGCGTCGTGATTCTGTCTCTCTCTCTCTGCTCGCGCATCTTTTTTTCCCTCGTTGTTCGCTTTGCGTTTAGCATGTGTGCGTTTTCTCGTTTCATATTTCGCGTTGTTCCCTCGGCAAGATCTTTATCGTCTCTTCAGCCGCTTCGCAACCTTCCATCACCTGCCGTTCGACCATTGTTACAGTCCAGACTCCTTCGGCTCCCGCTGCGGTGCGACCCCTCGGCGCGTGAAGCGCTTTTATTTCTTCTTTGTTTTCTTTTCGCACTGTACTTTGAGCATGTTTTTTTCTTTTTTTCGTACGTTTTGTGCGCCACGTCGTCACGCTTCTCGGGGCTTTTCTTCCGAATGTGGAGCAGTGGATCAGCAGTGCGAAATAGTCTGGGGTCGAGGGAGAAACTGCAGTGCACGTTTTGCGGAGTTTAATCGGTGTCCCCTCTTCCCCCCTCTCAATTCAGACAAGCCAGTGTCCTGCCTTGCGAAGGGCAAGCGTGCGGTGGCAGCGCATGACTAGAGTGGCCCGTATGCAGTGCAGCGGAAGAGTTAGGTGGCGACGGCACTGCGTCCACTTCAGTCGACGTGAGGGCGCGAAAAAAAGAAAGTATGCAGCAGCCGTGCAGTGCGTAGCTTGATATGCGGTTAAGCTGGGGTCGCTCTAAAGCGGCACAATGCATTGCTACGGGACGTGTAGTTTTTTTTTTTTTGCGCTGTATACGGCGTTTTGTGCGGTGCCGTACCCGTACGTCTCGAAGAATCCCCTGAATGGCATTATATATATATATATATATATATATATATATATATATATATATATATATATATATATAGTTAAATATGGCTTTCTAGTCAATCTGACGTTGAGTGAGTGAGTGAAAACTTTATTGGATATCTCAAGGGTTTCGCGGTTGTGAAGTCTCCGTCGTCTTCTCTGGCGCTGGCGACTTGAGGCTTCTCGTCAGCAAGGGTGGGCCTCTATTCCAAGGCTCCACTGAGTTGTGCTGCATAAGTCGCGTGCTGCACTAAGGCCCTTTGGGTCGCGAGCTCGCCGCTGGTGAGCCGACTCTCCCATTGCTCCGCACTCGGGTCTTCGTGTTGGTGGAATGCTTTGTTGCGTTCGCATTCCCACGTGATATGATAAAGTGTAGGTGTGGCATCGCACCAAGGGCAGGTGGCTCTGTATTGTGTCGGGAACATTTTATTAAGTATGTGTAGGTTAGGAAAGGAGTTGGTCTGTAATCTGCGCCAGCCGGTCGCTTCCTCCTTTGTTAGGGCTTTGTGTGGTGGTGGATATCTAATTCTAGCTCCCCTATGCAAGTGCAAGATCTCTGCGTATCCCCCCTCGCAAGCCTGTAGGCATTGAGTGAAATTCTCCAAGGGGCAGTAGATTTGAAGTGAGGCAGCAATTCCTTGATCATTGTCATGCGCACAAGCGAGTCACGTGGATTCAAAGGATGTTATGCTGCATAGCCTTCTCGGCTTTCCCTTGTAATGGATGGTAATGAACACATTGCGGTCATGGAGACTTCGCCGATGATACTCGATGTGCGTGAAGACGCGTCTGGGCCACTCGTCGCTGCTGATTTCTGTTCGGAAGGACGAGAGGTCATTATGTCATGCTGATCCACCGCTGCTGACTGAGGTGTGGAGTTAAAGGAGGTGTTGATATGGCGCTCAGCTGTATTGCAAGAAAGGCTGGGGATCCGATTCCCACGATCTGCGGAGTTTCTTTGGGACGTATTTCTCTGACCGTCACAGCTAAGGACGTGTTTTGAACACGGCGGGTCGCCGTCAGACGCTTTGAAAATGCGTTCTGTCAGTGTGTAACTTAGCTAGCGTTAGTGTTACCTATAAATTAGGTTTAGTGTCATACCACTTCGCTGATTGCGCAGCGCTGTTCTTGACGTTCTCGCGTAAAGGCCGCAGATTCTGGTGCTCGTTTTCTCTCCGCGACGTTTGTGAGCTTACCCTTTCTTCCCTATTTAGTGTGGTCTTATGGTGCATGGAAGCAACGACAAACCTGTGGCGCTCGCATAGAGTGGGGAATTCGCAGTCGCCCTTATATCGTATAGCGCTTACCATATTCACGCGAATGCAATCACCTGGCGTATTTCGAGGGTGCGCAGTGCATGTATACCGGCGCCTCACCAAATCGACCGGTTCAATATGGCGATAACTGCAGAATAACACACAGCATATCAGAACAAATGTCCGCTATGCGGGGATTACCCTACGCTTTACCATGTTTCACGGGCCTGTCCAAAAGCACGGGCAGCGCTTATAAATACAACACTAACACCGTAGCGGTGGGAGGCTGCGTTGTCCTGCTCGACGCCTGATATGACCAGCTTAAGCCGATCGACAGGGCGCGCAAGACGGCAAACGCTACTGGGGACCTGGCCTGAGGGCCCCACCCCATTCCGGGAGAATTCCTTCCTTTTGCCACAACAAAGTTTTTCACTCACCCACTCGCTCAAAAGGCGTCCGTAGAGCACCCGCTTTAAAACCCTTAATGCTTGTTGTAAGACTTGTTGGTCTTTTCTGCTCTTTTTAAAATTGTATAAAACTATTTTGCTTCTCTCGAACGGTTAAATTCGCATTAAAACAGTATAGTTCGAATCTTTTTGGTCTATCTGACTCTTGTGTACTCTCGGGCAATAGTTCGCCATGCGATCATTGAACAGGAACAGCAGCAGCTATACAACGAGTACAACGGAGTAGGCATCATCGGAGGCGACGGCGTGGGAAAACGCCCCCCGGAGACACCACGCGTCGAGGTTCTGCATGATCGCTCCGTCTTCGTGCATCCGGCTGGGCGAGCCGAGTAGGAGTCCCTCTTGGTTTGTTTTGTTTGTTTGTTTGTTTGTTTGTTTTCCTTTTCTTCGTTTCGCAATGGCACCAGCCGTAAGCAGGAGTACAACGTGGTGGCTGGTTCCTCAGCCTCGCGACGTCCCCTTAATAGCCTCCGCTTGCCTGGCCGTCTATGCCGCCCATACATACACGCACGCACGTGTACCGTGTGTTTTATTTTCTACTGTGCAAGTTTTCCTTCTTGTAAAAAAAAAAAAAAAAAAGAAAGCTAATATAACCGCATATCACCGCTTTTGACTTCGGAATATCTGGCCAGGCGCATATCCCATTCAGTCTCATTTTCCAGCGTTGAATGGTTGATTGCTTGACGCGTTCTAATCGAATTCATTATTCGTATATTGGGGCATATGACCCCCGTACGTCGTGGGCGCGTAGCACGACTCACCGTGCATGATTGCGAGCATGACGACTCCACTGCGCCAGTGGTTGTAACAGCTAGCTCTGCGCAGCCGCGGTCAGGTGCGGCGCCTCCCCGTGCTTCGAGATAGCGGCAGGCTGCTGCGATGGAGTGCTGACATCGGTGGTGATGACACCCGTGACGGAAGGTCGACGAGGAAGCGAAAAGGCATCCTCAATTGTTTTCCCTAAATTTTTCCTTTGTTGATTTCCTTTATCGAGCGATTAAGGCACCGCGGTGGCGTTGTTGCGTCAGTAGCGTCCAGCCGCCGATTTCGCGACCGCTCTTTCAAAACCATTCGAAGCCTCATTCTTCAGACCGCGCTATTGCAGTTGCTTGCGTGACTGCGAGCGAAGATGGGTCGCGTAAAGAAAAGACAGTGTGCTTGTGTGTTTGTGGGGAGGGGGGTGAAGGGGGGGGGGGGTGCACACATAAATACGTAAGCCTGCTCGCTTTCATTGTTCACGCGAATACTGTCACCTGTGCCATGGTGGCGTCGCTTTTGCAGGATTGCCTGTTCACAGCTTGCGGTTCATTCGAGGCTAAACGGCATGACAACATGGGAGGCATAGATCGTTCGATAGGGTAATATGCATTCCTGCACGACTCCCTAACACCGAAGACGCACAATTACGAGTGGGTCTTGCTAAAGGTGACTTGGAATAGTGTATGTGCATTAGATATTCCAGAGACGTCTACGAAACCAGGATAAATCTGACGCACTCCATAGACATTAAACTTTGTGTCGAAATCCAAAGTGCAAAGCAGTTCGGGAGAAGGGAATCCTTTTCCCTTCACGCCCCGATTCGAACAGCGTACGGCAGTGCACATGTGTCCACTATGTGTCATTGTCTTCAAAAAGGCGCATTTACATAATGACAAATCAACTCCCACGAACTTATCTACTCTGATGAGGATACAGTACTGTGAATATATATATTTGACGACAAGAGGGCATCAGACGAAACGGGATTGGATGGTAGGCCATCAAGCTCCGTGGTAGACAGCTTTGTGTGGTTGTGTGTAATGGGATGTGACGGGGGGAGATTAAATGCGGAAGTAGGTGGAAAGGCGAACACTCCTTTATAGCTGTAGCACAGCTGACCCGTCAAAGAAACGCGGAGGGCTCGCACGGAGACGTCGGCGCATGGCATCCATTCGCGCGCACGAATGCGCCCTTCTTCAGCATCCTCCCAATTACTCTGCCTCTCTCCCGAACCGCTTGTGCCCGGCCTTTGGTCCGCTTTGTACGTATTCGCGGTATAGCGAATCGTGATGGATGGACGACGTCGGAGACGATCGACCCATCTAGCTTAAAGAAAGGAAGAGCGCTGCCATCTCTTCGAGATACGGCGTGCGCTTCCATCACACGCGTTTCTGTCGCCGTGCGTGTGCGCTGCTTTGCATGCGGACAGGCGCCTGTATTGGCGCATAATTTTGCGCCAGATCGACCTGCCGTCAGCCCCGCGCCTCTCGCACGCGCTAGCAGTGATACACGCGCTCTTTATCCTCAACTGTCCCCGACTGCGTGGGCAGATGCGGGATGATGGATCGAATAGCGGTGCCACCACATATCTACGCGCATCACCGCCGTTTCGCGCCTGTGTGGACGCGCAGTCACGCTTCGAGGGCAGTGTTCAACTTCCTCGTGTATCAGGGCCGGGCGGGTGAATCTCGCGGAACGACCAGAATCCGCTTATACTGAACGAGGGGGCTTTTTTCTTCTTTTTTTTTTCCTCGTTTTTGTACCTAATTTTATGCGAACATTGTATTGCAGTGCGGCTGCTAGTTGCACATCGAAAAGTTGGAGTTTAAGGTATTTCCATCGGCGAAAAACGTCTTCAGACGAGCACCCTAATTGTGACGTCATTTGTTCGTTCTCATGTAGTTCGTCTAACAGCGAGGTATTTCTTATTGGCTGGGACCGCATGTAACGTGAAACAGATTAAAAAATGCGCTACGCCGTTTCTATGGTTGCTTCTTCTCCTGTGCGTTTATATGCTTTGCCCCAGAAATGCAGAGTTGCCCCAGAAATGGGCGAGTATTGCAGCCCGGAGCTTATTTCGCATGCATGTGATCCGCCGCGCGCACTGGCAGTGGCTGCTGTTCGCTGAGTCTGGTTTTTCGCACATTGCTGCGGTTTTCTTTCAATCCTTTCTGACACTGTCTGTATAGATGCCCTCCGATGGCCCTGATACTTCATGCAAAGCTTTTCTATGCCTGCGTATACGATTAGTTTTCTCCTCATACTGAATCTTCACACGCCCCGAAGATTTCTTTGCTTAATGTCAGATATACTCCATTAATGATGATCGATCGCTGCATTATAACCGTGCGCGTGAGCCGTGAGCTGTGTAATGGCCCATCCGGGATACCCCCGTTTCTCCCACTTGTTTCACACACACACGAACACGCGGTGTACGTAACGTGGCACACTACATTTTTGTTTGTTTTTGTTGTTTACTATACAAGCTTCACATCGGAGGGGCAGAAGAGAGGATGCAAGGGGTGTCTGTATTATCTGCGTTGGTGCGGGTTAAGGCGACCCGTGGGGCGTTCCGTTTTCTCGGCTGGATGCGTTCATCTTCGCGCCATCTTCCGGGAAGTGGCGCGAATGACCGTGCCCCTCGCAATAGGCTGGGCACACAGCACAGCCCACAGCATGCAGATACCCTCTGGACTCCGTAGCAGACGAACCGTGACCGTGGCAGACGACGATCATCCCGAGTTGCGCAAGATTCTGAAAATGAGCAGAGAGGAGTCGAAGAAGAGAGGAAGAAACGAAATTGGTATATGAGGGAAATGAGAAGAAAAATACGGGGCTGCTGCAGCAATAAAGGAAAGCGGCGCTGGCTCGGAGCAATCCTTCACCCCTGAATATGGCGACGGCGTGTAAAAACAGAGAGGAAAGGGAGAACGGGAATATGAAGGAAGAAACAGAATAAGGTGAGGTATAGGGGGGCTCATCCTTTGTCTTTCCGCCTTTCGCTTTTCTACCCGCGTCACGGGAGAGTTTTTTGCCATGACCGGCGAGTGGCGATCGGCGGGGCCATAAAGCTGTGTGTATGCGAAGCTGGGCTTCCTCTACCGTTCTTTCGCGTTGCAGGAAAGGGCGCTTGTTACGGCAGGACCCCTGAGGAAGAAGCGTGCAGTATTGCAGATTCTGCGCAACAAGCAGCGGGGCGCCGCTTTTGAAGATGGAATACGCTGGCAAAAGGGGCTCGGGATTGCCCCTTCCTCTCGTACTTTCAGTGTGTTCTAGCCGTTCACGGTAGTCAAGACTTGAATGTCAGCGCGCCGACCAATCACGAAATCACCCATGAAGAGTTGTCTGCGATATGGGTGCCTGATTGGCTGGCGTGCCGGATACGCATCTCTCTCCGCGCCGCCGCTGCTGCTGCACGGTATTTTTTGTTCAGTGCGACCGAGTGTACAAAGTTGATGTGGCTCTCCCGCCTTTCTGGTCCGTGGATGCAGGAGAGAGTGCTGTGCGCGTGTGCCGCGAAGCGCGCGCGGATAGGATAGTCCCGAGTTGTTTTATGTGCCTCCCGAGGACTAAGCTGAACCAACACTGGCCTTTCTCTTTCGGCAAGCGTAGAGCTGGCCATGGCTCTACATGCTGCCGTTGTGTCGTATTTGTGTACGCACAGCGAAACGATTGGTTTCCGAGGCAGGTGTCTAGCTCTGCCTTCGCGACGTGTATACGCACGTATACGGAGAAAATAGTCGCTTACTTATGTATTTGTATCGTGCATTGCCTGCCGATCGTTAAGTATTTAAGACTGCGCACAGGCAGAGTGCGAATGCCTTTTCTCGGTATCCGAGTAAGAACAGCATTCATGTTTCTGATGTTTGGTCTGGACGGATGTGGAGTCACATGATGAACGGATTAGGCGTTCACTTTTATTTTATTTTTTATTCTGCCTTTGCAAAATTACAGTGGTTACACACGCATCGCAGCGGTAATAACAGTCCTGATGACGCAGCGATTGATTCAACAGAATCGGCAAACAGTGTTTTTTGAGAGTCAAGCTCGGGTATTAACTGCTATACTTCGCTGAGTTTGGAATTTCTTTCGTCTTTCGAGGAAGAAAGAACGTGGAAAAGGAAAGAAGCAACATCTGCAAAAACACTTGGACCCGAACAAAGCGTTCGACGCCAAAACGCAGTCGGGTGGAACGAGGCCTGGACTGTGTACACTTGCGGCTCGTGTCGGTGCCTCACGCCTGCCACGCCTTTAATACTATAGGCCGCGCGTGTTCTCCATTGCCGATGGTCGATCTTGCGCACGGCAGACGATTGGCGAGTTTCCTGGTGGGTCCAAGTGTACTCTCCCGTCTCGGTATACGCAGCAGGAGCCGGGTAGCGGAGCTCTTGCCGCCGGCGCAAAGGGCTCGACGAGACCGTGCAGCAAGCGAACTGTCAAACCGCGGGCGTGGCCCCACACGGCAAAAGGCGTAAGCGGGCCAGGGGCGAGGTGCCGTCAACGGTGTGTGTCGCCCGAGGCGCGAAACGTTTTCTGTCGGCCTAGTTCGGTGCCTCCGATGCCGCGGGCGTGGATGAAGCCCATTTGCTCGTCTACTCGTCTACTCGGCGTCGCCGTCTTCTGGAGGGCAAGACTCTATATTATGCGCCCACGTCTCCGGTCGTCGACCCGCGTCTCTCGCCCCAAGGGTCGGATCGGAGGAAGTCCCGACCAGGACGGAGCTTGATGGAGGATTATTCGGTGTCCATTAAAACGTTAATTACGGGGACGCATTACAATAGAGCCGTTCCATGCTTGGCTGAGTTGGTTTTCTCACGGCAGTTCTTTATCCTAATAATAGGTTCACCGGCGGTCAGTGAGACAAGGAAAGATGAACCGAACATGTTTGGTACTTACTGCTTGATAAGTGCACGTGGTAGTGTGCACCGCGATAGCTTTGCCATGTTTCTTGAACCAAAACGCGAACTGCCACTATGTAATCTATTTAAAAAAAAAAAATTGACATTCCACTTGTCACAAGCTGCCTCACCTATTATACAGCGGAAGATGCGGGAGCTTATGGCTGGAATATAGAGCGAAATTCACGGGACTCCGTCGCTCCTCTGGACAAGATTCGACAAGCCGATGGGGCAGTGACCGCCTGTCCTTGACGCGGCTGCTGCGTAGTCGGCCGAGGGTATAAAATAACCGACAGCAGAACGCCCTCACCAGTGCGTTTGGGAAGATTCAAACTTCCGGCCACTCCGCGGTGCTCCGAAAGCGTATTGTGTTCTTCGGGCCCGCGATCGACGCATCGTCCTCTGCACCTGTACGGCCGCCGCTACCGAGCAACACAGCCTTCGACGCCTCAGCAACAAGAAAGACGTGAGAATTTCATTCGCCACGGACTGTTGTTCAATCGAACATTATTTTCGCTTTGTTAACTTTTGACCTGACTTAGTAGTATTTTACGCTGTGTTCTTATGTAACTTTTGCTCATACTTATAATATCTGAAATACCTGCTTTATTATCTTTATAGTCTTCATATTTTTTATCACAGTGTTTTGTTCATTGTCGGGTTATTTTTTTTTCTCTTATCATTTATTTCTTCGTCTTTATCAATATCTTGTCGTGGCGTTGTATTCTCTTTCATTGTACTCTATTATTATCAGTGTAATTTTGGTCTGCTATTTATAAACCTTCAATTGTTTGTAAAAGAAAGTGACCTATTTGTACTTATTCCTCAATCACACACCGACACACGTGCTTCACGGGTTGACCGGCCTAACTTTTAAATGTGTTCACAACCCTCATAGAGGAACGACGAGTAATCGTAAAGAGGATCCCGCACCTCTTGTGACCGTAAAGGCGGGGGTTTGTGACACCACTGTTAGTAAGACATGCAGCATTGGGGCAGTCGGTTTGGCAATTACTTAAGGGAGCTGTATCATGTAAGCTCTATGTGCAGTGGCTTTCTCACACTTTGCCCGAGTGCTGAAAAAAAAAAAAAACTATTCTAGCCGACTTTCTTATTGGTATATAGCCTCAGCATCCCATCCGATCCTCGCCAGCTGGTATAGAGCGGATTCTCTTGTTTGATATTCATCCTGCTCCCCTTCCCAATATCCTCCTGACACGTGACCGTCGCAAAAGCAGCTTTCCTTGACACCTTATGCCATTCTATCAGGCCGGTAGTAGTGATATTAGTGGACAGCTTTCATAAAATGAAGTCATGCTTCGCCTCAATGCTATACGTGCCCTGCTTATGGGGGAACAGGAATATTTTAAAACTAAAGATTAGGGTCGCAATTCGTGAGCATTATGTGACTGGATAACTTAGCGTGGTCACTGTCACAGTATTGCATCCGCCTCTTAGGCGGCAAATGGAGTTTCAGCAGTTTATTCTTGTGTTGCTGATGAACAGTGTCGCCACGATTACACAATTAAGAGTTTGTGCAGTGTGGGAAAGCCGGATTAACGAGTTATGAAAGGGGTTCATTGGCTAGCAATGAAACGTAAACCGCCCGTCGGAAGATAGCACCTGGCTATATATTTGACTGTAAATTGCGAGTGCTGCATTAAATTTTCTTAGAGGACACTAAAGTTGCGCACTGCGCGCCCCATGCGCCTCACTTCCTATGGGTCTCCACCGAGTGCATCTGTGCGTCCCATATCAAACGCTCGTGGGAGCGTTGATGGGTTTGCTGCTATATTGAATGACACGTGCAGAACGGCGTCCACGGAGAGGACAGTCGGTCATGGCAGTTTTGCGTTCCACTGCAAGAGCTGCGGCTTACTGCCATTTCAGAAGTCGCAGTATTGATGGTCTTACAATATGCAGAGAGAGGTATTTGAAGCTTTAGCCCTCAATAAGAAAATGGTTACTTTCGACGTATATGACTGCACTCCCTTCCTTCTGTTGTCTACGTGTGAATATATAGTTGATAGCTGTAAGTATGACCGGGCTTTTATGCCTCGAGCCATTCGTGTTTAATTTGTAAGCCTCTGTAAGTCGGGTCTAATTTGTAACTCTGTTGTGCGTAACGTATCTCTTGCCGCATTTAATCTCAGTTTACTGCTCTGTTGCGCATTCTGGACTCGAAGAAGGAGAGCAGTCTCAGAAGTGCGCACCAGGCGTCGTCGATCCTTGCGTCACCGCGTGGCCATGTGGCGCGGATGCTTGCTCTTCGTATACAACCGAGGACGTCCTTGGACGGCTGGCTCGCGGTGGTCGATTGCGTTTGCAGAGTTGCAGAACAGAGGAAGCAGCAAGCGGTGCGTAATGCTTTGCTATGCCGGTGCGTATACACTGAAACCGAGTCGAGCAGAGTTCTGTCGTGGATGGACCACGACATGCTATCGACGTGTCGCTAAAAGCGCTCATGATCCGATATGTTCCGCGATTGAGGGATCTGTTACGCGAAAAGACCGCGATGAGCTTCGGCGGGAGTGACGCCCGATTATCCCGGAAATTGTCAGCAAGCTTCAACGATTTTTTACGCGACCGCGGATTGCAGAAGTGCGTACTACAGTGAGCACGCTTAGCGAGCGAGGTGATACGTGTAACCTTGCTTACGAAACGTCACGCTAGCATGGTCCGGTGCTCAACGGGCAATTTCATTCGTTCGTTTGACGCTTGCATCGGCCTTACCATATACTTTCGGTAGCTGTTCGGACATTGTTTACTTTGGGATGAAATTTGGCCTGTCTGTGTCATTTTTGTTTCTTTTTTGGCGTTAACGGGGCCTCGAAACATGGCGACCAGAGCGGACTCACTAACGGACTCACTAGCACATCCAACTAGCCTATAATCTTATCGTTGCAGCATTGCCATCTTTTCTTTTTTCTTTTTCATCGAAACGGGAACGAGTCAAAGGAGGTTTTCTTTTTAAAATTTGTTCACCCTTAGCGAATAGCGTGGAAGGCGCCATAATTGCGTCCGCATTCTTCTGGCTCTGGAAGAGCGAAATCTTTTTTTTTTATATATATTTTTTTATTTTCTTTCGTGGCGGTTTCTTCACGCGCGCTCGTTTTATTCCAAAAGCCACGGCGAAGGTGTGCGACGTCGTTTCGTGGTTATTTGCATTTGCGGCCGACGCAGCTATAGCGTAGAGCACAAAGCCTCCGAGAAAGCGCGAACTTTCCGCGACAAATCAGCCAGAGGATAAGGAAGGGAGGGATGGCGCAGAGGCACCGGGGAGCCAGGGGGAAAGGGAAAGGTGAGGAAGCTCATTCAACCAGGATACCTCCTTACGGCTTCTCCATTCTTGTTCAGCCGCGCCTCATCTCGACGCTGGCTGCACACTCATTTGCAAGGAATTCGGTGCGCGCGATGGTGCGTTGCGGAGCGGGCACAACCGAAAGCTACCGCCATCTGCAGTTGTCCTCGAGGGCACAAAGGAATGAATGGAGTCAAGGAGATACCGACAAGAAAGAGAGATTCCTGCCGCAATCCTCTCGGTATGCTTCTACAGCGTCTGGCTCCTGGGACAAGTTGAGGTCCTGAATGCAGCCGTTATACGCTAGCATATCCGCTCTCTTTCTGTCTCGGGCAGAGACACTTTTCGGTCCTTGCGCGGAAGCGTCGCACTTTCTCCGAGCCATCTCTATGCTGTATGGGAAACGACGTGTTCTGCATGCACATACACCCATATACTGATATGTTTGCTATATATATATATATATATATATATATATATATATATATATATATATATATATATATATATATATATACCACCTGTGTTCTTCGTTCCCGTTGGCGACACGCTCATACAGAAAGGCGCGAGCTCGAGCTTGTGGTATGCGCGTCGTACTCTACGCGGTTTCCAGCTCTTTCTGTAGATCGCATATACAAAGGCAGCCAACCCTTCTTCCCGGTTACAGGCTGAGCACGTCGCTTTCTTTGGTTCGGCCTTCTAGAAGACTACGACGTCGGCATTCATCCACTAGCGACGTCCAGTCGTCTGCTCTCTGCGAGCGACGATGCCGATGCCTATTGGAGGAGCTGCCCAGCTGCTGCTGCCGCACGCGTAGTACTTATACGCGTCGCGCCTTTGTGTGCTCTTGGCGTCGCCATTCTCGTGTCCCAGATTGCGAAGGCGGAGAGAAGCGCGGAGGACGCGCAGGGACCTGTGCTTCTTCTCTCTCTGCCCCTTCGCGCTGTCTCTGAAAATAGCCCGCTTTGGAAAGAAGCGCCGGAGCTGTTCTCTTACCTTGTCTACGCCGTCTTTTATTTTTTCATTAAGGCACCGTGGCAGCTGGGCGTTTGGCTTGAGAGGTCCCCGGCGCGCGCGACCCGCCGTTGATAGTGTGCTCTGCCGCTGAAGCTGAAACCAGAAGTGGAAGAAAGGAAAATAAAAATGCAGAGACCGGGTGGCCTAAGAAGTGTGTCGGGGCAGACGCGAAGATAAGAGTAGTGCCGTCTGCCTCCGTGAATCGGTCGTCTGCTCAATATCTGCGTGTGCATTCATGCAAGGAATGTCGAATAGGTTGGAGAGCTGCTTCCCCCTGTAGCGACATTTTTAGCAGGTGTGCTAGGGCATGCTTGATCTGAATGAACCTGAAGAACCTCGTCGTGTACGCCCAACAACACAAAAGAGACGTTCCTCAATAAAACAGCGCACCAGTCCTCATCCTGTCCTTGCTGCCAATGAGGCTTTTTCGTTTATAACGAGTGGGTCATAAAAGGTCCTAGACAAGTCCTGACTGTGGCGGAGTTTGCCCCCTGCGACATCATTTCCACCAACGCCATCTATCTTGATAGTTTTTTTCCAGCTCTCAAGGCGACATTTTGTTTTCTCTATACAGCCCTTTCATCTCGTTGTGGCATTTCGCTGTCGACCGCATCGCATCCTCGCGGTTGTCTGAAAACAAAACTTATCGCCTGCGTCAAGGCAGTCCCACCAAGGTGACATGGTAGGAATATGGTTAGGAGTACTTGACAAGTCATAATTATGTGTTCAATCGTCTCCGTCTCCCATCCGCACACATAATGTCCGCGTAGTCCTTGCCGTCGATCTACACGTGCCAGTTTTAAGTGCACCCGGATTGTAGGGATGAGGATGGTGGTGTGTGGAAGTGGTAATAATAACTTTTGTGAGTTGTACTTGAAACCGAGGAAAGTAGTCGAGCGTGGCTTAATTTAATGATTCGTACAAAAAAAAGAAAATATTATTCCCGCGTTTCCTCGCTAGCCAGTCAGTTCGTATTTGTTCAAGTTGTTTTTACCTTACTGCTTTCTTCGTTGACTTTGTCCTGTTAATCTTTGTGCCTAACTTCAAATGGCTAGTTTCCGGCGAGATTTTCCCCTCTCTTATTCTTGCTGGAATTTGTATGTATGTATGTATGTATGTATGTATGTATGTATGTATGTATGTATGTATGTATGTATGTATGTATGTATGTATGTATGTATGTATGTATGTATGTATGTATGTATGTATGTATGTATGTATGTATGTATGTATGTATGTATGTATGTATGTATGTATGTATGTACGTATGCATGTATGTATGTATGTATGTATGTATGTATGTATGTATGTATGTATGTATGTATGTATGTATTATATATGTGCGCGCACTTCTTCCTCCCCGTATGCCCGTATCCCCGTGCACTTCTTCCTCTTCACAGTATGTATGTATGTATGTATGTATGTATGTATGTATGTATGTATGTATGTATGTACGCGCGCGCGCGCGCGTGTGTGTGTGTGTGTGTGTGTGTGTGTGTGTGTGTGTGTGTGTGTGTGTGTGTGTGTGTGTGTGTGTGTGTGTGTGTGTGTGTGTGTGTGTGTGTGTGTGTGTGTGTGTGTGTGTGTTTATTAATGCATGCTATTGTTCCCCATACAGTGTCTTCTTTCATTCTTCGGATTCCGCGCTATCTGCATGCATTGCGACGGTCTTATGTCCACAGACGCGCGCTTCCCCGAGCCAGATTATTTTCCGAACAAGTTGAGGAATCTTGTGATTGCTCTTCGGAACATAGCTTGCGCCTGCAGGGTTCGTAAGCGAGTTGACAGCTTGAGGGGGTTGAAAACAAGACAGGAATACCGAAGGGAGATGACGCAACAACAACGAGGAGGGCGAAATTAGCCAGACTTCAAGAGACGTCATCGATCACTCCTCTAAACTGCTTCGGACCCCTGCATCGCCGGCAGGTAGTACAGGTTGAGCCTTATTGTGTGTTTTGCGAGCGGCTGTTGCTGCGCTAATGCAACGCGTGCCGGGCGCTGACAGGCAGCGGCTTGCGAGAGGAGGCTCGCTGTCTGTGGTAGCTCATTCCAGGGCGACGTTGGTATGCTGAAAATGTCGGGCTCTCGGCTCGCTCGCGTCAGGTTCGAGGTGTTGCGTGACGCTTACTCTCGAGTTTTTCTTTCTTTCTTTTTTCTTTTGTGTATGTGCGTGTATTTCAGAGCATTCTCGTTTTCATCTTTTTTTTTTTTCTTACTCCCCTCGTTGCTTCGGAACTAGTCGGTTGCAAGTTTCCTTGAAAATACCTCTCCGACAGCTTCCTCTATACAGAGCTGCCGCGTCTGAAAGCGCGCGCACACATTGCGCGGTTGTCGACGGATTCCAAAGTGAGCCGACAAAATTGCCACTGACAGACTTCTAATTTCTTTGGCGAACAGCGGATTGCCAGAAGAAAGGATGGGGTGTTGCGAGATGGGCTTAACGATATTGCTAGACCTCACTTTGTGCCTGATTTGCGCAGTCTGCGTGCCCTGGAGAGAGTGGAAAAGGGCGAAAAATAAATGACTGTGAAATGCGGCTGCGTGTACGGATAGGCGGTTTTGAAGAAGCAGGGCGAACACGAGGCCGCCTCTGTCTTCGTTTAAGTTCCCGCGGCTGTCCCCACGGCTTTCAATGTGGCAACATGGCACTCATACTTCTGTTGTTGTTTTCCTCTAAATTGATGGCACATACCCACACAGGGGGTTCGGCCAAGAATTGGGGTGTAGAGATATTTTCGCGCGCGCCATTCTCAAACCTCGTCTTCCTCCTCCTCATTCTGATAACAGATTCGCACGGGAATCTGCAATCTCTGAGATAAGAAAATAAAGAAGCGCCAACAATAACAGAACACAAGGAAGTGACACGGAAAAGCGCTTACTGACAACTGATTCTTTATTGATTGGAACACTTACAATATAGGTACCTATATGCGCGGCGTGGCATTGCTCGCGAGAGGTAGAAAGAAGGTCACGTGGTGTAGATGGTGTTCTGTTATTGTTGGCGCTTCTTTATTTTATAACATGTACTAACTAGCTCAAGAAACTTAGTTCTACTCTGACATATAACACTGTGTGTTAACTATAAGTTTGACTATCTGCTGCAGCTGAACGTGCAATTCAGCACGTTTCATCTGGTGTAGTCTAGATGGGACGCGGGACCAAGGAACTATAATTCGTCACTTGCCAGATATGAACGGCTGTCGCCACGACCATTTTAATTAAAGCAGCTACTACGTCTCGCTCGCGCCCCTATTCGTGTCGTTATTATGTGTGTTTGAATTAAATGAACTCATTTCAAGAGAAGTAGAAACATTTTCATCTAGTTATTCGCATCGGTAATCGTTGATTCTCTGGCTCTCTCTGGGCGCGTTAACATTTGCCCGGAATTAAACGACGCATTTATGGCGAACAATTCTGAACCTAAAATTTTCACCCTCACTCGATTTACACTTATGTTACGTGTGCGTCCAAAATGGCTCAGTGCATGATCTTCACCTCGAAGCGAACGAGTGTGCATATAGAGCAGACTTCGGTATTCGTGTGTCTAATTCGGTGTCGTCGTACGCACTCTGTATTTTCGAAATCTGACGATTTTGGTGGTACATGTATTCGTTTTTTTTTTTTTTTTTCGCTTCTAAAGTTCCCCGTGTCAGTTATAGTGGTCACTCCCTAGTGAAAAAACTCTACGAATCACAATAAGCTCATACAAATTTCTCATACTAAACTCCTACAGATCTCATACCATCTCATACAGATATCATTCAACGTATGAGAAATATACGAGATTGTATGAGATTTGTATGAGTTTAGTATGAGAAATCTGTATGAGGTTATTGTGACTCATGCGGTTTTTTAGCTAGGGAGCTGCTTTGCTAAAATGCCGTGGTAAATGCAGGCCAACTTCTGTTATTCCCCAGTGCGCGTTTGAATTAAGAGTGTGTATGGCTTACACCATATTCCCTTTCCACCAATGCTTTCAGCAGTGGCGCTGTCATTCCTTTTTTTTTTTTTTTTTTTTTTTTTTTTTTTTTAATGCGCTGAGGTGCCAGTAGTGCTCTGTGTATGCAGTGTGCTGTCAATCCGGAATCAGGGTAAAACGTTTGTAAAACGTTCTTGGCCTTGTCTGTGAAGCTGCACGTATACGAGCGCAAGTGTTCACGCGTTCGATTCCCGTCTTCTCGACTGGGGGGCGCAGTGCAGAACCGACATTTCGGCTCACGTTTTATGACTCCGGGGCGACTGTCCAAAGTCCATCTGGAGTCTCGCCTCCACACCGTACGACGTTCTTCAGTGGTGACGATTCAAGTGCGACCTGGGAGAGTCGCCCGGGAAAGAGAAAAACAAGCGTTATTCCGTTCTGTGCGGTATATTGTTTTTATTTTACTCTGTAATAATAGATGATATTGCGCTTTTTACATCTAAAGAAAAAAAAAAAAAGGCGCGTGTCTTCCCGTAACATATTGAGGTTACGTAACACCTCTTCTGTACATGCATATAATGAGGGCTCTCACATGATGACGCCGAATAATTGCACGTGCCTGGCTTGCGCTGTAGTCCGTGCGCGTTCTCCTCTGCGTAACTGGGCTAGCCGGCCTCTGCTGGCAGGGATCCCTGCTTTTCATAAATGCTTCTCTAGACAGCCGGTCAGTGTCTAGCGCTAATTGGGTCCAGGGCACAGCGCGTCCCCGCACGCAGGCACGGCGTAATGACAGCGGGGTGGAGGAAGCCCTGAAGGTCCCCCCGGCTGTGCTGTTGAATACCGCATATAATTATATAATTGGCAGCTCCTTCGCGGCCTTTCTTTCTTTTTTTCAGTATTCGTTCAGCTTTGTACATATATATGTGGAACATGAAAAGGGCCGGGGAATTAAGAGAGCTCTAGCCGATTCCTAACTGTATTCCCGGAGCTGCTCGTCAGATGAACTCGAATCCTGAATTCCAGTTGTAAGCGACAGCGTTGCTTTGCATAAGCTGCACGCGCTGTTAACGATTGGCGTTAGAGATACACTGTAGCAGCATCTTACTCTGGTTATGCTATCCGCCGCATTGACTCGGCTCTGTACTTTGGGCATCCCGGATCGAGAGATCATGAATAGGTAACGCGGGAGGGGCGTGGCTGTGTACAGATTCAATGTCGGCACACATCTCTTAAGATTGTTTCTGTTCTCCTTTGGGAACGTCCAGCGGCAGGGCGTTTAAAATAGCCCACATATAGAAAGAGTCGGTTATTATTATTATTTTTTTTTTCGTCGCAGTCTTCACGTTTTCAAACGAAAAATGGGAATAGGATTTCATTAGGGCCTATGCATATATACAGCCAACCGCCGATGAAACTTCAAACGCGTACTTCCGTGGCTTTAAATGTGATCTTTGTAACCTGAGGTGCCGGGCTGTCAGGCACTCAGTTTTCCCGTCTTGTACCTTACTGATAACAAATACCACCCCCCTCCCCCCCCCCCCCCTTTTTTTTTTGTCTGTGTAATGCTTAGGTGCGCTTCAAGCAACCTTGCACTTTCGCTCACCTACCGAAATTCACATTTCGAAATAAGCTTTAAATTTAGTTTCAACTCTTGCAGTGTTTTGAGCTATTTCTCTATCATACTCGCCGCAAAATACTTTTCGAACTTGTCCGTACATACAGGTCGCTCCATCAGTGATATATTCCATAATTATTTGTAGCGAGAGCTCTTCCCGTCTTTTCTACTAGTTTTCCTCTCGGCTTATAATTTCCAGTCATTTTCAACTTCACTACAAAAATTACCAAAATATCAGCGCTAAGGCGGTGATAGGTATCTCCTAGTTTTCGTAATTCAGAGAAAGCTTACGTTGCTAGGGAGAAAAACTACGTTAGCACAAGTATTTACCAAGACATCGTAGAAAGGGTAGCCCTAAAAAAACAAGGGGGGGGGGGGGGGGGACACAGGATAAGAGATGCATATAGCCGATAGGACAAGCGGTTGTCTTGTCATCTATGTTAATTTCTTCTCTTTTGTGTTGCCATTTCTAAGATGGATCACCGACTAGTCCGCTTCTATCTATTATTCGATGCTATTGGCCCATGCGTCGTGACTTTCGTGGCAATTGTGCGCGACCGCCCGCAAGGACTACTGACGTCATCTTTGCGGCAATTCTTAAATGATCAAGGGCTTGGCTACTCTCTACCGCCCTTCGAGTCCGCGGACACAACCGAGTTTTGCACGCCGGCAGCATTCTCTCTTCCGCGAAAGTGTGACACGCGGAAGTGGACGTCTTCCTTCAAAAGATGTCTGCTGATTCGCTGCGCCTACGCACAACTTCCATTTTGTGTTTTCTTTCTTCAAAATTCTTTCTCTCTCTTTATTTCCTCTTCCCCACCGCCACAAAAACACACCTTTTGCTGGTAAGAAGCTAACCTGAAGAAGCGGCCACTTTTGCAGCGCCGTTCGGCGCCATTCACAGACACGAGCTAACGAAGCCCATAGCTGGCCGAGTGAAGTTGTGCCGTAGCGGCAGCGGTAGCGGCCACCCCGGCCTGTTTAGATGCTGCGAGGTCGTGCCCGCGAATATCGCATGCCTCCCGAGGAGGCTTCCCTTACGCGCCTTGTTCGTCTCATGTACTTGCTGTGCGCGTTTCTGCCCGGAACAAAGATACGCGGCGAGCAGTACACGACCGACCGCACACGCCTGGCTTTGCTCGACCGTAGAGCGACCGAATGCGAAGCAGCGCAAACAGAAGCCGTCCGCAGTGTATTTGTATAGACGTGAGGGAGGAGGGCGAAGCCCTCTGGCCGAGAATATCCCACGTCGCCGTGCCGCTAACGATTCGTACACGAGATATGGTGGCGGGAACCCACAGGAAGGAGAAGACCTAGCTGCGCGCCTTCAAGAACCGGAAGGCGCACACGGTGCATCGCGACGTCTGCTCGAACCGCGGCGTTGTCGTCTGCTGCTTCTTTCTTGGTCGCCTGCTCCAGGTATATCGTCTGCTGTGTGCACAATAGATGACTGTCGCGCGCTGCCGGCGGAAGAGGAGGGCTGCGGTAGCTGCGGCAGACGGGTGGTCGACGCCGGTACGTGGTATGTTTTAGTAATTCTCCAGGCGCGTGCTGCTCTCGAGTTTAGTGGCCACTTAGCAGGGCGACTGTGATCGGCGGTTTAATCGATTGGAACAGCCGCACTGATAGCCTTGTACTTTCTAACGAAGCCAAGGGCCGAAATAAGCTCCGATCATATGACAAAAAGTGTAACAAACCTGTAAACCGATCAGCCCCCACACCTATTGGTCGGCAGGTCCGCCGGTAAGAATCGACCGATAGGAGCGCGGCTAGCCGATCGGTTTGAGACCAGTTTGTGACAGTTTTCATGATGTGATTGGAGCGTTACTCGGCCCCAGAAGGACGACCAGCTGTTCCCCGTTTAGAAGCAAGGTGCCCGTGTGCAGTGCGTTGTCAGCGCTCGTTAAAGAACCCCAGGTGGTCGAAATTTCCGGAGCCCTCCACTACGGCGTCTCTCATAGCCTGAGTAGCTTTGGGACGTTAAACCCCGCAAACCAAACTGTTCTTTCTCCGTTTAGTGCAAGTGAGCTCAGTCTGTTATAGCTCAGCTATGCTTGCTGATAATGAATCTTTGCATTACGAACTCAAGTGACGGGACGACCCTTTTTGATGCTGAACGGCTGTCAATAATTCACCTCTTATCTTACTAAGTAGGTTCCGAAAAAAAAAAAGAAAAAAAAAAACTTCCCGCTTTGAGCTACCCCTTGCATGGTGAAGACCAGTTTCCACGAATATATGAGCACCGGAACATGTTTGGCCGCGATCTTAATTTCCTCTCGACTGGCTCCTTTGATAGCTTTTGATGCGAGGGCTAATGGCGTTCTCTTGGTTTGCGCCCTCTTCTCAGCTGCCTATGGAGTGGCGGCGTCGATGTCAAAGTATTGTAACTTGTACATAAGGTTGTGAGAACTGCATTCTGAATTTTTAACCTCTGGAGTTAGCCTTTCGACTCCCCCCTCCTAAAGACAAGGGGGAAAAGAACTTACTCGCGAGTTTCGGTGTTCATGTAGCAGAAGCTATTTAGAAGATTCTTTTTTTCTTTTACTTTAGCAATGTCAGTGCACGTTAAAGAACCCCGGGTGGTCGAAATTTCCGGAGTCCTCCACTACGCCATCTCTCATAGCCTGAGTCTTCGGGACGTTAAACCCCACAAACCAAACGAAACCAAACTTTAGCGTATAATATATAATTGAACTTTTTTTTTTTTTCTCTTTCGAAACTGTTGATACAGGGGGCAGCGGCACAAACTGGTTTGACCTTCCGGTTGGTCGCACACTTGATACACATTCCTCGGATAGATCTGGATCAAGGGCACTCGTGTGTGTAACTCTACACGCTGCGTGCGCACCGGCCTCCCGCCGTGAACTCTTGCACCACCCGGGGGACGATCGGCGCTTCCGTGACGCGCGCTCGGTGCGACGTGGGAAAGACCGACCCTGCGTCAGTTGCCTCACAGGTCACGCCTCCACTGCCATGCGCGTTTCCTTCCAGTTCATCTGCAATGTGCAGGAAGTTTCAAGGGCGTATGATCGGTTCTGCACAAGACGGGAGAACGGCGCTTGAACGCCGTGAACTTTTTCGACGCTTATATAAACCGTTCCTCCCTGTAAGCACCGTCGGAAGGGACGTGCGGTGTGGAGGGCGGAAATGAGATCCGGCGTCGTCTGCTACGTGGGCACGACATTAGACACGTCTGCCTACATGCTCGAATGTCTCTGTCTGCTTCCGCATTTCATGTTCCCCGTTCTCGCGTCGTCTGCTCACGCGTTATGCGCGCTGTGCGTGTTTACGCGTGTTTATGTGCATCCTGTTTATCTTTGAGTGAATACTAAAGATTGTTCTCTATATGCCCCGAGAATATACGTGAACAGCAAGGCGCACTCGCTCGCCGATTCGGTGAGTTTATGACGGTAACGTGACGGCGACCTGCATTGCGCTCTGCAGACAAAGGAAAAAAAAAAGGGGGGAGGGGAGGGGGGGTAGTAAATAAACGGAAACTCTTCGTGGGCCATTCTTGCTTCGTGGTGGCCTCCTCTGCCGAAATACACGTCACAGTGACCGTGGGAGTCGTGATGCGATTTGTGCGTTTTGCTGACCGCCATTGTTGCTGCGCGAAAGGTGTGCACGTGTCCCAATAGCTGTGGGCGTGGATGTGGTGGGACGAGGCTATTACTGTGCGCCCTTCCGCTATGTGGCGGTTATCTACTCCTTGATCTCTTCGGCGGCGCCATTGTTTCCGGAGCGTGTCGCCATTTTCAGTCGCTTGCGTGTAGTGCCAAGCTCCATCGTCTGTGTGCCCTTCCGTATATATATGTGCACCCTCCTTCCATGCTCACACACATTTGTGTTGGAGCCCAGCGCATCGCAGTGTGCGAACTGCGTTTGCTCAACATATCCAGGTCGTGCTGTTGGCGGTGTGGTTCCGTGTCGGCCTTGATAGCTGCCACCTCGGCGCCTTTGGCGTTCAGCTTCAGCCGGAAATCCATCGTGATGCCATTCGTGGCTCTCGCGCCATCTGCGAAAATCGTTTCCAGTGCGTTTCTCGTGCTTTCAGCATTAGTAGGTGGAAAACAGGAACAGCAAAACCAAACAAGCAGGTAGAGAGGGGAGCGAGGGAAGAAAGTGGCAAGGGTGGCGCCTCGCATTCCACGGAGATTACTGCGTGCTGGTCGAGGCCCGCTAGAATCCTCATTGTTTTGGATAGCTGATGACACTGGAGCTGGTTCTAGTGTTACATGTCTGACGCCGAACTGATTGCCCATGATCTTGGGTGCGACGATCGACGCCCGACGGATTTCTCGTCGCAGGCTGAATATGCCCGTCACAAAAATGCCACTGCGACAGTCATCATTGTGATGTCCATTATTATAGGATCCCTCGATTGTCTTGCCGTTGCTGCCGTCCCGTCGTGTAGGCTTGTTCGAAAAAAAAAAAAAAATCAGGAGCGATCAGTTTGATTGACGTGGCAGAAAATGCGAAATCATACTCGCTTTCGACTCCGCTTCGGTAGTAGTGGAGCGTCTTGAATACTTTCGTTATAACCAAGTCTTCGTTATAGCAGCCTTCCTTAATTTGTAGCCGACTCTCATTATATCCGAATCTTTCGTTATATCCAGGTTTGTTTGTTTTTAATTCGAGTATTTCATCTCCCACCTCTCCCCTACACGAGGAAAGAGAGATTTCCCCCTATCCATCTATACATATGTTCAACCGTTGCAGATGGCTGTTCGGTATATCAACCGTGGACGGGTATATATAGGCGGCAGACGGCTCTTGCAACCTGCAATGCAGCTTATAGTTGGTAGAAGCTGTGCCTTCGTGACAGTGTTGAGGCTTCTGCATGAAGCCTAAACCTGTCGCTTTACAGGGGTCCTCACCGTGTTTTACGCACAGCGGCCGACTGAACTTCCCAGATAACATCATTGCGTACCAAGTCCCCGTCCGCTTCACCGCCTTCCGAAACAGCTCACGTGGCGGGTCTCGAGCCCGATCATTCCCACTCCAGTCGTCCTCTTATAGCACGTACCGGGACAGTGACTTTGTCGAGGTTTTACCAGTCGACTATGCGAAGCTTCTCTGCTCTCGGGGACGACGATGCTGAGAGTGCGCGTGCTTAAACGTTCCTGGTCTCTGTCGTACATGGTGCTGCACACTTCCTTGCACAGGCTTCTCTGTAACAATACGATAATCATCTGTGCTATACGCAGCGGTAAATTCATTGATCGCCTATATACCTTCCGGAATTCCGCATGCGACTACACTATGCACGCGAATAAGCCTATAAGGGAGTAAAAAGGGAGTAGCTTGTCCTCTAGCGCGCTGCCTATGAAAGTCAGGGCATGCGGCAACATCTCCGTGACAGATTTTTGTCATTGGAAATACGAAAGCCAATTCTCACCTCAAAATATGGGAAGTTCTAGCAATTAAGAAGATTTTAAATGATTTTTCTATCTCCTTTAATTATTATCCAGCAAGACATTATGATTCTGTTGCCAAAGTATAGCATTCCGTACAGTTAGTGGTGAAAATCTACCTCATATCTTGGGGAGAATACCGTGCCCCTACAAGAGAGTGCGCTAGAGGACGTGCTACTCCTTTTTTTACTCCTTAAAGGGTTATTCGTGATTAGAGTGAATATAGCTTGCACGGCCCGTAAATCAAATGGAGGGGGCAGTGGTGAAGCATCACCTATATGCTGTTAACATTTGGGTTATATTTCTGGCGCTTCGAGCCCTTCTTGATTGTACCCAGTGCGAAATTCCCAAATTCTGTCCGTCGTAAGGGCCGACCGGGCGATATTTCGCTTTTCTTGCGTGAGCGCGGTGTCAAGGCTGTGCGTGGGTGCCACCATTGCACAACTGTCTGCATACAGCTCTGGCCGGACGAGTCAGCAGAGAGATGGGCGCGATGCCGCAACTTTTGTTTGCGCGGCGAGCGCGGTGTATCGAGTTGCGCTCGTACGTCGCGTCGCGCCGCACTGGCGCCCACGTCAACGCGGGAGGCTCGCCTCCACTCTTGTTCCATGGAGGAGGAGTCTCGTCGTAGGAGGGTATGGGGGCTGACGTCATCGCGGACAAAAGTGAGAGAGGTAAAAAACAATAAACAGAATACGCGTTGTAGTTGTATAACCGGCTTGGCACTCGGAGAAACTCCAAGTACTAAACTGCTCAGAGGACGTTTCGAAGCGGCCGTCGGCCGTCACCGTCACTAGCGCGCGAATGACCTTTTCAGTGCCTCTTAGTGGCGTCGTGGGATTGTTTAGCTCGGGATACCTGTGTCCTGTTGCGGAAGAAAGATGTGCTACTATTTTGTGTTTTTCACACGTTGGTGAATGGTTTTGGCACATACTGGTACGCAGCAGTTCGGTGCGTACTGGTCAGAAAGAGTAGAAGAGGTGGGGGTAGAAACCTTTTAATTATTCGCTTTTTTCTTTATAGGCCCGGTTCCCCGAAAATCCAGCGTTGGCGTTTTCGGCATTATGAGCGGAACATTACGGACGGGTGGTAACTGTCTGGTTACGTGACCATGTATTGACTGGTCGTTCGGGCTGTGCGACGTCACGGACCACATGACTTAGCTGAGTTGGCCAAGTCATATAATAATAATAATAAAAGCCACTCGCTTTTCGGCCTGCATGTGATTTGAGCATCTTGTCTAAACACTAGTTTGTCCAGTGATGCGCTCACACGGCTTGTCTCGCATGCGTCACCATGTGGTGCAGCCAAGTATGTGGGTAACGGCTGTGCCTTTCAGCTGCTGCACCCCGCCGTGGTGGCGCAGTGGTTACGGCGCTCGACTACTGTGCCCAAGGATGCGGGATCGAATCCCGTCCTCGGCGCGGCCGCTTTTCGATGGAGGCGAAAAGCAAGGCGCCCGTGTGCTGTGCGATGTCAGTGCACGTTAAAGAACCCCAGGTGGTCGAAATCTCCGGAGTCCTCCACTACGGCGTCTCTCATAGCCTGAGTTG
Organism: Amblyomma maculatum; assembly: GCF_055883805.1. Lineage (NCBI taxonomy): Eukaryota > Metazoa > Arthropoda > Arachnida > Ixodida > Ixodidae > Amblyomma > Amblyomma maculatum. The sequence goes on from NC_139345.1 coordinate 51,498,980, forward strand.
CTTTGGGACGTTAAACCCCACAAACCAAACCAAACTAAACCAAACCTTTCAGCTGCTGCTGCTGCGTGTTCGTCGTGAATGAAGGCGAACGACTGGAAGATTTTTGTTCGTTTCTTTTTACTTAGGTTCCCAGGGAGAAAAAAGAAATGAAGGAAAATGAAGCGACCCTCGCACGGGTACATAGATGCCACGCGTACGCTGACACCAGGACGAGCTGCAGTCGTAGTGCGAATTAGTTACCCCGCGTGACGCTCTGATGTTTGCTTTCCACGCAGGCGTCGGAAGGCCGTGCACGAATACTGTAGACGGGAACTTTCACTGACGACATGTGTCGAGCGTTTTAGGTTGCTCTCGGTGCGATTTGCGTTGACACGTCTCAAAAAGAAAGAAAAGTGTTTTCGGACTTCTCTAAACCTGCCGTGCTGCACAATGACAACATAAACTTATAAAAGAATTCTGGCGCGTCTTGCACTCTCTGTTCCGTCTTTTCTATTCAGTTTGCCGATGATTTCTCTATGGTGAAATGGGCTGCACGTACCGTTTCATCACATTTAAAAGAAAAAACTGGTCCTTCTCCCGCATTCGAAGCATATTTTGGGTCAGTGCTCCGTAAAATGTTGCTTTTCAAATACCCGACACGGCGCATCGCACTATGAAAGGGGCCCTGGCGAACGCTTGCGATCACATTCCATGGCAGAACGACGAAATGGCACGGATATCGTCGTGACGATCCTTATGGGAAGTTACACGAAATTAGGACCGGCCGCACGTTCACGATCGGAACGCACGATACCAGCGAGAAAAGTAGCGCACGTAGCGTAACCCGCCGGACATTCACTCGCTGATCATCGCCGTAGGCATGTCACACGGCTTGCCTGTTGAGACTGCGGAAATGTTTTGCGAAGAGTATAGCTTCCCGGTCGGTACGATGGCATTTGCGCGGGTCGTATTTCCTTTTCCCTCTGCCCTAAGAGCACATTTCGCAACGTCAAATCCTCCTTGCTTGCTTTTTTTGCACTATATAGTTTGTCGTGCGGCACACAGAATAAAACGCTGTCTAATTTCGTGTTGTTATCAGACCTGTTAATAAAAGTTCTCTTTACAGGGTCGTAACTTTTCTTTGTTAAGCGGGCGGAGTCGAAAAAATTAGCTGTGGTTTAACTTGTGGTTAAACCCGAAGTTACTCGAGAGTAATCTGCATGGCTACGCTTAGGCTCGGCTTCAAAGTAAAGACATGGCTTTTGCACACAGTAGTTTACTCTATGGTTTCAGCCTTTTTTATGCCATAGGGGAATCACTTCACGTACAAGCACCCCTTGCCTCTCGTCGTTGACGATTCTCATTTGGGTGTAGAAGACTTCTAATGGTATGACACCGACTCTACGTCGAACTCCGGGGCGTACCGCCGTCACAACGTTCGAACGAACCTTCTGTCCTAGCAACTCGCGGTTGCCGTTCGCCTGATCAACTACCGAGTTATGTCTTCTTTTCCTTCTTCTGCTCCTTTTTTTTCTCTTTTTTCTTCTTCTTCATCTTCTCACGGTCAAGCACGGCGAGACTGTGGCCAATGCAGCTCTTGCTACCAAAAAAAAAAAAAAAAAAAAAGATGGCTGAAGTTTAACTCTTCTAGATCTAAAGTTAGGCGAAGCCAAAGCGTCGTTTCACTTGGCTTTGCTTTGGTTAGGCTTAGGTTTAGAGATGGACAGACGTGGTTTTGTTGCGAGTAAATTGGCGAGACGATGGAGTTGAGGACGCCGTCAACTGCAAGAGGGAATACGTGATTCTGTATCTACCTTCAAATGTCAAGTGGCGATACACCCTAGGTCGTACCATGGTTAGGCTATTAGCGATACTGTGACTTCTGGTGCGTTGAAATTCAAGCGGAAGCCCAGCTAGACCGTTGGCTGATACATGGTGCAGTGAAGTTCTCGCTTCAAAATGGAGTATATAGAGTTAAACGTTCGGTACCGTACGTCTTTTCGCAGGCAACACGGACATCGTGGAGGGCAACCTGAAGCTCATCCTGGGTCTCGTGTGGTCCCTGATCCTGCGCTACCAGATCGGCCGCACCAACTTCCCGCCAAAGAAGCTCATGCTCGCCTGGCTGCGTGCCGTGCTGCCAGACCTTCAGGTGGCAAACTTCACCACCGACTGGAACTCCGGCATGGCCCTCAGGTATGCATTCTCTCACGCGCATTTGTACTGCAGGACTATACATTCGAGGCCTTTCAGCAGTCGTCGTCACCGCTGCGTGCAGTCTCCCACGGGGCAGGCCTCCCGGAAGCCCGGAAGCCCGTCTGCGGGCGCGGAGAGAAAGTGATCAGCCGGGCGTGCGACTTGGGAGGGAGCCAGGCTAGGCGGCCGCGCGGGGGAAAAGTGGACTGCGCTCCACTGCGGGGCGAAGTCGAGCGTGACCGTTTGGCGTCCGTCGTCGGCGTCCCCGACGCGCGCCTCACCGACATCATTGTCGCGGAATTGCATTTTCCCAGCCCATACCTCGTTCGGTCGGTCGCTCGGCCTGCTGCCGTATACTACATGGGCGGGCAAAGACGTCTGCCGCGTAATGGCCGCCGGTCGTGACCCCATCGAGGAGGAACGGGTGACGAACAATGGCACGTGAAGACATTCCTTTCTTTTCTTTGAAATCTTTTCCTCCGAAGACTCGACGACCGTTCACGGTGATAAGCCCACACGCGACGCTTTCCTCCGCGTCGTTGTCGTATACAGTCGTCACTTTCTCGTAGAAAGTGTACGCTAAGGATGAGTGGGAGGATAAGTGTGTGTGTCCATCATGGCGTATATAGTTTCTTGTCGTGCCGTCGACACGCGGCCCATAGTGCTGGGAACCGACCACGAGTCCCCCCGAATCGGTCCTGCGACGGTTCCTGAAGTGAGGGGATAGCTGACCTTATCCTCGTTCCGCCCCGCTTGAATACTTCGAGCGAAAGGCCATTGAGAGCCGTGTATCCGGACTGTGTGACGAAATGCGACTGACTCGCTCTGTGGTTCACTTAGCTAGGCGGTTAATCGCTCAGTGGCCGCGTTTCCCGACATGTGGTATTTGCTCGTTCTCTTTGTCGCTCGAGTTTACGATGGCGCACGCTCTCGGGACAAGAGCGCGCTCTCGGGATGGCGTGCGCTCTCGGTAGATGCCGAGAGGCTGTAGGGTGATCTCAATCGGCGCTCTGACTCTGTTTTATTCCGCGTCTTTACTGGGTTTCCTTCTAGCTAGCTCAATGACTGACTGACTTTCACTTCCTTCCTCACGTACGCGCGCGCGCACACACACCGTCTTTCACCGAGCATTGAAGGCTTCCTGCTTTCAAACTAGAAAGAAGTATAACCTAACCAGAAAGGCAAACTGAAGGAAAGGGCGCCTCACCGCGATTTGGGCGCGCTTACGGAAAAGTCGACCAAATGCCTACCAGCAACTGCAGCAAGCCACATGAGTATCGGGTCGCGCTCCGTCGCGGAACGCAAAGAGGTGAAGTATGTTAAAGAAACAGAAAGGGGAGGTTGCGCCTATATGCCAGTACGAATGGATTGGAGAGCGCTTAGCAGGGAATGAGCTTGTTAAGAACAGCCTGCTGGTGTCTCTCAAAATGAGATTATATCCCGATGGTACTCGCCTATGTGGGGGAAACTTTGAAGCCACCGAAATACGTGTAATTGTATTGTGAGCACCGCAAGAAAAGGTTTGAGGATCATATATTAAGGGACAGGAAAGAGAGCAGTGTCGATTAGAGAACGGTCTTTTTAGTCATATCCTTTCGAAAATTAAGAGGAGCAAATCAATTTAGGCCGGGGCATATGGAGAACTTCGGTTACCTGTTGGTGTGACGGGTGATTCAAAGCAAAGGAAAACTTATCCCGCAGTGACCGATAGCAAGGCGTTGAGTGGACGAGGCGTATGATGCAGCAGGAGAGTACTAAATCAAATCAGTTTATTTTGCCAACTAGAAATTTCCAGATGAAGGGGAGCTGCAAGAGAAAGCTACCCGTTGGCAGCTTGAGTGAATGGGTGATCGGCATTTGCCCTGCAGTTAGCGTAGCTTGCTGATTTTAGGTGTTGATCGGTTTATATGCTATAAACTCTAATACGTATACCATTTGCAGATGACGCGTGATTAAAAGTTGATTGTTCTGGCTCTCCTGAATGCCTATTGTTTAGTCTGTATACGGTTTAATGTCATAAAGCAGATCAGGCTATATGAGATGCCGGATAATTTCGGCCACCTGGGTCTCTCTAACGTGCACTGGCTGGCATGGCACGAACGGTAATTGTATAGGCAACCTGCAGTGGCCAGGCGGCGCTAGTGGAGCGCAGCGTTCAGCGCCGCCAACGGCGGCGCCGAGTAATCTGAGTAGGCCGGCGCGGTCGGGTTGCGTTCGCGTTGTACGGCTGGAAGCATCTCGGTTCTCATTTTCTGCGGTTTTAAGGCAATCGAATGTCTTCAGAGCTACTTCCGAAAACTAATACTGACGAAAGGAGACCGCCTGTTCGAGAATGCTCATGTTTAAAACGTGAAACTGTGTCGACGTCACAGCGAAGTGCGCGCCGCTCGCGACGGAACACCCGCGCGCACAGCTTTGAATTTCGCGTGTGTAGACTGAATTTTTTTAACGAACTATATTCCCTCAGGGCATCAGTCGGATATGTGATGATGAATTAAGAAATAATTAAATGAATGAAAAATGTAGTAAACGTAGCTTTTCATTTACCTATTGCGTTCACACCTCATGCCCAAACATTGAAGGTGCAGAGAGAACCTGAGAAGAGATTGATCGCCGTTTCTTCTTTTTTTTGTTCTTGCTGTTTGATTACAGCAGCATAATAATTTCCTCGCGGTTTTGCTTTACAGTTTAATACCATGACGAACACTTTTGTTCGTGGTGCACCTATCGACAGTGCCGCGGAAGTTATACGAGGCATGGTGCGGTATCCGCTACGGATGTCGTGGCGATTGCAAGCACTGTGCGGTTGTAGCGTGCGTCATCACCGAAAACTGTGCGTGCCGGGGGCGGGGATTAGGGGGCCTCCTACACCGTTGAAAAAAATAAAGCTCTTAACAACAACTGGCATGCATTTGTACCTCCATACCTCAATCTTGGGGAAAGCCGGCGGGTAATGCTGGCACTCAACGGCAAAGCTTTCGTAAAGAAGGTCGTTAAGAGTTAGAATATTTTACTGTTGCTACTAATGATGAAATAGTCTATCGTCTGGGACAAGAGACTTTTGAGTAGCTTGAGCAGTCGGTGAAAGAAATATTTGGCGCGGAACGATAGAACGAAGTTCCTTCCTCAGCATACACAGTATCACGGGCCTCTACACTCCGCCACTTCGACTTTTTCAGCACCTTAAGAAATAATTTACAGATAAATATGCTTATTGAAATCTGTAATTGGAAGTTTTGAAGATATTTTGGCTTTGTGGTTCCAAATAGACACCGCATTAGAAATCCGGTTCACAGATCCACGAACATTTTTTTTTTAATTTCGCCTCCGTTGAAATGCGGCTGGAATACGATGCTGCGGCTGCGCGCCTTTGCTTTTCTGGACGTATGCCACTCGATCTTGCACAGCATATACCAGTACACGCCACATTTTACAGCGCGGAGCACGTACTGAGTAGTGTACCCCAACCAGCGTGCGACTCCCCGAGTCAGAAGTTTATACCGTTTCCTCCGCTCACGGGCAATCGTCGTATTTTAGCTTCTTGGCGTCTGTACGCCAATAGCCCCATAACAAAACGGATTTCAGTTACATTACTCTCTCGCAGCCAATATCTCCTTCTCTCATCATTATCCCCAGGTTCTCCCAGCAAGCGGTACGCTTAGGTTTTCTTCGTGATTGTGGCAGTCTTTCTCGCCGCCCTTGCGCTTATTTTTATTCTTGTTCACATCCGTAGTAGTCGAAGCACCGCACGAGACCATTGAAGTCACTAAATGAGTAAATCATACTCACTGGGATAACAAAACGCGAACGCAGAAGGAACACAGCGGCCGCAACATATACGGCGTCAGCTTCTGCGCCGCCTCAGTATTAGCTCCCGTCGGTCGCCAGGTGGCGCCACATGTCTCAGCAAACTCCATTGCAGGTTGCCTATATGTCACAAACCCCCGACTTGACGGTCAACAGAGGCGCGGAATCCCCTTTACGGATACCCGCCGCCCCTCTATTAGGCTTGAGGACACAGTTAAACGTTAGGCCGGCCGACCCGTGAAGTACGGTTTGTGTGTGTGTGGTTGAGGAATAAGTTCAAGAAAGTCACTTTTTTTTTTACAACAATTAGTCATTTATAGCTAGTAGTCCAAATTGCACTGCATAATAATCGAACCCACAAAAATACGCCATGGCACGATATTGATAAAAAGCTACTCAGTAATGACAAGAGGGAAAACCGATAATGAACAAAACACTGCGATAAAAGAAGGCTATAAAGATAACAAAGCAGGTATTCCAGATATAGTAAATAGGGACGAGTTAAAAAAAAAGTTGCATAAAATACTAAGCCAGATCAAGGTTTAAACAAAGGCGAAAACAATTTTCAATTAACCGACAGTCTGTGGCAAAAAGGAATTCTTATGGCCTTCTTGTTCGATGAGGCGTCGTAGTCGCTGAGTTGATCGGTAGCAGTGGCCGTACAAGATGAGAAACGATGAGTTGATTGCGGGCTCTGTGGATAACACCTTCCCAGAGCGAGCGGCCGCGAGAGTTACTCGAGAGACTACATCTCCCTAAAACGCACTGTCGCGGACGTTCTGCGGTCTGCCTTTTTGTACTCGGCTGGTGGCGCTGCGGCCCATCGTCAAGGACGAGCGCTGGCCGGTCGCTGCCCCGGAGAATTATGTCGAAGCATGCTCGAAGGAGCCGGGAGATCTCGTAACGTCCGCTCTATATGTGAAGCAGCTTGTGACAGTATACATGGGCGAATGACGTTTAGTTTTTGCCAAAACGCGGTTGACAAGGCGGTGACCGAACCCGGGTCTCCCATCTGAGTAGTCGAGCGCCATAACTACTTTGCCACCGCGGCGGTGCGCCGGCCATACTTTTTCGATATCGCCCAGTATAGTATGAAATGCCCAACGTGACTTGATATGTATGTATAGCGGATGTCTTAGTGTGCGGGGTGTGGGCAGTGTACATAATATAAACTGTACCGAGTATATAAGTGCACCGAGCATAGACAGTGTATCCAGCATAGACAATATACCGAGTATAGACAGCGTACCGGGTGTGGACAGTGTACCGAGTGTGACAGTGTAATCAGTGTGAACAGTGTAATGGATGCATACAATGGGTTGGACCTGGACAGTGTAATGAGTTTGTAAATGCTGTATCTTGACAGTATACCAGGTGCGGACAGTGTCTCTGGTCGGACAGTGCGCCGGGTTTGGATAATGTACCGGATTCGGATAGTGTGCTTGGTGCGGTCAGTGTACTGGGGCGTAGCCAGTGTACCGGGGCGTGGACAGTGTACGGGACGTGGGGTGGACCCTGGGAGTGGACCGTGTACTTCATGTGGACCGTGTACTTCATGTGGACCGTGTACTTCATGTGGACCGTGTACTTGATGTGGACCGTGTACTAGATGTGGACCATGTAGATGTGGACCGTGTACTAGATCTGGACCGTATGTGTACCGTGTACTGGATGTGGACAGTGTACTGAGTGTGGACAGTGTAATGGACATACAATGTGCTGCACCCGGACAGTGTAATGAGTGTGTACAGTGTGCTGTGTCTGGACAGTGTACAGCGTACCAGATGCGGACAGGGTACCGAGTTCGGCCAGTGTGCTAGGTACGAACAGTATACTGGGTGTGGCCAGTGTACTGACGCTCATTGTGCCGGGTGCGGGCAGTGTTCCGGGTTCAGGCAGTGTGCTGGGTGCGGACAGTTTACTGGGCGTGGGTGTGTTCAGTGTGCCGTGTGCAGACAGTCCACTTGGGATGGACACTGTAATGTAACTGCAGCATGCTGCGGAAAATGTACTAAGTGCGGGTTATATGAAACGAATTCGGTTAATTTAACGGGTGTGGATAACAACGAAAGAAACAATCAAGTAAACATATTTAAACCCGAACTGAGCTCTGTAAACTATACACGTTGAGGCCGGAAATTATGGTATATTGCTGGACATCTTTGTAATATTGAGCCTAACTTGGCAGCGCGTTTTTCGGACTCGTCGAGATGGCTTAATCAGTGGTATAAGCATCCAGCTGCCGAGTCCGAAGTCGCGGGATCGATTCCCGACTGCAACGTCGCTTTCGCATGACGTTCCCACATGTAGATCGAAGTGCGGAAACAGCCACAGCAGCGCAGCCTTGAGATTGGAGTGCGGTATAGGACACAAAATCGATTAAATTTGAATATGGTATGGTGGCAATTGAACAAGCACTAAAATTACTGTGGATGCCCATCAGTCGTCTTCACTCGGATGACTATGATGATGACGGCGTGATTACAGTTCGGGGGATAATGGAGAGTTTTAGCACAACCATGCACATAGTCACGTGGCTATAATACGGCAGCGAGTGTAATTTTTAGAGCGTGAGCTCTACTGCTAGCATACTTTAAGGTCACGTTATTCCGCAATTTGACCTTGAGCAGTACATCGCACAGCAACGGCGCGTACCGACATGGACGGATGGTGGAGAAGGGTGGCAGTTCCTGGCCCTACGGGGCTGGGACGGTAGGTCAACGCCGCTTGCGGCGGGGCCACACCGGATGTTTGTTGTGGGCCGTCGTTGCACCTGCCACCGCTTAGGTGGTGGACGGCGGCTATTGTTGCTGCGTGCATCTTTCTCTCTGTTTCCTTTTTCTTTCTTCTCTATTTTCTCTTCTGTCCGCACGAGGCAGCGGAGGTGGCTCAGCTACAGAGCCAGTAGCAGGCCCGTGCATTTTCTTTTCCTTCTTCCTACAGCCACAATAACATGGACGCCTGACCCGCGCCGTAAGGAAGGTGAGAGTGAAAAGTGAGAAGATAGAAAGAGGTGACGCAGCGGGAGGGTGGAGTAATTTCAACCCCTCTAACGTGCACTGACATGGGGAGGTGGGAGGGGTGGCTGCTTCCGGCCCTACGGGGCTGAGAACCCAGGGGCCTTCGCCCTTTGCGACGAATGCTCCTTTGCCACCGGTGTTTGGTATCTCTTATGCATGCCGTCATGGCACTGGTCGTCGCTTCGATGGCGTACGACGGCCCTACGAGGCTGGGACTGGTAGGTCACCGCCGCTTAATTGCGGCGGGGGCTAGCCTGTCATCGAATTTGTATCTGTTGTAGGCCGTTATTGCACCCGCCATCGTTTAGGTGGTGGACGACTGCTTACGGCGCGCTCTCCCTCTTCTTTTTCTTTCTTTCTTCTCTATTTTCCTTTCTGTCCCCACGAGGCAGCGTAGGTGGCTCAGCTACAGAGCCAGTAGCAGGACTGTGCATTTTCTTTTCCTTCTTCCTACAGTGAACAACAACGGCTGCTGCGACATGCGTTTCTTTCTTTCTTTCTTTCTTTCTTTCTTTCTTTCTTTCTTTCTTTCTTTCTTTCTATTCTCTTCTCTGTCCAGACGAGGCAGCGGTGGTTGACAGGCCTTTGCATTTTGTTTTCGTCCTTCCTACAGTCGCAACACCAATACTGCCATCACACAATAGATCGCATAACAACAGGGCGTAGCACGTAATCTAGGTAAATTGTAAATTGGGTTACTGGAAAGGAAAAGCGCGGTATCTGTCACACTGCTTCTTGGACATCTGAACCGCGCCGTAAGGGAAGGAAGGAAGATGGGAGTGAAAGTGGAAATAGAAAGATGTGCCGTAGTGGAAGGCTGCGGAATAATTTTGACCACCTGGTGATCTTTAACGGGGCACTGACGTCACATAGCGCAAGGACGCCTCTCCGTTTCACCTCCATCGAAACGCAGCCACCGGCAGTCGGGATCGAACCTGGGTACTCCGGCACAGTAGTCGGACATCTTAACCACTGCACCACCGCAGAGGGGCGTCGATTCTACCTTTCGGACAAAAACTAGTGCGAGTTTCAGCTTCAACTGCTCTGATATTTCGGAACAATGCTCGAGTGAGTTTCTAATCTAATTGGTTCACAGGAAGGGAAAGGCGCAGTAACTGTCACACTTGCTCTGTGGACACCCGAACCGCGCCGAAGGGAAGGGAGGAAGGTGGGAATGAAAGTGGAAAGAGAGAAAGAGGAGCCGTAGTGGAGGGCTACGGAGTAATTTCGACCACCTGGGGATCTTTAACGTGCGCTGACATCGCACAGCACACGGACGCCACTTCGTTTCGAGTGAGTTTGCCGACAGGCAATATTCGACAGGCCTCCTCCTTCTTCGCTTTATTCTTCTTTCAGTCTATTCCACTTGTCCGTGATAGGTCGCCATTTCTGATGGCTGTCTCCCACGACTTTGTAATTTGGGCCGTATCCGCTGTCTTCTCCCGGGGATCTATCTCCGCCATTCTATATCTTCATTGGCCATGACCGTGTCCTCTTCCATTCGATGTCCGTCTCTAATAACATTTTTCTAACATTTTCTTTGCCCCTTCTCGTCACATCACCAAACAAGTGGATCTCTGACTCATGGAGCTTCTCTCGCATGATGGCGACGTCAAGCATGCGACAAATAGATTTTCGAAGCCACGGTTGGTTTGGTTTATTGGGAATTTTAATTTCCCAAAGCGACAAGGGGCGATGTACTGGAGGGCTCCGGAAATTTCGACCACCTCGGATTTATTAACGCGCACTGATGTCGCGCGCACACGGACGCCTTGCTTCCATAGAAAAGAAATCGCTGTGGCCATGATCGAACTCGCGTCCTTGGGTTCCGCAGTCAACCATCGAGCCACCGCGGAGGGGCCCTTGAAGCATGGACTGAATCAAGCGAAGGAAGCGCATCGTCACTAGCCGAGGATTACATCCAAAAGTGACGTCCTACCGGGGAAAGAGCTTTTTCACCTCGATAATTCAATCGAACATAACGTCTTGCACTTCCATTACTTAACGGAGGAGGAGAAGACGTTTATTTACGATGATATGATTTGGGAAGGGAGGTGCGTTTGGATGTGGAGCTGAGTGGCAGACCCTATTCCGGGACGCCATTGGCCGCCGCCGCTGCCCGAGCTCTCTGGACCAGGACACGCTGGGCCTCCAGGTCCCAGCTGGACAGGGCCGCCTCCCACCCCTCCCTAGTTGACTGTTTTATCGCTTTCATTTTTGTATTTTGCTGGTAGGCCCACGCCATGTGGTATAGGTCAGCATACTGCCCGCAGAATTTGCACCTACCGGTGAATGTCGGGTCCATGTGTTTTAGTATGGCGGGATTTAGAAAACACCCGGTTTGGAGCCGTCTAAAGGGGCACTCCTCAGATCTGTAAAGACCTTTGGCGGGTCCCGGGAGTGCCCTTCTGCAGAGGCGTAAATAATTTGTAATGTCCGCATATGTTATGAGCAGGATTGGTATGGTTGCCTCGGTAGAACCAAACGATTGAGACTCTATAGACGTATCGGACACCTCTCGCGCAAGCTTTCAGCTTGATCGCGGCGAAGGTGTGCCCACAACGCAATTAACTTGCTCGGCGCCTTTCCCGAAAGTAGGTACCTAGTTGTTTCTACAAAGGAACCAATCGCACGATCAAGAGGCGTTAAGCTCGTTAAAGCCTGTTTCTAGACCGGCAGCTGCGTGTATGCACTTGCAAGCGCGCGGCTAACGGTTCTTACCTATTTTCTTCGCACCGCCCTTTCTGGGACACCGTCGCGGCTTCGCGTAAATGCGGCTTTGTTGCGCCCTCCGCTCTCTCGTAAAGAGCGAGACAGAGCGCGAGAGGGTGGTGTGGAGAGACATTCGCCGAGATTATATAGTTTCAGGTTTCGCTTCTAGGTCGTCGATTCCTCCGCAAAGCCGCCCTATAAGCCGAAGCGTCGCTGTGGCCTCTTCTTCTTGCGGCCCGGTCTTCTGCTTCTCCCGAGGCTATTTGGAACTCCCCACATCCCGCTGCTCTAGAGAGCAAGGAGCTCTGTCTAGGGTCATTCAATATGCCAGAGACCCTTTCTTTCTTTTCTTTTTCTTCTCCTACGTTTCTGTATCTTTGTTCCGAATAGTACGGAATGTGGGGCCGATTGCTGTCGTCGTTCGCCGGTTCGCCGATGTGTGCGTCTGTCTGAATGCGTGCGGAACCTTTGCCACCCTAACCCCCCTCATTTCTCTCTCGCTATTCCAATCCCCCATCCTCCCCCTGCTCCTCCTCCTCCTCCTCCCAGCTGTTAAACTTTGGCGCTCCGCGACATCGTCGCGGTCTCGTCCCTTTGGAAGAGTCCTTGTGCGCGCGTGTATATGTGTGCGTGTGTGTCTGCCGCCTAGTAGGTTAGTAGGTGGCGACGCGGAGCAGCGGCGGACGCCGGGGGCGCGCGTCGCGCTGGTGGTGCGGATTTCCCTGCAGCCCACCGCGACGAGACACTTGGCTGTTTTGCGTGGGGCCTTCCCTCGAGGTGTTCGTTTGCCTGGGATACGCACGGATGGCGCGCGTCGTTCACTGACCCTTTATGTGTGCGTGTTTGTGCGCGCATTGCACGGGCGTCGTCGAGAGCTCCCGCGGGTCCTGTTTGGATAAGGAGTAGTGAGCCGAGGTGACAGGTGGGTGGTCATCTTTTGTCATTTTGCTTGTGTAATCTGCGCTCGATAGTTTGAACTCGAAGGAGATCGAAAATGTTCGAGCTGTGCGGGCTTTGAGTTGAGGGGCGCATCTGTCGTTTGTGGCATCTGCGATTTATCATCCCGGACTATACTTGGAAATTCGCGGAACCCGTACCCGCTATTCGATTAGCGAGGTCACCTTCGCCTTCACTTATTGTCATCGTCTTCTTCTTCTTCTTCTTCATCATCATCATCGCGTCCATCGTTATGATACTTTGTATTTGGTAGGTGAAATCTGGCACTGATTGGTTGGCGGGTTCTGTGACGTCACGAGACCACATGACATGGCCGGTTTGGCAGGAGCTGCCAACTCGCTAGCCACCCCTAGCCCACGCACGCGTGTTTGCATGGCTTGGTTAAAGAGAGGTTCTATATTCCTGGCGTTTCAGCGAACACTTTAAAAAAAATTGCTAAAAATAGGCGGGGAGTGTATATTTATTTACTTTATTTTTGCTTGTTGCATGCACAGGGTGCATTAGATGGGAGCGATGGGGGTACAAAATTGTACGTATTAAATAGTGTCGCACAAAATGATGTTTACCGTAATGTACGCGAGTACAAAAAAAAAAATCTATTTTGCAGCGTTGTTATAAATTATTAGCAGGTAAGGAATGTACTGGCTGCATATTACAAAAATATGCAAGGCGCAGAAAATTCTTTAGGATAAAAACTAATAAGAACAAGAAAGCGCGCATGCATAGAAAATCGTGGCCGAAGTAGCTAGAACAAAAATATTGGTAGGATGGGGGGGGGGGGGGGGGAACAATCTTCGAGCCGCGGCAATTTAATTTACTATGGAAACTAACTTCATTTCGCAGCTGAATAACTCAGTTAATTAAGTGTACTTTCACAGTTGCAAACGGGGAGCTCGAAGCTGTGGATAAGACAATGCCATATTATTTTATGAAATTAAAAAATGTCCTGAGTACCACAGCGCGAGGAAACCTGCCGTGTTTTTTTTTTTGTTTTTTTTTTCCTCTCCACCCAAACGCAACATCCTCTGGTAACACGTTTTGCAAAGAGTATGGCGCTTAATTCGAACATTATGCGATATTGTGCTACGGTGTGTACATTATTTCGCTTCGCTGCTTGTTACAGAGAAAAGAAAACTTGTTGCTAACTATTTCTGAGAGCGACGGAGAAAAAGAAAGAGCGTGTCGTCGATACGACACAGTATAGAGCAAGCAGTTCTAATTAGGCGCCGTAAGTCGCTGCAACACGTGACGTCACCAGCGGACTTACTGCTTTCAGCGAGCTTCGTGTGCTATGTGCTCAGTTTCGATTTTGTCCGGAAAAACCTTTCAGCAGTTCCAAAAATGAGGATTCTTTTTTCTTCTGCGTTTCAAAAGCTGATTATGTCATTGTCTTATCCGTACGGCTTCGAACAGTGACATTAACCACCCAGCTATTAACAAAATATTATTAGCGACATTTTGTCAATTGGCCGGCAATTAGAACTTTACTGTAAATTATGTCCGCCACAAATGAGAATAATTTGCTGAAATTATCTTTTTTTTTTTCTGTTTAAATATCTCTACTTTAAGCAACTTTTGCAAGACATATAGTACATCTCTAGGTCATATTTCCAGGATTTATATTTGTCTTAATTGTCTTCTGAACACTTATTCCTTTGTCCCCACTTTTCCGCCGCTTACTTCCCTCTAAATCATATCAATTGTTCAGGGACCTGCAATAAGAGGTTGTAGAACTATGCCCACGTCCTGTTTCTGTGCTGTCTGCTCATCTCACGCTCACCGCAGTCACAGAATATACAGCTGTCGCTCACCAAATGCCAACTGCGAGTTGATCTGCGATTGAAGATTACTCTCTGTAAATCAATACGAGAAAAAAGTTATACGATATGCAATAACCTAGCTCATACTGGCTCTATCATGCAATATCATTCAAATAGCATACAGATACCGCACAATATCTTAAAATATCGTAAGGTATATATGGAATATGCTTTATGGTAATGTATGATGGCATAGTGTGATATTTGTATGCTTTCTGAATGACATTTTATGATAAAACCTTTATGAGATTATTGCATCGTAGAGTTCTTTTCAATAGTATAAATGACTTTTGCACAAGTTTCCCTTGATAAGCTGTCCTAAACGTTATTTTTGCTGCACCATGCATCACACTGGCTTTCCTAAAAAAAAGAAAGAGAACTTTAGGAAAGGTCCTAGGACCTTTCCTAAAGTTCTCTGTACAGTCAGCTGACTGTACAGAATACCGTATGGCTCAATGAAGACATGGCTCGACCCCATCAAAAGGCATCAAAACATGGTTTCGAAATTGTAGGAGCTTCGAGGCGCATCTACAGAAACGCAGATTTATATCACGCGCAGCCTGATGGAGGCGAAACGAAGTGACGTCCGTGTGCTGTGCGATGTCGTTGTTGTTGTTGTGGCTGTAGGAAGAAGAAAAGAAAATGCACGGGCCTGCTACTGGCTCTGTAGCTGAGCCACCTCCGCTGCCTGATTTATTTATAGGAAGAGAAAGGCACAATAACTATCTCACTTGTTTTCTGTGGACACCGCAACCGCGCCGTAAGGGAAGGGAGGAAGGTGGGCGTGAAAGTGGAAAGAGTGCTGACATCGCACAGCACACGGACGCCTCTTCGTTTCGCCTCCATCGAAACGCAGCCGCCGAGGTCGGGTTCGAACCCGGGTACTCCAGCACAGTAGTCGGGCGTCTTACCACTGCACCACCCCGGCGGGGCTCGTGCAGAGAGAAGAGAAAATAGAGAAGAAAGAAAAGAGGGAAAGAAAGACGCGCGCCGCAACAACAGCTGTCGTCCACCACCGAAGCGGTGGCGGGTGCAATGACGGCCTACAACAGATAAAAGTTCAGTGGCAGGCTAGCCCCCGCCGCAAGCGGCGATGACCTACCTTCCCTAGCTCAGCGCACGTTAAAGATCCCCAGGTGGTCGAAATTACTCCGTAGCCCTCCACTATGGCTCCCTTTTCTCTTTTTCCACTTTCACTCCCACCTTCATCCCTTCCCTTACGGCGTGGTTCAGGTGTCTACATAGCAAATGTGACAGATACTGCGCCTTTCCCAATTATCATCATCATCATCATCATCACGCGCAGCCAGTTTGTCGTTTCTCATGCCAACATTTCATGGCGCTCAAATAAGGCAACTAATGCGGTGTAATTTACCTCTCAATTAAGTGGTTGAGGAAAGACTAAAGGAGCCAGTTCGGTTGAAAACTTCGAAACTGCTTGCCTGTTGCACTGAATAAATGCTGCATCAAGGTTGCGCACCTTTCAGAAAAACCTGTGATGCACATATTTAATGGCCTCCCTACACATTGGCCTGTCCAAAGACGCATCTTATATAGAGGACGACCTGGTTCAGTTCACATCGCGATCTGGACGTTTCTAAGCACAGAGCTGCGCAGGGCGACGATTTTGGGACTGTGTTATCCAGTCCCATCAGGCAGAAATGGCTGGCCGCATTAACCAGCTCGCCTTCGACAAAGTACAGAAAGTTCCACTCCCCAACCTAGAAATCGAAGCACGTCACTTTCAGTAATAGTATTCACAATGACGCCTAATAGCATTCCATTGTTTGCTTAATAATGCGAACCTTCGCGCCGTCGCTACTGGATACCAACCGTTTAGTTTAATAAGCTGCGACAGCGCATATACGTTGGAGGTTATTCTTGGCTTCATGGTTCTTCTGAGCTCTCGGACGGGTACGAGAAAACTGCGCTGTCTGTTCATACATGCTGCATGCTGTGTGCAGGGAACGTAGTGCGCAGGGGAAACAAAACCTTAGACTAAAAGACCGATTTGGTCCAAACAAAGGTGGCATTACGTCAGGCTATATTTGTTTGCATTTCTAGTCCGCGTACTACAAGATAGAGGACGGAACTGCCCCGAACAACGTCTTCTGGCTGAAAAAAAAAAAAAATGCGATGGGGAGAACGCGCAAAGAATGGATCGAGAGAAGGGGAAAGAAAAGTAGACATATAGGAAAGAAAGAATTGAAATAAGAGAGAGAGAAGAGAAAGAAAGCAATAAACGCGATGCAAAAATGCTCGTGCTCATCGTTTTGGAGCGAGATTTAACTAAGCAAAGGTACTGTGTAAGTTATCATAAAAGGACGGCAGTTACTCGGAGGGCAGAGAACAATTCCACGCGAAGCCTAAATACCGAGCTTTGGTTTACGCCGTACGTTTATATAGGTTTTCACACAACGCGTCTTTCGCACGTGCAGACTCTCTGCTCCTTACTGTCATTTAAGCAGAACATCGGCGTACAAAATTGGCAAATAGCGGTTTGCACATCCGTCTAGAACGCGGTAGCACCACCGGTTTTTAGGAAGTGAGTGCAATCTTTAGCCTGGCCAGGGGCCCGTGTGTTGTTCGTCTGAAATGCTTTCTTTAGAAAGTTCGTCGTTAACCCCTCCTCGCACGGACCGAAACGTGTTATTTATCCCCGGTACTTTTTGGCCAGTCTGGTCTGCAAGCGCCACTGAAGCATTTATCGTCTGCAAGAATAGCATTGGTTTCAGAGACCTGTCATTCCTTTACCCCGGTGTGGTTTCGGAAAAGGTCTGTAGCGGTGTGTCCACTGCTCCCACAGCGCGCTTGTGTGATGTCACGTATCAGGCGATATCGGCTATAAAAGGCAGCTTGCTCATTGGTGTGCCAGCCAGTGTCTGGATAAACACCGACGTATGCAGTGCTATCTTGCCATGCGTGCCAATTTATCCGAGTGCATCCCCGAGTGCTTCCCCTGATGGGGCTGGGACAGGTAGGTCACCGCCTCTTGCGGCGGGGGCTAGCCTGCCACTGATTTTTGTCTGTTGTGGGCCGTCATTGCACCCGCCGCCGCTTCCGTGGTGGTGGACGACGGCTGTTGTTGCGGCGCGCGTCTTTCTCTCCCTCTTCTTTTTCCTTTCTCGTCTATTTTCTCTTCTGTCCGCACGAGGCAGCGGAGGTGGCTCAGCTACAGAGCCAGCAGCAGGCCCGTGCATTTTCCTTCCTTTTTTCCTACAGCCACAACAACAATATATCCGGGTGTTATGCAAAAGCCGCGTGGTCTCTGTGCCCGCTTCGCCGTTCTCTCTCACCTCCGGGAAGCTTTTAAGCTTCGCTTGAACAGTCTACGCGATAGCGCCTTTAAAGTCGCACTTCTATTCCGCAAATTTCGGTATTGAGATGCTGGCACGTAGTTTGCAAGCGTTAAACGTCTTTAGTTAATAATAATTGGTTCACAGGAAAGGAAAAGCACAGTATCTGTCACACTTGTTCTGAGGGCACCTCGTGCCGTAAGAGAAGGGAGGAAGATGGGAGTGAGAGGGGATGGTTGGTTGGTTGGTTCACAGGAAGGGAAAGGCGCAGTATCTGTCACACTTGCTCTGTGGACACCTGAACCGCGCCGTAAGGGAAGGGGGAATGTGGGAGTGAAAGTGGAAAGAGAGAAAGGGGAGGCGTAGTGGAGGGCTACGGAGTAATTTCGACCACCTGGGGATCTTTAACGTGCGCTGACATCGCACAGCACACGGAGGCCACTTCGTTTCGCCTCCATCGAAACGCAGCCGCCGAGGTCGGGTTCGAGCCCGGGAACTCCGGCACAGTAGTCGGGCGTCTTACCACTGCGCCACCCCGGCGGGGCAAAAAGGAGTGAGAGGGGAAAGAGGTATTTTTTGGGAAAGGAAGGCGCTGTATCTGCATTAACTTCTCGGTGGACAGCTATACGGTTACAATTGGAGGTTGTCGGTTCGAGTTCCTGTCGCAAACTAACCTCAAACTTGACTAGCAGATGGATGCCAAATGGGAAGTGAAACGGTGTGACGTCATCCTGAAGGCTGCACAAAGAACGCATACATCACAATTTTGTTGCGAGATCACGTGCATATTTTTTTTCCCGACGCTTCTTTTATTCTGGGATACGGCGACACCAACGCTGACGTGACGCATTTTCGACTGAGCGAGCTTTATACGATGTCGCGTACAAAAAAAAAAAAATATATATATATATATATATATATATATATATATATATATATATATATATATATATATAAATGCGCGTTTATTCGCGTCTAGTTCTCTCTTCACCGTGGCAGTAGAAGCCGGCAGCGGATGGAGCTTGCCCACATGATGGTGTCTCTCATTCGCGAGGTGAGGTAAATAGATAAACAAAAATAATCAAACCCCTACCGCCTACCGCTGAAGCGCTGAAAAAGCCGCGCATGCTATTTATCTTGCTGCTCAAGGCCGCGTGTAAGGTTACCTGGATCGTTTACGAAATCGATACGTTTCTCAAAGGCGTAACTATAGGCTGGGCTCGCGAGTCACGTTCGATCGGTTAGTTCTAGTTTTCTTGTTCACTTGCTCAAGGTATACGGCCCTCGCTTCTGACCTTTTTGTACCGTATAGGGGTGTGTCCAGACGAGGACGATAATCGAGGTCTCATATTCGGTCATTGTTTGGTTTCAATTAAATTTTTTATCTATGATAGGCATACGTGCTGGCACACACTTAGCAGTGAACCTTATAGTTATGTCAGATAAAAATTGTACACACATGGTGTTTGTAAACAAACATGGGTGCTGATTATGATACTAAAGTTCAATATTCTGTTATTAGTGGCGCGGTGTTTGAAAAGGCGCCTGCGGTAGCAGGCAACACGTGTCTCGCAGCCATTTATAAAGCGCTGATGCAGTCTTCTTTGAGGCGTCAAGCGCCGTGCTTGATAATGAACCAGTGTCGCGTCATCTTTCGATGCCTCCCTCATCACTTTGGTGTTTTCAGAACAAAACCCTCCCTCTAAGATCCTCCAAACGGGATGTGACTTAGAGCTAAACCTCATTGTTGACAGGGAAAAAAAAAAACAACAACAAACAAACAAACAAAAAAACAGAATCTGTCAAAGCCGTATACTATATCACAACAGATGGAATGGAAAACGTTTTTCCCCCATTTAACAAAGTCTCAAGCTTGGAGCACTGTTGCGTACACACTAAAAATACGTTGTACATTTTCGTTTTTTACAAATAACTGGGCAGCTCACACAAAATTTAGAAACCGCTTTTGTGCGTTGTAGTCTTTTCTTTCGATCTCTGGCACACATATATCATTTCTAGGTTATTACAGAAATGTGTAATAATGCGTTTACGAGAGCCGATTTCCCTAGTATGTGTTAATGTACAGTTTTTGTCAAAACTTTAGAGCCAACACTGTAAAAACAAAAACACCTTATTAGGTGTTTTCGCATGTCTATAACTAACACCCATGCACCCTTGAAAAAAAGTGGCTTCAGAGTGCCAGTACACCCTCAAAGATGGTGCTTTTGTTGGTCATAACACCCTTCTATGGGGCCAATGCACTGGGGTCTATTCATCACCTTTACACCCTATTGCAGGGTGGAAACAGTGGAATTGCACCCTTACACCCCTTGATAAAAATCAGTGCCGATAACGTCCATTTATTGCATTCCCTAATTAGGATTTACTTTTGCCACTACACGTTCCTTAATGCTTTTCCTATGTGCACATTTGCAATCAAGCTTAATGGTATTCCTTTTAACCACCTGTAATGCCAAATGAGCATGTAAAGAGATGCTGCATGCAATTATTTTGACATCTCGAATGGCCCATGCCAGTATGATTGTTTTTTTCACATTCACAGAGCATGTTACAAAAAAATGTCACACAGAAGGAAACTGGAAGTCTTTTATTCGGCATAGAAGGGTCAGGGTTGGGCTAGTGGGTGCTCGGGTGCTGGTGGAGGGGGAGGGGGGGCAGGGGGGCACTTGTGTTCTGTTTCTTCATTGATGCGCGCTATGGAACCTCTTTTATTTAACAATACTGCCACTCTCCACCGAGAGCATAGCAGACGGGCAAAAACATACATGGTAGTAAATACCTAAAAAAAAATGAAAGAAGTAAAACAGTTCCAACAAATGCAGACAACAAAGTATACAATTTTTTTCAAAAACAGAACCGAACAATGAACACAACAGCACGGTGACATTTCTTAAAAAACAACAACAAAACTTCTAGTCGTATGCAACAATAATCGCAGTACACAATATTAATCCTATGCTTTGTCAGTGTCAACGCGTGGGATTGCATAAAATTCGGCCTTAAGCGATGAAATAAAGCGTCGTGCAGCGCATCTTGGCTTCGACACGCAGACGCCCAAAAAGAGGTGCTCTATAAAGCAGCACAAATTGTCGGACCCCTTGTCATGTCAGATTGAACAGCCAAAATCGACCCATTATTGGAACAATACCCTAAGTAGAGTCGATGACTCGAAGAAGCTTCCGCTGCTGAATGAAGGGGAAATGCTCTTCAGCTTCTTTGATGCTGCTCCCAGTATATCCGACGCACGGCGTGGCAGGCATTTCTTCCTGTTCCTTGATAAAATTGTGAAAGAAGTGCATAACACAGCAGCTGTATAAATATGAACTGCACCTGGCAAAAAGCAAATTCAACATATTTCTACTCTATATTTAGAATACGCCAATGCCCCTTTAGTGTACAGCAGTGTGCTGGAAAAGGGCCCTATCGGAAACCACTGGTGGTTATCTCACAATTAACAATGCAGAGTATACTGTTATGGTTGGTTCAGGAGGCACAAAGCCAGCAGTCTGATCAAGTCATAAATAAGAGCACATAAGGTCAACCCATTTTTATTCATGCAGCATGCTGTTGCATGGTAATTTTAGATTATGCAAGCTATTTTATCAAACAAAAATGGCTACACTCATCAAAAGCACCTGGATTAAAGAACTTCTATGCTGCCCCACGAACTTTTCATTTCACATGAACTGGAATGCTTATTATGATAGGTAAAATTGTAAATAAACAATAAACAGCACTGGAGCACGGTGTTTCCTACTAAAATATTAACAGCTGGCTCAATTGAAGGCTTCACACAAGGCCTACAGCATACCCTGCACTGGCCAAGTAGATACTGCAGAACCAAACAAAACAAAAAACGTGGAAAGAGCATACTTAGTGATGGGGCACTACAAAAAAAATCAAAGTGCATGTAATACATAACACATAATGCATTTCTGAACTTTTGCGCGTCTTCTTGTGCTAAGCATGAACCAGCCAAGCCCTAGGGCATCGCAATGCTTCCTGAAGTGTCTACATTTAAGGTTTAGTAACAAGGAAAAAGTGTTCTCGTTGCTCTATGTGGCAGTTCTGAAACTTCATCACACATTATTCATTGAAAGTGTACACTGGAGCTTTGAGTTGAGCGACAATTACATGTGTAACAGCTAAGCATTACCAAACAACCAATTAGCAGAAGCTCTAAAAAATGTCAACACTGAAGCATGGTATGTTAAAACATTTTCCACGCATAGCACATTGTATGCATAGACATCCAGAACATCAGTGGTGAGCCTCAAGAGGCGGCAGGAAGCTCAAGTGTTCAAGAAGTTGTAATCGTTATAGCGGCAGGCAGTCTGAGGACTTTGAAATACTAAAGGTTCGAATACTAAAAATATGTTGACTAACTTGAAATGCAAAAATAACAATTTGGATTTATTGAGGATGTTCACTATAAATGAGAATGTCTATGACAGTGCCACATGGTTAATGCATGAAATGTTAGCATCTGTAGTTGAAGGCATTATATTTATACAGCATGAACCTTGAAACACAGCAGTATTTTCTCCCAACCAATGTGGTAAACCTAATCTCAGAAGAATTAAAATTATTACATCATTTCAAACTTGGCTAGCAAATTACAGCATTTTTTTTTAAACAACTATTAGACTGCATTACCCACCTTCAGAAGCCTGTAGGATAAGACAATGTGGCAAATATTTCTTTTGAAGCAGTCTCAGATTATATATTCCAGACATTAGGAACATGTTAGGTACTAGCATGCATGAGCAGGTTGAGAGACCCCTTTCCAGCAAATGCTAAACCCCACCAAGCTGCCTGCAAGAGCCATCTGATAAAGCACTGCTGGTCCACTGCAGCAGAGTGCTTAGTCAAATGGCACACTGCACCAATCTTGACATTACCAGTGCTTCATCAGGTGACTCTTGTATGCAATACGACGTGGTAAGCATGTGATGGCAGGAGTCTCTTAAAAGTGCTTTTGATTGTACTTACAGTGCAAATAATCTTTCCCAGCAAAGAATTCACAGTTGTGATGAAAACTTGTGTAGTATTTTTATTTGAATTATGAATCACTAATACATATTACAAGTTAGACTGTAAGCCATTTTAGAAACAAAAAAAATTCGCTAATAATGTCGGTTTGAATAATAATTTGAATAATGAATATTCAAATGACAAAGAGAAAACTTACAAATGATACAAACAACATCCAGAGCTCCCGGCTGGTTCCCAATGTTTGCCAAGAGTTACAGAATGCATACTGTCTGTACATCTACAATAGAAATAAGCAACACAACAATGGTGTACCTCCTTGCAGGTAAAAAGAGACAGCCAAATTTTGAGGCGATAATTTATTGTCTAATTTAGGAAGGCAAATAAACAAAATTGAAAACATGTAGAGGCACGCAAACTGAAAGCCAAACATCTGACAGCAAAAATTAGCAAAGCTTGTGAAGATTTGAATCAGGTATCACATAATTCCCTGCTACTAGTTGAACAGATTCGAAAAGGCTGCACCATTACAATGGAGAAGAACAATAGGTAATTTAAATTTAACTAATGCGAAAATTGTTACATATGAAGAAATGCACAGGCTAGTTATGGTTTTATTATTCTTTCTGATGCTCAGCCATGTTTTTAGTATATCTATAAGGTAATGCAAAATGGCAAAAATGTAGGCATTTAGCGAAAAACTGCCAATTAGATAGCACATGCAGCAAACAGAAGGAAACAGCTTAACACTTACGCTTCTTTCTCCTTTCACGCATTCCCTCAGAACATACTTCGAGCACCCGGGCAATGTCCTTTTTTCTTGCACGAATGGTGTCCTTCAAAACCAAGACAAGTGTCTTGTTAAGGCCAATTTCAACTGCCTCTTTGCCCTCCTTCTTGATCAGCATGTTGACGTCATGTAAGAACTGCAAGTTTGTGTGAATGGTAGCCATAAAGAATTCATTTTACTCAATGTTTCAAGTTGCTGAATATTAAAAATCATTGTACACAAGCTAAGGCAATTGATGCCTTTGTACATATCTGAAAAAAAAAAAAAGACTGGCATTAGCATACAGCAAATACAAATATTTACTAAGGTTAGAAAACTGAAAAAACCATCAGTATTGTGCCACTCATCGCCAAACTGCAAGCAATAATAAGGAAAGTCTAATATAAAAAATAACAAAGCAAAAATTATGATCCTCCTTCCCTCAACTTGGCACACGGCTAAATGGCAATAAAATATGTAATATATCTCTAAACTAAGGGTCCCCGCTCAGCTTTAAAAAGTAGCCTTCAATTCTTAGACAATCTACAGACATGCATCGTTAGCATATGAAAGTCAAATTGTTTTCTGGGCCCTTTAAATCAGTAAACTGCTTTCAACACATACATTACAAATTTTTTTAATAACAGTAAGTCACAAATTTCCCTGCAATATGCGCACTGTGATGAGCAAAGAAGGTAAACATATGAGACTAAGGCTATGATAACCGCTTCATATGTACATTTAAGCAAAATACAAAAAAAAAAGTAAATATCTGGTCAGAATCAAACTCTGTAATAGCAACATCCGGTACTATATTTGGCCACAGAATTCAAGCTGTCGACCTCTACTTGAATGCTGAGGCATCAGTATCGAATATCCATTTATTCTAGTCTAAAGACACTACAAAAATCAAGTAATGCGGTCAAACAGTTATGTTGAAATGTGACCACAAAAATAATGAAAACTGGATGGTTTGAACCACATCAGCTGAATTAGCACGTGTACAATTGCCTTAATTGAAGTCTTGCTGAAAATAAAATACGTACCTAAATGACTCTTCGAGAGCGAAAGTAAACGCCATAACAAAAGCAGCATAATAAAAATGCAACTTCACACTCCATGCAACCGCAATATATGGTCCCCGTAAAATGAAAAATGCTCCCATTGTGATTAAAAAAGGCAAATCCAGACGCGGGGAAGTAACACAGGCTGATGATAGCGGCATATAGTTTACGCAGTTTGGAATAAACTATTATGCAACAGGCCGGCCGACCAGCGCACTTCGATGCCGAGAGCACGAACATAGCCTCCTCGAACAAAAAGTTTAAACAGAAGGGCTGCGGGAGGACGCTCCCCGAGCAGCAGGGCGGTGCGCGCCTATGCTGAGAGTGAATAAAAAAAAAGGGGGGGGGGGGGGGGGGGCGCAGCGCTCCGAGTGAAAGAAGATGACGAAGCATGAAAGAGGTTTCAGGAGAGCGAGCGCAAAGTGTAAGAGATAAGGGAGGAGGGGGGAGTCGAGAGTGCTAGGAGAATTAAGGTAGTACGCCAACATGACCTTGCCGCACGAACGGAAACGGTAGAACAAAACCGAGTCGTTGCGAACTGAGCGCAAGTATCAAACTGTCAAGAAACGAAAATCGCTTCGTGAACCTCCTGCGCGTACAAAATGCAAGGAAACGTAGCACATACATTATTTCTGTTCAAGAAAGTTGAGACTGATGTTCTTGCGCGAAATCTGCGTAACTCCCCGCGACATCTACCACATGTGAGATGTGATTTTGGCAGCCAGGTGAAAACAAGCGCGTGTCTCACGTTTTCATTTCAATTCTGGAGCGTTCCGGCACAAAAAGACACAGAATGCAGCAATCCGGTAGGACACTGTTCCCACAAAGCGCAATATGCGTGAGAATAGGCTTACCTTTACAGACGATTGCGTCAGCCGCAATGTACGCTGTCCGCCTTCGTATCACCGGCACCGAACCAACCAGTGCGATTTTAGCACGAGTGCGATGTAGTCGGCGCATATACCTCTTAGTCACGCAGAAAAAAAAAATCGTCCATGCCTTCTTCTTTCGAACATCTCAAACATAAAGCGGTGCGGCAGTCCTTAGGCCTGAGCAAAGCAAAAAGAAGCCCGGACACTTTCCGACACAATAAATGCCCATTTGCGTTAAACACCACATGTAGAAGGCACTTCACAAGCGTACACACTTCTGTAACACATATGCATGGGAAATGCAACACATTTCACGAGGGTACACAATCAAAGAAGCACATTCAGCCTTCGCCGAAACGTGGTCGAAACGCACCCCACAATGCTAACGGCCATATTGTGAAATTTGAAAAGAGCATTCGTAGCTACCGGCGGCCTCCTGGCGGTGAAATTTTCTTTCAGTTTCTGTTTCATTTTTAGAAAGCACTCGTGTGTAATTTTAATTTTAGCGTTACTTTTGGTGCTTTATTTAGGTGTTGGGTTATATTAGCAGCGCCTCTTGTGTATAAAAGGCTACGAAGTTGCGCAGCCATATACCCCCAGCATGTTAGGTGATATTGCTTGCCCGTAACACCCTAAGGCATATTCTCCAACCAAAGCACCCCTTTGGCATGCAAGAGGTGATTTCCAATGGCACGAACACCCTAGACTCAGGGTGTAAGGGTGTTTTGAATCAGACAAATGCCCAAAAAGGTGTTTTTGTTTTTACAGTGAAGAGTGTCTGCTTCTGAGCCACTTCGTGTGGCTTGTAATGTATTTTCAGTGTTCCGAATCCCTCGATGGTAAGAAGATTTTTTGTCCTGCCCTCTCCAACGAGAAGGACTTCCACTAGGGTTAAATCAGGGCCACCACATGACGCCCTGGGTTCTACAATTTTGGCAAAAACTGTACATCAAAGTTCTGCGGCTCTGTAGGGCATACAGTCATGAAAGAAAATGCCTGACCCTCTGATAGAAGCTCGTTCAAGAAACAGTTTAGGTCGTAAAGTATTTCACAAATGTAATGCTACTCCGTGGGCATATTCAGTAAAGTCTCAACTATATAAAAGGTAACCGTTGGTATCGCTATTTGCGGGGACGAGGCCACAAACTAGGTCACAGTCTCAATTCCATTCCAGATCAGCGGTGGAGGCTAGATATGAGGCGTTGAAATCGTTTGATTGAACACACTTCCACGTATTGACCGTCCACAGGCCAGACACTTTCTTTGAAACCCTTCCTTCTTCGCGGGAGTCCGCAAGCTCGCTCTACAGATGCTCCGCAATGTTGACCATCTTCAGTGGTCCCTCAGGTACGCTTACGAAGCCGCTGCCTGTCCGTATATATGGCTTCGTTTGTGGGTTTTCAGAAGTTACTTGCGCTGATTGATGTTTACTAGCCACCAACTCCAAGCGTTTTCCCCGTGCCTCGTAGCCGAAAGCAGCTATTTCGTCTCCTGACGTTCGGTCGCTCGTGAAATTGGTATTCTTTAATTGAGCGCGAACACCGTCGCTTTGGATTGTATCTTGGCATATAGATGACAGCGTTATTGTCCTCTTGATGCGCCTTAATCTCCGGCAAAGCCAAGTATGCATGTGCTGAATGTATAATGCGACATTTCGCCGTTAATAATAGCTTTGCTTCGCGTCTGTTTTCTTAATGTGATAACGCAAATTAAAACGGTTATAAGCTTTCTTTCTCTTTTTTTTTTCTTTTTTAGCTTTGCTTCGCGTCTGTTTTCTTAATGTGATAACGCAAATTAAAACGGTTATAAGCTTTTTTTCTCTTTTTTTTTTTCTTTCCCCCCCCCCCCCCCCCCCCCCCCAACGGTACACTTGCACACTGCACTTGAAAGAACGCAAATGCCCAGTTCTCGGCGAAATCAGTGTGTGAAGTAATCGCACCCTTATCGGAATTCCGTTTTTCGTCATGTATGTACAGCCTTTGTCATAAGTGTAGAACCCAGAGGGTCTACTTCTGAGCCGCGTAGTGGCGCTGATTTAGCATTAGTGGTGGCCGTTCTTATTGGAGAGGTTAAGACAAAAAAATCTCCTTACCATCAAGAGATTCAGAACACCGGAAATGCATTACAAGCCGCACGAAGTAGCTCAGATTCAGACCCCTTTGAGCTCTACACTTTTCAGATAGGATATAGTTGTGGGGAATCCATTTCATCGCCGTTCTTTGAAATTCTCTCGTGAAGAGGTTGGAGTGTTTGCAACTTCCTCGCCGCATTTCCATGTAGCAATTAGTACCTCATCCTCGCTGCCAACCCTTTTCGCCTCCACAGGCTGCGAACCGTCGCGACTGCGGTTGTTTCGGTAGTGCATACTAGTGGAAATGTCGATGCATTCTTGTCGAGGTAACCAATCGAAGGTCATAGTGTACAGAGAACTGCCTTGAGGTCAGGAAATAATAATAATAATAATAATAATAATAATAATAATAATAATAATAATAATAATAATAATAATAATAATAATAATAATAATAATAATAATAATAATAATAATAATAATAAATAAATAAATAAATATCTTGTAATGGGGACGT
The DNA here is from genome assembly GCF_055883805.1 of Amblyomma maculatum. Taxonomy (NCBI): domain Eukaryota; kingdom Metazoa; phylum Arthropoda; class Arachnida; order Ixodida; family Ixodidae; genus Amblyomma; species Amblyomma maculatum. Next base: position 51,527,073 of record NC_139345.1, read on the forward strand.
TCGCGAAACCGAGGGTTGAAGTCTCCGCACTGTGGTGGCGCGCGTGGTGCTATCGAATTCATGATCGCGACAAGCGTCAGTGACGGAGCGGCTGCCAAACGTGGCTCTTCTCTGAGGAAGCGGCAACCTATTACAGGGGGGTCACACTAGTGACGGGCGTATTGAGATTTCATCTAAAGTAGGATTAAAAACACGGGAGTCGTCAACACACGTTCGGAAATATGCTGCGAACGATGTAGTTGCAGTGCCAAACTAGTACGCTAAGCAAGCACGGGCTTTAAATATCATATTCCATAAGATAAACTTAGAAATTGCACACATGATCTCGACCCATGTAGCGTCTGAAGTGTAACCGCATATAGTCAGTACTAAATCAAACTTTTGATGATTACTCCTTCAATACTAAGCAATTGTTAAAAACGTCAGCTATTTTGTATTTTTTATTTAAAACAATGTAATCCAACGATTTTTTTTTTTATGTCTTACAGTTTCGAAGTACTCAGGAGTGTTAGGGAAATTTTAACAGAAGTCGAAGAGGACGGCTTTTCTGATTTTTTTTTCATTCAAAGCAAATTTGTCAATTATTTTAACGTTTTTAACTTTCGGCAAATTTTGAAGCTATGTTCAAAAAAGCACCGACTGTTATAGAACTGCTAATTTTGCCTGAAATGAGGAAACGAACGGCAGAATACCGAGGAAATGATTCAGCGGTGAGACTGCAATGCGCGGTTTATTAAAAAATAAACAAGAAAGAATGAAAAGAATCTCGCTGGTCGAGACTAGGAGAGGATAGCGAAAAGTACAGAGGAGAGCGATATCAATAAAGGACAGGGAGAGCTTTGCACTTTATTTGCAAAATACAACAGGTAAGCGAGTTTACGTCGCTTGCGCGCAAGTGTCCAAGCACTGTCCAAAAATCGACTGCGCTCGGGCACCACTGCAGTTATTTACACAACATAATCTATAGGTATACACAGCCCCGCGTCCTGTCGCACACTGATCGTGCGCGCGGCTGTTTTGTTTTTGTTTTGTTTTCGGTGCATCTGTCCCGCATTACTGCCTTCATTAGGCCATGTATGGATAATACGCGACGATTAATAAGTATCATCATCAGCAGCAGCTCTGTAAAATGTAAAGTCTGCGACCTTAAATTTGTTTTTTTCTCTTTTACTCTCCGACAGTGCCTTGTTGGAGTACTGCAAACCTGGCCTATTTCCGCACTGGAGGACGCTGGGAACGTCGGCGAGGTGAGTGAGCCGCTTTCTTCTCTGTGTTCATGAGTGAAGCTGCGACTGTTTGTTTGTAATGTTTATTTTTCCACCATCATGTGTGTATGAAAGAGGGAAAGGGGAGGGGGGGGGTGAAGTGAAGGTTCTCATGTTTTGCTCTGTCGCAGGAGTGAGCTACGAGTAATCAGAGCTGCACCGCTATATACCGGGACTTTTTTTTTTTTTTTTTAGAATGTCCAAACTTTCGGGCAAATTGGTAACCTGTTTTAGATTTATTTCAGAAGTAAGTATGTTCCATAACTCTTTAATTTTAATTTCAGGAGATATGCTGTATTTGCAGATTTGTAGCTCGTCCTCCAAGTAGTACTCCCGTGAAAAGAATTTTTCTTAAAAAAAAAAAGAAAAAAAAAAACTAGCGCGTGTTACAAGGCTCAGAAATGTCAGCCTGACAAGCGGCTTCACACAATAACACAGCGCCTGTGACGTAGGTCTCTCCTCCCAGCGGTTTCGTCACTGTGCTGGCATCACCTGGGAGCCAGACAGGCGGTTCGACCTCAATTTCTCTTACCGTACCCAATGTGCGCAGCCATCGTGCTTGCAGTGCGGCCTCGAAGCGTGCACTGGCCGAGCGATCTCCCTCGGACGCACCTGTTAGAGCTATTACTGTGTGAAGCTGCCTTTCATGGGGACATTCGTTGGCCTATAAAGCGCGCTACAATTATTTTTAAGGTAATATTTTTCCGCAGCTACACTATTTGGAGGACGAGCTCCACGAGCTCTGGAAATAAAACATACCCCCCAGTCGAAAAAAAAAAAACTACAGAACTGTGTCAAAAATACGACAAAATATCCTGTAGTTCTGTCGTAACCATCAGATGTTTCTGTAGTTCTGTAGTACTTTTCTGTAGTTCTGTAGTTTTTCTGTAGTATATTTCTGTTGTCTTTAGTTCTGTAGCCCTTTTCTGTTGTAACTACAGAAATTCCTGATGTTACTAAGAAGTTTCTGTTGTCACAACAGGTTTCCCGTCAAAAACTGCACAGAAATTCTGTCGTAACATCAGAAAAGTTTCTGTAATTTTTTCCGATTTAAAATTAAAATTGTTAAGTTAATTAAAAAGCACCCGGTATAAAGTGCAATAGCATTTACAATCACTACAATGAAATCGGACATGCCCAGTGGAGTACTACGCAGTGCGGGATTTGACCATCAGTGCCGCCGGGAACCGAGCGGTTTTCCAACTTCGTCGCGTGCGCGTGTTTGTAATTGAAACCGAGGACAAACCACGTGGCAGCTATGACGTCACTCAGCCGCCGCCACTGAAACCGAACTTGCCGCGCGCTCGCATCTGCCTAATCACGTGAAAACCATGACGTCACTCAATCGCAACAGCTCTCGACAATTTAACGGCAGCAGCCATCATGCATGGTCCAGGCGAGACGCCTCGTGAACTGTCTATGTCTCAGAGGTTGCGATGACGACAGGCCGAATCCCATCAATGGACGTAGCTCACCGAGAGGCTGCCGGGTCGAGCGGAAGGTGCCGCCGAGACCTCGGAAGAACGTGAGCCCGTCTTGCCAAACGTCAGTCATTACCATCAAGCAGCAACCAAGTCTAGCCAAGCCTTGTCGGGCTTATATGGCCAAGCGTTCGCTTTGATTACTAACTTTTAACGGGCTTCGTCCTTTGCCTAATTTTTGTGCAGTTTTAACAGTGATTTTATTTTAACTGCAGAAAAGTACTACTTAAAAAAGCTGCGTAACAACGAACAAGTATTACAGAACTAATGAAAAGTCTGCTGCTACGACAGACAAAGCTACAAAATATTTATTTGTATTTTCGGCATGGTTATGTGTGTCTGCTTTTTTTTTTTCTTTTTTTTTTTTTTACCTTGTCGTGGTCCTGATGCTCGGCTTCCCTGTGGTGCAATGTTTGGAACATGGGTACTTGACCCTGGCTTTTGATCGGATCGAAAGACCGTGAGCTATGACGCTCTTTAACCAGGCTGCCAAGGAGCCATAAACAAATAATCACCATCATCACAACTGTGCGGCCGTATGATGACACTGAACGGATACAACTACGCGGAGTAAAGTTTACTAGGTCATTCTGTTGCCCACGGCAAGCTGAGAGATATATAAGAAGGCGCTATAGAAGCGGATATTAATTTTAGTATGGAGCGGTACCGAACTGTTTTTTTGTACGCATCATTTGACGAATGGTACGCGCATAGGTCGATATGTTGCAGCACGTATGCAGGATGCTTTTCACATAACTTGAACTAAGAATCTAAAAAAAAAAAAAAAAAAGGTACACCGAATCTTGGTGAAACCAACCGAGTATCTTTTTACGTCGTATAGTATTCTTCGAAGTTTTTTTTTTTATGTTCCGCTCAATTAGTTCATTAACGAAGATTAATAGTGCATAATCTTTCACTTCAAGACCAAATTTCAAGACATGCCGTGCTGGTCTTGAAATTTGTAGTCTCTTGTATGCAGTCTCATGACCTTCAAGCCCTCTTGAGTGCATATTTACCACTCATTACCTCATTTTTTTTCTGATTTCTATTAAAAAAACCATCCGTGTGTAAAAACTACATAAAAATTAGAACTTACATCAGGCGAACCCTTTACACCAATTTTCTTGGTTTGTTTTGAAAGGTTAGGGGAGTCCACCCCCAGTCCGTAAGTTTAACCAACTCGTGCAGTAGTGTTCCTGGCCTCTCCTCTTTCGTAGTATATATGGCTATATGTACACATATGTATAACAAAAGGAAATCGCACGAGCTGCGACGTCCTAGCGAAGTTGGTCCGTCTCGTATTTTTGACGCAGCATGGCCCTTGTCAGCTGTCTCAGTGCGCGCTATTGTAAAGAAGGTGATGCGCGCAAGGCTGTCGTGCTTCAGCTAGACGAGCGAATCGCGCGCATATTTATCAAGTTTCGCCGTTTAGAAACGGCGGGCTATATGATGAAATTGGCTCGGGACGTAGAAGGAAGTTTTTTTTATAGCACCATAGTAGAGGCAAACGAGAAGAATGCTGTTATGGCATCTATAGTATAGTATACTAGTTAAAAAAAAATAGCAGTTGCTTGCTGTGGGCAGTGGCACGCGTCGTGTGTGTTACTCCTTAACGGTAAACAGGATCCGTGTTTAATATTTGACAACACCAAACAAGCCAGAGGCATCTTCTTGCACTTTTAATCTTGACTGATAGTTATATTTTTATTTGGGTATTGTGCGTGCCGGCTACTGCAGATTTGAGTTGTATCTCACCACAGGGGCTTTAGTTGGCACATATATGGGGCAGATAATGTGTAGAGTAGAACAAACAGTATGTTCCGGTCGCTGGAACTTCGGAAACTGAATAATGAGCTCTAGGATTATTTTGCTTGAATACTGAAATTGGAATGACAACATATGACACCTGCATATGACAACTGTTGAGATAACTTCGGTTACCTTTAACCTTCTTTACTTATTTTTGCATCCTCCATAATTTGAACAAAACGCTTGAAACTCCCAGAAATGTTTTTTTTTTATTATTATTATTTTTCGCAGTCGAAAATTCCCTCTTTACGGAAGTCATTTTTAAGAATTCCCATTCCACGTCATTTATTCCTGAATAATTGAAACCTCCGTCAATATAGGCAAAGGGAGATAATTTTCGTTGTTGCGAATCCCGCGAAGCACCACCGAAATTCTCTTTGCGGTCATTTTTACTGCTCAGCTTCATCGCGTGGAGCGTCACCGAAAACTCCTTGAAGCGAGCGAAATTGCCACCTCTAGCCAGAGAATTGCGGCTCTTGGGCAGACCGATGTTCAAAACAGCAGCAGGTGCTAACTTTTCCGAGTCCTGACTTGGGAGGCAGCAATTCGCGAAACTTTCACTGGAAGGCTATCTCACTATGTGCCATTGGAAAATTTCTCGCCTGCTTCTCCTTGCAGATGGATGTGAAATCAGTGTCCAGTCCTGTATTCTGATTTCGACACGCTATACCTAGGTCACGCAGACACGTTCGTACGGCTTCGTTAAATCTTTGTCAAGTGGCCTTTCATATACGATTGTATGAATAGCATGTGGGAGATGTTAGAGGAACAAATTAGGGACATAGCAATTTTATAGGCGTGCTGCAAAGTCTATGTAAACGCAAATGAGGATCCGTATGGAGGTCCGGAAAACGAGAGCTCGCTCTCCTGTTACCTTAAAGGAGGAGCTTGAGTGTCCCTACCCCCATTTCTTTTTTGACGTTTACAATTTTTTTAAAAATCATTTTCGGAGTGTCCAGCTCGATGCTGGAAAGTGTTTCAAAATTGCTGTACAGTGGAACCTTGCTAATATGGCCTCCACTAATTCGGAGGTCTGGATAATTAGGACTTGCCGGCACGGTGTATGCATGGTGTCGGACGTCCGTCGATTCAGACACGGCTAGACTTACAGTGGTTAACTCGAAATGGCTTCCGGCGGAGGATCGATGTGTCCGAAAACATCAAGCGATCGTATAAATGACCGCCTCTAGCTTCGCTTGCATGGTGCAGTCTTCAGCACGTACCGTTGCCGCATAGTTTCGGTTTCACTTTTTAATGCAGAAGCATTGCTACTTGCATTCTTTGATATCGCCGAGGTGGCCAAAGTGGCCGCCAGGGTGTCTCGAACCAAGGCCGAGAGGCGAAGCAGAGAGATCATATCGGTAGCCGGCTTAAATTGTTCACATGCTAAGCTGTCGGTCTTTCAATCTGCACTTTGGATGTCGTCGTCTTCATCTCCCCTAACAATTAAAGTTGCACTGCAGAGCCAAATTAGGTCTTCCTTATACTAATCAAATGGTAGCGGGACGCTAGAATCGGACCTCTTCCTTGACTTTGTGCTCTACCTTTACCGCGTGCACTTGCTCTCCTGACAAAATAGCCTCATCACTTACATTGTCATAGGGACACTTGCAATTGTGCGAACCGCGTGAACATCACACGATACGGATCTATATAAAGCTAGATTCGGTTCCCCACACCCGAAATCGCTACAAAGGGAAACATACTTTGGGCATCCCAGGCCAAACCCCCGCTCAAGGAACTCCTCCCAGTTCCCTCACGAGGAGCATCGGACCTGACCAGGAGACTCGAGCCTTACTCACAAGTTGGGTAGTGGAAGTCACCCCCAATTGAGATTCACGTCTCAGCATGACCGCTTAAGCAATGCTATCGATAAAGTTTACTACTGCTAATACTTCGATTTCCTTCATTTCGTCGTCGCTTGCTGCCGCTGCTGCTGCGGCGATGATGGGGATGTGAGAGAAGAATGTTAAGCGAAGCAAAACTTGCCTAAAATATAGTGCTAAACGTCGCTTCTGCTTGTATATCGTTCTTAGCGAATCTAAACACCCGTTTATTGTTTTTTTTTCTTTTTTTTCCCATAGAGCACCTCGCTCTGTATAATGTTCTCATAAGTATTTATTTCCCAATTTATTGCATCGTAATGTGATTTTATAAAGTCTCGTGTTTGTTTGTGTGCTGCTGTATACCAGGGAACAAAATGTCTCTTTATCGCACTTGGAGCAAGAGAGTCATCTTCAGCTTGATACTTCTTTGGACTCAGTCTTTGCTAGGTTCACGCTCTTCTGCGATCTCTCTAGCTCTGGTTATTTTCGTTATTTGCCGGTGTGCAGCTCCGTTGAGGGTGCCGTTGTTTTTCTTTTTCGTTTTCTGTGCGTGCAGCCAAGAGAATTGCCGCGTAGCGATGGAGAAGGCACGCGAAGAGTTCGGCGTGCCGCTCATTCTGACGCCCGAGGACCTGGCGAGCCCGAACCTGGACGAGCTGTCCGGTATGACATACCTCTCCTACTTCATCAACGAGGACAGCCCCGGCTACAAGGCTACGCTTCGGTGGATACAGTCACGACTGCCGCACCTGCGCATCTCAAACTTCACCGTAGGTTATGGCCCTCTGCGCGCGAAAAGTTCAGGAGCCGAACATTGCGAATATAGGAGGTATTTGATGCATATGAGCTTTAATTCAAACTATGGTTCTCCCATATCCGAATACAGGTGTCCCCAAACATTCTCTTTCACTTTTGGAATAAAATTACACGTGTTTGCGTTCTTGAAGCTTCCCTTTAGGCTAACCCCAAGTGCACTGCATTTAAAGTAAATCAGCGTTAATTTGACGCTACTTCAACCAATTAAAACTATGAGAACACCGGTATAAATTTTAAGATTAGTGCAGCGGGAGCATGTATGTTAATTCCAACTTACGATTTATTCAAACGAACGCGTCGGTGTCGCAAAATTACTTCGCGTGAGCATGCGCCGGCCTCCGCTGGTGTGATACCACGTGACTAGGAGGGGGGAGAGAGAAATATGGGAGCTGTTTCGCTTTGCATTTGCTGGCTCCGTCGCTCTAGGGTAGTCGCTCTATAATGTAAATAAACCAACATTTTTATTTTTTCTTTCATAAAAGGTAAGTGAAGAAGCCACAAAGGGACGCACGCCATAACGGACGTTCTATAGACTAACAAAACAAGATAGCAGTTCGCCAAGTGTTTATTTGCGATTTCATTTTTTTTTGTTTTTACATTTAAAAGTCAGGTGACTCAGCGTATTTATTTATTGCGATTTACTTAACATCGCTTTCAGTTCCAGCTCCAAAACCGCACGCGGTGGTGACGGTGGTGACATCCAGGGCAGCGAGCATGGCCTCCGAGATCACTTCCGCACGCACACACACGCGCGGAGGTGATCTCGGAGGCCATGGCAGCGAGTTTCGGTTTCGATTCGAACTGCTGGACGGCTGTGATTTTCCCACGTACACCTGTCGGGGAAACAGTGGCTGAGTATTGCGGATGTGGGCTGGGCATGGTGCGCGTTGGAGGCTTCCTACAGGCCCAGCACCTGTCCTTCTTGCTAAACGGTCGGAACAGCAATTCGATATCTGCGTGATTCAAATTGCACAGTAGCGTTAGCTGAAGCCTGGGCACAGCTACGATGACTTTATTTATTAATTCACTAGTTGTAATTAGTCAATTAAATTATTTTAAAGGATCTGCCAGCCAGCATATCCCCTAGATTTTTTTTTTTTACTTGATGAAAATAAAGAATTATCGAGCGCCACACTTATATAACGCTACAGTCTACGTCAGCAGTTGGCAGTGGTGCATATTCTTTATTTATCAAGGCGTCCGTGTGCTGTGCGATGTCAGTGCACGTTAAAGAACCCCAGGTGGTCGAAATTTCCGGAGTCCTCCACTACGGCGTCTCTCATAGCCTGAGTTGCTTTGGGACGTTAAACCCCACAAACCAACCAACCATCTTTATTTATTTATACATCCTTTCTTTTTACTTTATTCTTCTCTAGGATGTTCCATGACGTCATATGTAGCAAGGCCACTCTAAATTCTAGTACACTAGCCACTCTGACCGCGTCAAATGCAGATAAAGTATAGCTCAAATCCTAGACATGAAGTCACTTTGAAAGTTAAAAAAAAAAAAGGGGGGGGGGGGGGGAACTAACGCGGTGAACGACAGGAACGCTAGTTCGTGCCTCCGCGCACAGAGGGCGCCACGGATTCGCGACGCGCCACTATTTTCTTTTTTTTTCCTCCTCTCACTCATTCATGTTACACCACAAGTAACTTGAACGCCACAGAACCTGGAAACATGCTTTCACTGCTGACGCAGTAAATCTGCCAAAACATATTACACATGCAACTCATACCCTTTTGCCAGGGTTGCTTGAGACAAGACAAAAATTGTTAGCACTTCATGGTTTCCTGGCAAAGTGCTCAAACTCACCTTGCTTGCATATGCGTGGAGCTGAACTCCTGCGCAGGCATTGATTGCCTCTAAAAGTCCAAAGCTGTGATGAAGTGTTGATATTTATGCAGGGAAGTGTGCACCACGGCTACAAAGGGGATGCGAAATGTATACCTTCAAAGCATTCTTTAGAGGCCTACATTGTGGTTCACTTTTCAATGTTTGTCTGGAAATTATAATGATGGCTCTGTGCTAGCTTCTGTATTAAAAGCAGATCATTAGCTTTCAGATCTATATGGATGAGAGCTGTGCAGGTGCTATTTTGTATAATAAGCTTAATATCCTTGTGCTAGGCGTGACCTTTGTGTAGCTCATGATGGTGAGTTTCTCACATCATGCTCATGATTTTTCACTCTGCACATATTCCAGAGTGACTGGAATGATGGACTGGCTCTGTGCTCTCTAGTGCACTCCCTTGGTGCTACCGTTGAGGACTTTGAGCACCTCAGCAGGGACCGCTCACAGTGGGAGTCAAACCTTCAAAAAGGTGAGCATTGTATATTTTGTGGCATTATGTTGGTGTTGCATATATGCCAACTTTCTCACATGGTTGCTTCCTTGTTAGAATTTGCTTTCATGACTCTCGTCTAATACTTGAATTCACGGTCTTGGCAGAGTGTATTTTATGTTATAAATTATTTCATGACTGCTCGTGCTGTACGCAGTGCTTTTGATCTGGTGACTAGGTCAGCATGTTTTTTAGCTTTCGAGTGGGATTTAAAATTGTAGGATAGAGGATTGTTATGACAAGAAGACGTACACCTGAAAATAAAGCGAGTTTCTGACTTTCTTTTCCTTCATGTGGTATTCAGGTTCCACCATGCTGTCCCTCACGTAGAATAATGGCTGAAAAAAATTTTCCTTTAGTAGGGTATAGATTTAAAAGATTTTAAAAGAGCTGTTAGCAACAATGGGCGGTGCCTGTATTACTTGCTGGCCAACTATAACAACAAGTGAAATCAACTTTTTTGACTGAATTAACCAAGCTTGGGTGGCATTAAAATTTTTGAGCTTAAATTTTTTCTGGCACTTATCTTCTTGTTTAGGTAACAAGAGGAACTTTAATAATGGACTACTTTGTGTCACAGAGAAATATGAGTGGTGGTCACTGCAGATTTGATACCAGACTATAAAAGTGCTTAAATTTGTAGCCAGTGGGAACTGCACGAATTGTTGTTTTGCTTTTTTGTATATATATAGTGCACAAGAAATGGCCTAAAGCCTTGCAATATAGCAAACATAACTCCTAAGTTCAAGCTAGATATACCACTCTGTTAAACATGAGTTCACCCATTTTCTGCACCCAGGTATCAATGGAGGCAAGTACTTGGGCGTTGACCCTCTGTTGACTGCAAAGGAACTGGCAGACCCTGAAGTACAACCGCTGGGTGTCATGGCATATGTGGCTAGGTTTCAAGGTATTCAACCTAAAAGGAGACCAAGGGACAAACTCACAGTCACAGGAACTGACCTTAACAATGTTCATGTCAACAAACCGGTCAGTAAGAAGGAATTTTTCAACCTGCGTTTCTTTTACATTTTTTTTTTAAATTATTTTTGTCAGTGCTGTGCAAAGTGAATAATTTTTTATGACAAGGTGCTTTAAGGGCCCCTCAAATGGTGCTTGTGGTATTATTTTGATGCATGAAATTGGTAGGTGGTCTTTATGAATATTCGAGTTAAATTTAAAAGCTTTGCATGGAGCCTATAATGTAAAAATAATTTTTAAAAAGTGCTTCTGGTTACCACTTGCAACCAATTCGGGCAACACCTTCCTACGTGCTCTGTCATTGGGGCTTGCTTGCAGTGCGCATCCACTTATTGGACGCTACCAAATGATGCAGGCGAGACAGGGCATGATGGGGTGCCATCATGACTTGCCTTGTTCATTTTTTTTTTCTTGCGCACTGGTGTGCGATGAGTGGAGGGGGAGAGGAGGAACATCATTTTCTATTGTTGATGTGTTTAAAAATTTTTAAAAATTTTTTTGTATTCTCTTACATTATCTTTTATAGTTCTATATTTTTGTAGTCATTTGCATTTCTAAAATATATTAATCTTTTACTCTTCAATTAGTTAATTAATTAAGGTTAAATACTTGAGATGTTTAATGTTCAGTTTAGGGCGAGAAGCATTTTATTAAATTGTAGAGGAAGTTCAAACAGCCAGTCCAGTCTTTTCTACCAGCACACCTCCTATGTTGTCGTTTTCTTCTGGCATTTAATAAATGCTTGTTTAATATTTAAAAAAAATGCCATGTGACTGCATTCAACACACTTATCAAATTGCAATGCTCCTAATCTCATTTTGAACGAATAAAACATGCGTGCTGACTGAGACCAAAGTTAGTGGTGGCCTCCACTGTCAGCTTATGTATAGACTTGATAGTACATTAGCATAGTCACCTGGAACACAAAAAAGTGCAAGCCGTGAGCTGTGGTATGCGATGGGCAGACCACCTAAAGCTCAGATGGAGCTTTTATGAGCATAATGAAATAAAACAGCGCAACGAACGGGACGAAACACGAAGAAAGGGAGACAAAGACACAGCGCCTGTGTCTTTGTCTCCCTTTCTTCGTGTTTCGTCCCGTTTGTTGCGCTGTTTTATTTCATTATGCAGTACCAACTAGCCCGGCATCTTGCACTTCTGAATTTTATGAGCAATCACATTGGCAAAACAAAAAGAGGAAGAAAAAGTCAGTTAATTGAAGGTAGGTTCCATTTTCTTTATGTGTACCATTGCAACCCGTAGAAATGAGTTGCGGCCACTCACTTCATCACCGTCAGCATGCACGTTTGACTCGTTCAAAACATGGTTGGATATACTGTAATAGCACATGAGTGCAGTCACATTATTTATCCATATTTTGCGTGCTTTTAAATGTCAGAAAAAATGGTCATGTATGTCGGTAAAAAAAGCTGGATTAGTTGTTGCTGAATTCTTTCTACAACTTAATAAAACACACTTGGCCCTAGATTGAAAATTGATAATTTTGCGCAATTCATCTTGGTTAACTAATTGGGCAGAATATAATAAATGCTGTTAGGATCGAGTGCTGTGCGTCTGCAAACAATAAGTCATTGTTTTTATTAAGCTGCACTGCAGCACTTTTTCTGAATCCTTGGCTCAAGTGATCATGTGATACACCTGATATTATACCTTCTTTACCCTCTGTTGTCCAGTGGTCATTGAGAGGCAGCAAAGTTCGAATTAGCAATTATTTAATTTTTTTTCCGGTACATCCGAAGTCATGCTAATCAGTGTCAAAAGAGAGTGCTTATATGAGTGCTGATTGACGCTGACTGGCAATGTTCTGACTAAATGAAGATGGCTGGAAGTAAATTTATAGAACCAAAACGATTGCCACCTTTTGCTTTGCAATAAGCTGAGCGTTGCTAAAATAGATTGTAATGATCAGATCATACAAGAATGAGATCAGCATAAGGTTTGGACTATGAGAGTAAGTGCATTGTGAGTTACTCAGAAATACAAGTTTATGTGTAATTTTGTATTTAATAACAGTTCAAAACTAAGTTTGGTTCGAGCCTTCAGTGATGCATAAGACCAGACAAGATAAGGGCTGCATTTGGCTCTCTGTTGTAGCTAGATACAATCTAATTAGTGTAGACTGAGATTGCATACTTTTTAAGGATGTGCAGTCACCTAAAATTGTGCTCGCGCAGGCTCACTTCAAGGTGCACATAAAGGAAGGCAAAGTTGACCTCAGGCAGGTGCGAGCTGAAGTTCGAGGTCCATCACTCACTCCTGTCGAATGCAAGGTTCAGCTTAACCAGAACGGTGGCTCAGGCACCTTTGTTCCTGTTGAAATTGGCATGCATACGGTGAGCTTCATACCTTTGTGTTGCTTTTTTGCATGAGCCAAACTTTCACGCTGACTTATGTTGGCCATTCTGGGCTGATTTACATGTCGTAGATATGACATATTTGGAGGGAACTATGCCATAGCAGAGTTGCATACAATGAAGATTTTGAGTAGACAGTGTAATAACAAAAAGGTTGGTTTGTGATTTATGGTTTATGGTGTCTTACGTCCCAAAGCGACTCTGACTATGAGAGACGGCGTAGTGGAGGGCCGGAAATTTCGACCACCTGGGATTCTTTAACGTGCACTGACATCGCACAGCACACGGGTGCCTTGCTTTTCGCCTCCATCAAAAACCAACCTCCGTGGCTGGGATTCGATCCTGCATCCTTGAGCACAGCAGTCGAACGCCCCAACCCCCTGCGCCACCATGGCGGGGCATATAAAAGACAGGTATACAAAAAGGGCCAGTAGTGAGTTACATAAAAATTATGCAGACCAAAAGTGGCATACAAGAATAGAGCAGAGGAAAACAATTCTTATGAAGAGCACTAAATGGACAAATGTGGTAGCTTTCTTTTTTTTTGTATGACATACTCCATCTCAGCAAACAGCCTTGGTGATCATAGCATTTTACTACTGAGCATGACTCAGCGGGTTTGATTCCAGTGATAGCAGCCACATTTCAGATCAAATGATGTACGAAACTGCCCGTGCACTGAGATTTCGGTGCACATTAATGAATGTCAAGGTGGTTGAAATCTGTCTGGAGCACCCTCAATAGCAAGCACGCATTATAGTTTTGCCATGTAAAACTCTATTGGTGAACCAATTTCATGCCCTGCTGTGAAATGTACCAAGCATATCAAGATGAAAGGAAGTTGCAGCTAAATGCAGTGTCATTTTCTTAAAGCATCCAATTATACTGACATATGAACTTGGAATTGTACTAAGCAGACATGTTTAAATGTTTTTTTGGCCGACCTCATTCACTGGTATGGCCTTGTCACTGTGAATTTTCTCATCATAAATTTGACCTTAAGCACCATATGCTCACGAAACTACTATTTTTATATTCTCATGCAAGCACAGAAAGCGCAGATTAACAGCTTCCTGCGCATTTACTGTGGCCCATAGCTTTGATTGCAGCGAATGAACATTTTGAGATGTAAAGGTATGTTTAATTGAGGTATTGAAAAAATTTTTGCTATGACTTCGTCTTCTTCTCAAATGGTATATAGTTGCGACCTTTTTTTTTAATCAGTTGAATCATGGAGACATAAATACGGAATGCAGATGAAAATGTGATCAGGCATCTACAGACTAAGCTGCATTACATCTTGAACGGGTGCATGTTTTTAATATTTTGTATAAGTGATATACCTTGAGCATTTCTCTTGGTGCAAGAAAAAAATCTAGAGTTCATGTGGTATTTTCATGTGGCAGCACATAACACTTGTTCAGCCACAGGATTTACTAGTTTGGTTCTTAGGAAGTGGTTGCTGAAATTATGGAATTACAAAGGACAAAAATGAACGCTAGTGAAATGTACGCTGTGTTTTTTTCCCTCACATTTAGTCATAACAGCTTTCTGTAACCTTTGTGTTTTTTCTAACTCTTAGATCATATCCTGTGGGAAACATCCTCAACATTATTGCATGCATTTCACATGAAAGCATTGTATTTATTTATCACATTACCCATATAGTGCCATAGATAGCGTTATAGTGCACATGTTTGTGTGTGTTAGAGTTGGAGGCGGGGGGATTGAAATGAAAATTACAAGGAAAGAGACCAAAGCCAAAGTACAGGTGATTTGTCATGTGAACAAATAATCTGTGATAAAACAAAAAGTATGCTAACACAATAGCTCACAATAGCTGTTTTTCTTTTTTTCTCTTTTGTGCCAATTACCAGCTGAGTGTATACTGTGAAGGTGAATTGGTGACTGGCTGTCCCATGCACGTCCGTGTTCATCCGGACATCTCTCGTATTCTCTTCTCCGGCATTGATCCCTGTGCCCTGGGATCCCTGGTTGAAGTGCTGGTGAGTGCATGTGTTCATAGTGTCATATAGTTGTGCCTGGATTCGTAATAATGTTTGATTGAGGAAGCTTGTTAGTGATTACACTGCACTTTTTTCTAAAGTGAGTTTCACTTGTTCTCGGGAATACGTCTTTATTGCATTGCTTGTTGACTGGGAATGCCTAATCGTATACACTAGCAGCTGTGGGCCTACAGAAAAACTATGTCCATGATTGCAGCTACACATTTTTTTGTGCGCTAACTATGGAGAGTTGCACTGCTCATCTATACCCTAGTTTATTGAATTTATTGAACTGCAAACACTTCGTTTCGAATGGGCTGCAGCAGTATTTTAAATGAACACTGCAAAATTTTCATTGTACATTTAGGTGGCAAGTGCATTGCATGTGCTTAGTTTATTGCATTGTGCTCATCAGTGCCTACGAATGCTGTGGGGAACTTTGTTACTGATTTTTTTTTCCCATCCACGTTAATTAGATCAGTTCCAACGGAGCTGGGACTGGCAACATTCATGTGGAAGCTGTCTCACCTAGTGGCAAGACCATGGAATGCTCTGTCAAGGAAACTGATGGAGTCTTCACTTCCACTTTTATGCCAAACGAAATAGGTGAGTTTGGACGTTGCAACAGAGACTGGTGTCCTCATTTCGGCCTGTGCTAATTTTCTTGTGGCACTTTCTTCAGGACAGTAGCATTGCTTTGATATATGCAGTGCTCTGTAAAGTTTTCTCTCACACCTCCACTGATTCATGTTCACAGTATGCCATTCACTGTTTGTGTTTACTGTTTACAGCACCACTTTTCTCTCCCCGTGTCCTACCAGTAATGAAGCCATATGTGCAGAGCAGTTTAATATATTCGATATGTCTTGGTTGCGAGGTCATAAAAAGTTTTTTCCTTTTCGTAATGTGTTTTCAATATCTTTTTCAGGTGAATGGAAGATTGATGTCACATACTCAGGGGAGCACATCCAAGGCAGCCCATTCACATGTTACGTCTATGACCCCACACAAGTGACGGTGAGCACCTAGTCTAGATGGCGCTTTAGGCTCAATACTATAATGTAGAAGTCAACTTATCCTTGGGCTTAGCAGACGTATGGATTAGTGTGCAAGAATGCATGATCTTGAATTTCTTTTTTTTTTTTTTTTTTTTTTTGTTTGCAAGTTAGAAGGGATTCTTTACGCTTGTGATGAAATTTAAAAAACATCTTTAAAATTTCTCTTACAAAATTGATTTTTTTTTTATGAATGCAAGTTGTACCTATCAAGCATTTCTTGATAGTCATGGAATGGCTGGTCATCTCAGTTAAAAATCTTAATGCATGCACAGTCATTCATTTTTCAGATGCCATTTTAGAAATGAGACAATACCTGTGATGTCAGTACTGTGTATCTTTCGCTCTTTCTGAGCATGAATATAACAGTTCTCCTGACAATAAACTGTTTCTTCTATCAATGTCGCTATACTGCTATGATAGCTGACACTGCGTAGCACTGCGGTGGTAGCTGTAAGCTGAAATGGTTCAAATTGTGTGCTTGCAAGTGGTTTCATCATGTAGGCAGAAGTGTCAGCGCTGCTCGGAACTTCCTCATGAAAATGCATCTCTTTTGCCCTGCACATGCAGGTGAATGGTCCAAGTGCTGTGCAAATGGGCAAGGAAGTGGTCTTTGAGTGCGATGCAAGTCGAGCTGGCTGGGGCAAAGTACAGCTGGACGTACAGATTGACGGTCACAATGTGCCCGTCAGCATAGATGAGCGGGGCGATGGCACCTACGTGGTTTCATTCCTGCCTTCAAGGGAAGGCCACTACAAGATTTTTGCCACATTCAATAATGTTGATGTACATGGTGGGTTACTGCCTCACTGCCTTCCTGCCTTCACATATATCTATAAATGTAAAAAAAAAAAACGATTTTTAGCTTGCAAGATCTCTGGAGGATAGTGCATTCAATATTCATCTTATGATCTGAAGATGTGGATGTGTATCTACGGCATTGATGTGATATCTGGCTTGTCTCTATACTTTTACGTATATAACTTGTGTGGCACAGTGAATGCAAATAAGGTATAGGTCTGCCACAATGAGTGGAGGCACTTTAAACATCTTATTAGCAGGCCAGCTGACAGGACAAGAAACGAAAGAACACATACACACTTTGGGATTGTCAAACACCTACAAGTTGCTTTTTTATTTCTTTAATCAGTCGTTGGTCTCTTCAGTGTACAGGGAGTTCCTTTGCCTCTAGGTTTCTTCTGGTGCATCAGCATTACACCTTCCATTTGAAGAACTACTTGATGTCAGTTGGACAGTAATTTCAATTCAAGTAGCTTGTGACCCAGCAAATTAAATTAATAGCACTATAAAGAAAATTTGTTAATTAGTGGACAGTGGGATCAAACCTGGGTGCCCCGTGACATGAAGAACGCATGCTACCTCTAGGTACTGTCAGCCACAAAAGTTTGCGGGATCTCCAGCGTGTGGCAGAGTGACTGAAAACTGCATTGCTGCGTCATCTGCCGCAATTGAGCCCGATGGCGAGGCTAAAGGAAATAGCGTCTGAAACAGGCTATATGCACGCCTGTCCTTTCTTGGCCATCAAGCATGCCTTGTCGCTTGCTTCCCTGTGACGTGCTTATCAGATTCACAGAAGCAGCTTGCTGTGTGACATTCGCCACCTCTCTACTTTGGCAGGCGTGATAGAAGGAGTTCACCAGCGCCTTTCGCACTACACCCTGTGCAGCGATAGTGACACAGTGATTCAGCGACAGCAACGAGCATCAAAAGCAGATTCCAGGAAAGTAAGCGCCGAGATATTCTTGATAGTGAAGCAAGGACAGGCGTGTGCAAAGAATACTTCAGGCGCAAGTTCCGTTAGCCCTGTCATTGGGTGCAATTGCGGCAGATGGCGCAGTAATGCAGTTTTCGCCGCTACGCCATGCGGTGTAGGTCCCGCAAACTTTTGCTGCTGACAGTACATGTGTTGAACAGCAGTGAAGGAAAACACTGAAATTGACAAAGCACCTGATGTCACAAGGTAGTTGTGAAGCCATCGTTGAGAATACTTATACTGTGCCATCTGAGAGTGGAAGGCCACTTATGCCTAGGGCGGCCTTCTATTGATATGGTGTATGCAATGGCTTTTACTAGTGTGTACAGTCTTTGGCACATCACTGGGGCACCCTACTGAGTGCAACACCACCGAAGATGAGCACGGTGCATAATCATAGATTGCGAAATGTTGATGGCACACAGCAGGAAGCTGATGCGAGACGAGTGAAGTGGGAAACAGATTCAGAGCTTCAAGCTAAAGAGACTGAGGCAAAGTGCTGCAAATGGCAGGCTGATGCTAAAGAATAAGTGTATATCCATTTGTTGAATGCCAAGCAGTGAAGGAACGCGTTCGCAGCTGCTACGAACCTCTTCTAGAGTCGCTCGTGAACAATCAACCTAGCTTTGTGTGGGAGCATTTATGGTACAAAGATAATTTGAAGCCTCTTCTTAGTACCTGGACAAAGAATGACTGCTAAGGGTTTCATGCAAGTGGCTTCACACAGGGGATATCTGAAAGAAAGATCTTGACATGGTATCAAGTTCACATTTTAATGGAGTTACCGATTCGTTCTCAAATCTTTTTTTGTGTTTGGTCCTTCATTTCAGACAGATTTTGAGCATGGTATATTTTTCAGCTTTTTTTTTTTTTTTTTTTTAATGAAGCAGAAGCTGAGCATTACTTAAAGCAGCTCCGAACACCTTGCATAGCTAGACATTAGTGTATGTTACCTGGCCTTGCCTTGCCTTACTCCACCTTACCTCACATTACCTTATTTCACAGGAGCTTTCATAACACTTGTGTCACACTGCAACTGCTCTCTTTTTGTGATCAGACTAGAGATTATTATGATATTGGATAAGCGCAACTTCGATTCATTTGAGGCTAATCCTTCTATTGCAATTTTTTCATAGGCTCTCCATTCACAATAATCTCCACTGCTGAAGAGCCAGACTCTCCAAGCTCTCTTGGTGAAGCCTTCTTCACGCGCACAATAACACCAAGTGGTGACAGAGTGTCCAGCTCTGCGTCATCTTTCTTCCCTTCTTCCTTGGCCTCGTCTCGAGTCACATCACCAACAAAGACAGATCCGGATGGTCGTGTGTCACGGAATGCACTCGAGTTTGTTCAGTCTCGCATCGAGACCACGACCACGCGACAGGAGTCATCAAGCGTCATACACGCCACAAGAGCCAATGTGGAAAGCGTGGTCAGCAGAGCAGTTCCATCGCCACCTCGAAATGCCACACCTGAACGGCCCTCATCACGGCATGCAAGCAAGGCACCTCCACCTCCTACCCCGAGAAAGCCAGCACCGGCAATCCCATCGCCATCGGTTCGAAACCAGAGCCGAGCATTGTCCGAAGAGAGAAATGGGACTAGAGAAGAACATTTTTCAAGTTCGAGAACTTCCACAACTCTGGAGAGGCGCAAAAGCCCAGAAATGAGGCAAATGACTCCACCTGTTGTAGCTCAGCGCCAGGTATGGCAAAAAGATCTTACATGCTACTTATTTCTGAAAGTGCTTGTGTAGAAGTTGAAAGATCATAATGTTAAACTTCGAGGCTGCTTCACAATGTGAAACCACAATTATTCGCTAGTAAGCCAGAGGTAGTTCCTTGTTTTCGTGCAAGGATTGTGTGCACAGCTCAGGTAATTTGTGAGCAACACTACTACCATGTTGTGAGCTAGGAGCGTGAGACACAGTAGGTGTAACCGAGAACGAAAAATAAAAGGTTGGATATTAGTTTTGTCTCTGTTATTGCAAGGTTATAACCAGGTAGCTTCGTGCGTCACAACTTGTTCATTCTATTTCTTTGCTTTCCTGTCTTCTGTCTCTTTTTTTCTACGTCTGAGCTTTCAGTTACAATACTGACGCAATGCTTTGATTTTGTTTACTATTTCATTTCGCGTACCGCAGCGCTTCAGCAATACTAATCAAAACTCTGCATCCACATTTCTTCTCTCTTTTATATATGTCCATTCAGTGTCTCAAGTTTTATTCTATCTCTTTTCTCTCTTAGATAACAAAAGAAGAGCACCGTGTAGACAGCCGACAGGAGATGCACCATCACGTGGAGCAGCAGCGGACGCGGGTGAGCGAGACTAGCAGTGAGGCGAAGGCAACGCCTGGAGCCAGACAAGCGGGGCCTCCTCCGATTGCACCTCGAGGAGGTGGTGACATAGCGCAAGTAAAGATTTCAGGCGAGGCACTGAAACTTGTGCCTGTCAAGCAGCCTGCGACATTCCGAATCAGCGCTCCCGACTTTGACCGAGACGACTTTCAGGTGACCGTCACTGGTAGGTGAGCTCTGTACATCAGTTGAATGAGGTAGTCAAAACAGAGAATGAATGAAATTTGAAGTCAGAAAAACTGAGACAATTTGTGGCAATGTTTATTGTGGCTGTTAAAAACGTTTCTTTTGTGGAATGTTACGAGGAAATTATGGTGGAGATGGTAGTTGGAGATGGTACTGTGGCTTCTGATGAATAAGCAGTATGGTGTGTTGATGTTGTATTAGACCTGCATTGGAGACTTTGAGCATTTTTAAGGTAACGGCAGAAACATGAAGATGGCATACTGGCCACAGTTGTGTTGATGATTTTCATCTGTTCAGCTCTTTTCCCAGTAAAGTAATTTTAGATGGTCTGGGCAACTAATGCTCCAGTTATGCAGGCAGCTTCCACTTTTATTCAGCTGAACGGCTGTTGAAATGAGTGGCAATTGAATCGCTGTACTTCTCATGAAACAATCTGATCGCATATTGATAATGTAACTACACTGCACGCCACCTCGTTTGGAACAAAAATATATAAGTATTTCTGGATGCCTTTCTTCGGCCAGCTCCTACAGGTCGAGAGTTCCCTGTGCACATGGATATGCCACATCCAGGAGAGGTAGACGTTGAGTTCATCACTTCTGAAGTGGGCGAACATGTCATTGAAGTGAAGCTCCAGGGCCGCCCCCTGCCAGGCAGCCCTTTTCGCAGCCACGCTTTTGATGCCACCAAGATTAAAGTCGGAGATGTCCCCAACGGAACTGTTGGACAACCTGTTGAGTTCGAGAGTAAGTTCCCAGTTTGCTTGCTTGCTCATTTTTATTTATATGTGGTCACATATGTAGGCTAATGTTTCAATCCCAGCAAAAGGAGGTTTCACAAGTATTCCTATCATGAGTAAATTCTAATGCTGGCCATAGGCCTTCTCTTGACTTGACAGCTGATGTGGTGGCCACCATGCAGTTACTAGAGTCCAATAACCTCGGTGCTGTGCCTAATTTTTTGTAACACCTTTGTCTTTCTACCTGCAATATATTTACTGTCATTCTGATAGGTTACATTAAAGCATTACATTTCTCTTTCAAGCTCACTTCTTTCTTTTTATATACTAAACAGCTTGTGATCAAACAGCTTCAAAACAAACTCTACAATAACATATCATATGGTAATAGCGTGGAGTCATTGTTAACTTTCTTTATGAAATCAATGAAGGTAAAAAAGTTCGAATAGCAATGCATTTCACTTTGTCCTATTTTTGGTGAAAAGGTTAATAATATATTTAAGAAGTCCAGTTCACACAAGTAACAGGGGTAGCAAGTATAAGTAATTTTTTTTGTGTCTTGCTATAAGTGTTTTAAAAAGTTCCGTATAACCAAGTAAATTTTGTCTGATGGAGTGTTGTGTTGCGTGCTGAGCATGCATTTATAGCGTAGAATGTTGGCCGAGCTGGTGTTTTGCATGATGATGAAACAGCAAAGCAGCATGCCGTCGCAGAAGAGTAGAATCAATGCTATGTTGAAATATCTCATCTCCTACAGCAGTACCGCACACTACAGCACACACAACCAGTACAGCACACACCAGAGTATGTCCAGCACAATTTTTTATAGACACTGGAGGAGAAACCATCACTTCATTGAACACTCATCAGCATTACACGAAACACGTGCACTGGTTTAAACATTTGCGATGACAACACCATGCGTGTAGATACAAGAGTAATTGTAGGTCCTTTGTTAAACTGATTCATTTATGGTTGAAGCATTAGGAACCTAAGTTGTCTTGTCAAAAAAGAAAAAATTTGGATTCACCTCCAGCCTATGGGTGTCATGCTTTGCTGTCTAATGGGACAAAAAAAATATTTGCTTAATTTTTTTCAATATATACTACAGCTTAGAAAAATCGAGTGGTCACACTCGTTCAACAAGCTGACTTAATTTTCTGTGCCTTGTCTCGACAGTTGATGGAGCTGAGGCTGGATCGGGCAACCTGGAGATCATGGTGAATGGGGACCATGTTACTAGCCACGTCAAACCTTTGGGCGGCCATCGTTTCCTTGCCTCATTTGTTCCCCGAACAGCCACTGTGCACACGGTGGAAATGAAGTTCAACGGTGAAAAAGTACCCGGTAATTGCTTTGTTTTTCCTCGATGTTCATTACCGCTCTACTCGTGTATTTCTCCTCTTAATCAGAAATACTTTCTTCTCAATATTTACTTAATGTCAAATGTGAGACTGCCATTCTATTAAAGGTTTATTTTATAGCCTACACTATCTGCTTTTTTTTTTTACGTGTGCAGGTTCTCCATGGAAGTGTGAAGTTCGGGAAGTTCCCAAACGTGGGCCCATGTCTGCCAGAGGTCAAAGCCTGCAGACATTCAGCTGTGGCAAGACAACAAGCTTTGAGGTGCATGCACCAGGGTGTAACAAGGAAGACATCAAGGTCAATGTCAAGGGTAAGACATAGCGATATCTTCTTTCACTGGTGGGCACGAGTGCAAGAATTAAACGTGTCCTTACATAAATGTAATGCTGGAGAAACCGGAAGGGAAATGATCGTAACATTACAAATCTCAGAGGCCACAGCTTTATATATGCACTGTGCTTTTTCTTTTCAGGTCCTGGAAAATCAAGAATCCAGCCTGTTATTTTGGAGCGCCCAGATTGCCACCTTGTAGAGTTCACAGCTTTGGAAGCTGGTAAGCCCAAGACTACTGACACGCATTTGTTTCTCGCGACTGAGCTTCTGGAGTACCACTCATACCTTTGTTAAGCAAAGCTTGGACTGGCAAGAACATAGAAGTGGGGACCTGTTAAGCAATGGGATGCAAGTCTTTTTTTTTTTTTTTTTTTTTTGCTTTTGTGCAGTTGAGATATCGAGTAATTGCATTACCACTGTTCAAAATAGCATGGCCATTTGGCAGTGATAACTAAGTTTTCTTTTATTTATGGAATGATCGAGATAACGCTAAGCAGGTCAAGACAAGTCATTCATACTTACACGCTCTTTGAGCAGTAAGGTAGACCAGTATTTCTATTGTTTTGATGCTGGTAACTCATGTAATGGCTACCTTTTCTTTATACACAGCCACAAAAGTTGATGACGTTATCTTTCAACATGCTTTTCAGGCACTTACCAAATAGAAGTTATGGCTGGTGGTCAGAAGGTTCCAGGCAGCCCTTTTGTGTCAAAGGCTTACGATGCTTCGTGCATCACCCTCAGCGATGTTCCACAGTCCTGTGTTGTGGGCCAGACATCTCAGTTCCAAGGTAAGTTGCTACCCCTTGCAGGCATACTCAATGCTGTTGAAATGCTGAGGGAGTAAGGTTTAACTACTGATCTTACCATTGGCCTGCTGAGGCTCAAGTTTTGTCCAGAGGCAGAATTTTGCCGGGGATTTTAGTTTTGTTCAGGCGTATTACCTAGCTGACTGAGGCAGAATGAATTAGATATATATGGTAGCATCAATAATATCAACAAATCACAAAGGTGTATTTTTTCATTGATGAAAATGGGGGTGACCCCTCTTTTTTGGAAGCAAAATTCACTCTGCCCCCTGTCATTGCTATTATCTTGTCTTTAGACGCGGACTTTGCGCCATGGTGGCAGATGGCGTGACCATTTCTTCTATTGCAAACTCTCGTTTTCTGCGTTGCTGCAATGGCAGGCATATCCATATCATTGTGACCACAACCAGACATGGTGTTAAATAAAAATCACTCCACAATTTCACCTCTGCATGCAATTTAAGGCAGCCCGGGAGGTTAGTGAGGCAAGACATTTATATTTCTCTCTGTATGACACAAAAGCTGCTATAAAGCCATTAACCTTGCTTAAATAATTATACCTATGTGCATTGACTGAATATTTGTTGCTTCAAACTCCTATTGTCCTTGCTGAAAGTAGTGCAAATAATTTATTTAATTTTCTGTTTCTTTAACCGATGCATATTGTTTTCAGCATTAAGACACCATGTTCATATCCGTAACCTGACAGGTAAAGGATACTGCCGTCTGTTGTTAGAGGTGATGACAGAAGCCACACCCTTGATGAAAATTTCTGCTATTTATAGCTGGTTACCTTTCTTAAAATTGAAGCTGTAAAAAAAAAAAGTGGGTTTCTGTAGAAAAGGATGCACTTCATGACTTGTATAATGAGTAACTTTGTACCATCATTAACTCTTCTCTGAAAGCATTTTGACTCTTTTTGCCTTGGATGCATCACTGTGATCTGATTTCCAGTGCAAGTTTATTGCTTAACCACAATGAGAATTCAGCTGCCTCCTAAGTCCTTAGCTACTAAAAGGAATGCAGCTGGCTGAACTCCAAAATTAAATTTATCTAGGCAGGAGGACGTGCCCTACGAGATTTTCAACACAAATATACGTAAGAAAATGAGCCAGCCGTATGTGTCATGCAAGTGAGTGTGTTGAGGAAGGTATGGAATAAACCTTAACAATACATGCACTGCCAGATTGCTCGATGTTTTAGTGTTAGTGTTGTCTCACCAAGAGGCTGGCACATCGTGGATTTTTTTTAACTACTGCGCAGTGGATGCATCAAGAGCTGGCGAGGGGCAACTAGAGATATCTGTGAACAACGGTGAGGTGCCCAACCAGGTGCAAGTGCTCAACAGTGGTCGATGCCTGGTCAGCTTCAAGCCACTGCGGGCTGTGCCTCACATGGTCAGCATCATGTTCAACGGGGAAAATGTGCCAGGTGGGCATTAGGCTCTCTTGTTTGACTTGGCCTTTGAAGAAAGCTTGGAGTGCAGCTTGAAAGTCAGCATGATGCTACGTACTAATAATAATACCAATTAATAATAACGAAAAAAAATGCTTATGATAATAATAGTAGATGTGGAAACACAACAAAATGACCCAATGATCTCCTCAATAGCAGGGTTCTTTTTCACTATAACTGAGGTTAAAGCGCAGTGGGTCAGCCTTGTGCTTTTGAATGCAGTTCTCTAACCTTCGTTAAATGAATTCAGCATAAAGGCATGTCCATAAGAGGTGGGGTGTAAAAATGACAAGATCACTTAATTGGGATCATTATAACCTTTTATCTGACAATGGTCTAAAGGTTAAAGGTGAAAACATTAAGCAGGCTGCAATTAAAGTCATTCATTGCACTTATCCTAGTTAGAACATTTCTGGCTGAACTTATTTCAGTAGGAAAGGTTCCAGTGAGAGTGGCGTTATGGATTCGAACTGATCCTAACCAGAATGTCGTTCAGAAAGAAGTTCAGTATAAAAACAAAAATTCTACCTTGTGTGTGCCATTCCTACCAAAAGAGAAAGAAGTGGTGAAGAAAGCCAATATAGTTTGCTGCTAAGTCTCACTAATTAGATCTCAAAGGAGGCAGGAAATTTATTTAAGTTACGAGGATCTAAATAAAGAGGAGTCTTTTAATACTCTCAGTGCGCACAGGGCCAAAGGGTCAGTTTAAATCAGGCATAAGCTTGAATTAAGTGAGTGAGAATTCATGAGTTTCCACTGTATCAGGTATCGCTGCACTAGTCGTTTACTGTAGTTCAAATGTTAGTACTGGCAGCTTAACTCAATGCTGTAAAGAGTTTGTCTTACTATTTGAATAATAAGTGATTCATTCTGTTTGTTCTTGAGCCTTTCCTCTTGTCTTATTTCACTTTCTAAAAGATCACTGTAACCCCTTTTCATGTCATATGTTGTTTCAATTGTATTCACTTGTGGATTCTTCTCTTCATTTTTATGTGTTCTCGCTCAGCCATGTGCTGCTAGGGCCTTAGACACCACCAAGCTGCTTGCCTGTAGCTTCCATCTGAGGGTCTTTCATTCCTTTTGGAGAAGTAGCTTGCAGAATGGACAAGAGTGCGTAATGCAAATATTTGAGCGTTAGCTATAGTCTGAGAGCAAATAATTTTAATGCGGTTCTGATCTAACCTATATTAGGCTCCTATCAGACGCTCCGATGCAGATACTCCGATACGCGTTGCCTTGTGCGCCATGCCTCATTTGAGCAGTTTCATCATATTTTGTTATCTTACATACATTGATGCAGCCAGCCACTCTAAATGATTCTTTTGAGGCCACTTAAGATGGCATGTCTTAGTTTGTGACTCTCCTGTCTTTTCTGTTGATTTTTCTTTGATACTGTCTTTTAAGATTAAAGGTAGATATTCTGCTGCATATATTATCCTATTTTTTTTATTTCACACATAGTGATTGATGCTCACACGATTGCTGCGGTTTAACACTGATTATTTTTTTCACATATGCATACTGCTTGCGATTTTGTACCACCAGTAAAGCAGAAGTTGCAAGTGTACCGTGGGTGTCATTTCTTGACGTCTTCTCTAGTCATTTGCGGCAATTTATTTGCACAGTCACATTCTGTTTGACATAAGCCATCTAGTTTGCAAGCTCAGTTTGCTTCATCGTTAATTTTGTGCAGGCTGTCCAGTGGTGCTTCCGGTTTCTGACATGAACCAGTGCTCTGTGGACTTGAGCTCCCTGGAGTTAATACCTGTCAATCGTCCAAGCAGGTTTCATGTGTCAGGTGTGTCGGACGAAGATCAACTGCGGGTGACCGTTATCTGTGAGTGCACAAACATTTATGCAGCAGATACATACTAACCCATTTGGGAAGGTTTTGCTGGAAGAGATGATTCAATAAATTATCTCACGAAAGTGTTTCTGACCGCTGTTTCTGAACACTGACCGGTATATGTAATGGGATTATGGTGGAAGTGAAAAGATCTTGCCTCATATAGTAGAGATCGAGCACCACAATATCCAAGAAACGAGGATTTATAGCTTTAATTTGGCACTGAACATTGCATGAAAACGACTGAAGTGGCCTCTTGCAGTGAAACTCTGTAGTTATCACTGTAGTAGGTAACTCGCGTGACAGCATCTCGGGAAAATGTCACTGGTTTTCTTAAGTGCACAATGTTCTTTATACTTTGAAAAGTGCTCACCTTGTTTTATTATATTTTGCACTTTCTCTAGTACACCTGTGAGCAAAAACCACCCTCTGTTTGCATCACTGATGATGCACTTTTAATATTTGTCACAAGTTTGAATTCTTGGTTCATATGAAGCAGTAGCTGCAATAACCTTGGACCACTAAAACTTCCATCGATGAGGCATACCTTCCTGTGCCGTAAAATCCTTGAGTGTAGAAATTAAAATGGGTGCTACTCTGTACTGTAATGTCTAATTGCTGTCTGGCGGGTGAGATTTTTATTAGTTTTCGGTACATCACTTTTCTCGGCGTGCAATCGTCACCACAGATGCTATTCCCGGTTTCCAGCATCGTGTTTCATAAAAACGGGCACATGAACTGGTCGAAAAATTCTCAGTAAAATTTTTCTACAGCATTTCTGGCAAAACCGCTACAGAATCGACCATTCAGGACAGAAAGCTTTCCATTGCAGGTTAGGTATACTATTAGCTTTGGTGAAGTTGCAGTCGATTACAAGGACTAGAAATGGAACTTGCATCATTATAGAAGCACATCAGCATCATCACTATTGTACATTAATATACGTTCGACTACTGTTAAATCAAATTTTGCTCCATCGCAATTGCCTGTTTATTTGAACTAACACTTTCATCTTGTCAACACCAAGTTTCCCTGAAATAAGGAGTGTAGACTGTCGACTACAGCAGACTAAGATCATCTTATGATAATCAGGCACCCTCACTATTTTGCCAGATGTAGCTGGTATTATCGAATAAATTTTGTAACCTTACCACAGCAGTTGAGCCTCTGCCACCTTAGACTGTTGCATGAATGCCCATTTCGCATATGGTATGTCCTTCCCAAGTCCTGTGTCATCAGTATAAAGCAGTTAGTGAATACCAAGGAAATTGAATTTTTAGTTGCTGTAAAAATTGAGCAAACAGAATTGGCAATTTTCACAATTTTTGTTTTGTTTAGCACGCTTCTGCGCTAGTATGCCGAAGGTTTCCTCTTTTAGTGCGACAGTTCCATCTGCTGTTGAGGAGGTGTGGCTAGTTTAAATATTATGCATAATTATGACAGAAAGCACAGTCCTTTAACGTTTGCTTTGCCAATTTTTTGTTGGAACGAATGAGATCAAAATGTTTCTTGCATAAAAGTATAAGTGTACACTGCCTTAGCATAATTGAAATTTTCACACAGGACAGGACAAAAGAACAGCACACAACATGATCTACCAACTAACATTCTGTTTAACGCAGAGGGTACACAAGGAAAAACGAAGCACATCAACCAAGGACGCGGCTACTCAAACACCGCCACACATAAATTACAGCAGGTGCAGACAAGCAATGATGAAGAAAATTCCATCTCTCCAGATAGACAATATCTTTTTCTTAGCAATGCCACCAAAGGAGTGCTTACACAGTCACCACTCCGTTTACATATTAAAAAAGATTCAATAATCTCACGTGTGACTTTATCACCGTTCTCCTTTATGATCATGCATCCGGAGAGATTGGGTTTGCAATGTCCAACCTGGCAGCCTCTGCAGTGCAGGGTGAGGTTGCTCTTAGTGGCTGGGTTCTGCAATGACTCTGCACTCTCTCTCAAACGATCACTGTTTGATCAACTGCACATTTTGCACACAAGGCTGATCTAGTTAACACCTCCATTACTCCTTTTGATATCGGGACACTGCAGGATGTCTTTGTTTCTGTTCTCAGAAGCTGAAGGTCTCATAAAAGAAGCAGTTGTGTTCTTTTTTCTTGTTCTGTGTGTGAATTTCAATTATGCTGAACAAGAACAACTATTCCAACTTCAATTCACAAACTGCTTTAGCGGCACAACATTGGGAGCATAGAAATCAAATTTTGTTGGCTAACTTATTTTGTTGTGACACTGTAGTGGTAAAAGAGGGTACTTTCTTCCTTTGCTAGTGTTGCTGCTTTATGATATATTTTTTCTTTCACACAGCTCCTCGTGACAAAAAGATTCCTGCTAAAGTAAGTCGCAGTTCAAGAGGAGGACTGAATGTTGAGTTTGCCCCAGAGGAAGTAGGTAAGCTGTAAAAACGCTGCTTTAATCGCATCAAATTCAAAACTTTTTTTATTTATTTATTTTTTTTTTTTTTTTTTTTCATTTTGTGGTGGTGGGGATCATTGTTGTCAGTCCAGAATTACTTGCACACTGTACCAGCTCGGCGACTCTGCACGCTTCACGATAATTCGGTTAGGCTCCTGAGCTTATGCAGCCAGACGGACTTGCGAGAGACTTCTGAAGTCACTTTGATGCCATTTAACACTGTGGGGGCATCACTCTTCATATCACCTGCGACCTCGGGTCCCTAAAACAGTCCCGCAGTTTTTGCAGAAACCAACGAACTTTAATAGTGTCATACATACGAAACGAGGGTTTTGTAATGAGGCACTGCTTTTCTTTATTTTTAGGCCCATATATGGTACAGGTGGAGCACGCTGGCAAGCTGCTTGCGGGTACACCCGCAACGGTCAAAGCATACGATGCTCACAAGGTGGATGTCAGTGCTGTGTCCCAAGGCACGCTGGGAAAGCCAGTGCAGTTCACAGGTGAGGACAGCGGCGACATTGCGCTGTAGACCACCGTGAGCAGTTGAGTACAGAAATAAAAAAAAAGCCCTGCATTTGTGGAAGCGAAACCGAACTACCAGATTACATTGCATCAGATCAGACAGTCCATGACAGAAGTACTTACAGGGGTGACACCTGGTGTGGAATTTTAATACAGGTTTAGCTCACTGCATTTAACAGTGGAGGAGGCAAGAAAGCAGACAGCCAGGCGCGTTTCAAAGTATGTGCATGCACATAAAAATGCTGATAAAATGCCTCATGGTAAACATTTGCCCCACCAAAGATATCACAGGTGCACATTAGAATGCTATATTTTGGTTTGTGATTAAGCAGCTTTAAAGGATTCATTATCTTCAGCGCATTACAGGATATTACTTTTTGAACAAGTTCTAGAAGCTTTAACTTATGATTTGTTACTGTTGTATTAGGGGTTTTGAAAATGCACCTCAGCATTAACTTATTATCAAGTGTAATAGAGCAGGTGATACGGTACAGAAAATTTCTGGACCTGTCTAAAGAGTAAGAACCTTCACATTTCTCTCTCTGTTCACAGTCGATGTGAGTTGTGCTGGCGAGGGCAACCTGGCTATATCGGTGACCTCACGCAACCGGGATGTCCCGACTGTCGTCCATCCCATGGGTGGGGCCAAGTTCGCTGTGTCTTTTGTGCCTGGTGATGTGTCGGACCATGTCATCAGCATCAGCTTCAACAAAGAGCCTGTGCCAGGTATTGGCAGCCCCTTACAAAAAGTTGCAGAAATTTGCTTTAAAGGCAAACTGAAACGACATATCGCTACCTCACTCAGAATGGCTGTAAATCTTTTTGATACGCCATGAAAGCCGCTGTGACCAAGTTTTAGGCTTGTATGAAAAGATGTAACAGAGATATAGGAGATTTAAGAGTCCTGTAGCACACGACGCGTGCCCCTGTTGGTGTGTCGCACAATTAGGCGGCTCGTCGGATATGACGTAGAACCGGGCGTGGAGAGCTGACTAGCAGACGACCATCATGCGTCGACCGCAGCCGGTGAGGGCAAGTAAAAGAAGGGGAATTTGGATTCTGCAGTTGTCGGGGTTTCATCGCAGTCAGTGAGAGCAGACAGCAAGTGAAAGAAGGGGAATTTGGATTCTGCAGTTATCGGGGTTTCATCGCAGTCAGGGAGAGCAGAAGGCAAGTAAAAGAAAGGGAATTTGGGTTCTACAGTTGTCGGGGTTTCATCTGTTTGCACCGATAGTGCATACCCTAAGTGTGAGAGCCATGCTGAGCTGCCCTGCAGTCGTCGGGTGCCCTAACACACGTGCTGTACCCGGAGTAAACCTGCATCAGTTTCTGAAGAACAGCAAGCTGTGAAAACAGTGGGTATTGGCTATGAAACGGAATAAATGGAAGCCAATGAAGCACAGCACACTTTGCTCAGCTCATATCAAAAGCGAGGACTTCGTGCACGAGTCGAACCTGGATACAAGTCTGCTGTTTGCACCATTTAAGAGGCTTTTGAAAGCTGACACAGAGCCGCCCCACTGCCTGTAGCTTCAGCTTTTGAATTTCTGCCTGTAGATACATAATTTCAAAACAGATGAGTAAGCATGACCAGTGGTGAATGGGACGAAGAATCTTGCACACTGCTCTCCACCAGCATGTTAGTCTTCAGATGCATCGCTTTTGCCTGCACTACTCTTGGCCAATATGATAATGCACCACAAGCATGAAACAGCTAGGCTTACGTGCTTCTGCAACAATTCCTTATGACATGAGTCCGATGCCCTAAATTTATGACAGACTACTTTTGTTCGAAAGTCACATTTTCTTGCACAGTGCAGCGAACTGAGATGTACCCATATCTTTGATGCAAATTCATTTTTCAGTGCTTTCATTAAGACACACAGCTCTCTTCACTTCAAATAATTCCACAAATCAGACAGACGGGATCCTGCCATGTAAATTCGCAATACCGAGCCCGTTCAACACGCTCCATCTCACTGCTGTTTCATTACATCGGCGAATGTGTAGCTCTCGTTGCACACTACAAAATGCAGTCCTGAGGCTTCCCACATTTTAGCAGCACAAAAAATATACTTGAAATGATCTTTTCGTGGTAAACCGTGGCAATTCCTTAACTGCTACAGTAGACATTCAAATTGTACACTACTTCCGGCTACCTGTAATGGCCGTTCTTTTTCTGCTTTCAGTTTCGAAAATGGCGATTTTAGAAACCAGAGTCTTACCTACTCATTTAAAACGTGCCTCTCATATATTGTTTTTTTACGCTCCCTCTTGACGTACTGCAGAAAAATGGTCTTTAGCAGTTGAAATTTTTGTTGCAGTTGGCCTTTAATCTTGCTTTATTCGTATTGCTATAGGAAATGGAAGAAATTGCAAAATTATCTAATTTATCGGTATCTACAGTTTTTGTTCTGTGCACAGTAGTTGCTTCCAATTTCTAGTTTGTGTTTTACAGGCAGTATTTTAGATTCATTCTTTATTAAAACAGAAATCTATTGGTAGCGCTTTGATTTATAAAGCCACTAGTGAATATGGTGGTGAAATATAGACTGTTTCCATTTGAAAAAGACTGCGCGCATGAAGCTATTAAATGAGGATTGTGAGATTGTCGCATGTTGCAGCCATTGCATATGGTCTGAGGCAGAAATTTTTATGACTGGAGTGAGCTTGGTGTCATATGGCAGTCCAGTTGTCATTGCCATTTTCTGGATTATCGATCGCACATATTAGGGAGATTTTCTGCTGCTCTTTTCAAGCTTGTAGAAATTAATTAGCCCAGCCATTACTCCAAGAGACATATGCACTCATGACTTCAGCGATAAACATATTGGCCTGGCGATTTTGTCATTATGTAATCTCCTGTAATGTTTCAGTTTATGAGCAATGTAGGCTTGTTGTTATAGTAAATTTAATATGTTCCTATGGTGACCATTCTCAAAGTTGATGGTAGGAAAATGTGATTGCTTGCACAGGAAGCCCCTTCAAGGTGAAAGTGCACGACGGTGGGAAAATTACAGCTATGGACATCTCCTCACTGGCAGCTGCTTCAGTGAACAAAGTAGTTGGCTTTGTTGTCCAGAATGCCGCAGGCCAGGAACAAGACCTGACAATCAGGGTTGAAGGCAAGTTAGATATTATACCACAGCGATTGAGTGAGTTTTGCAGGCTCCCCCCTTATATAATGTCATACTTTTTCAGAAAATTAACCTTACCTGCACAAGTTGCTGGCTATCACCCATGTTCACTTTGTTTTTATGGGCTAGTGTAAGTTCACATAAATTTGCAGCATTTTACTTCTTGTAACTGTCATGAAAGTTCCTTTTGTGCATCTACTGTAAAATCTTGGTACATGGTTTCAATTCAAAATGACTACAAACCTCTTCTGAATTATGTGATGGTTGGCTAGATTCCTCTTGATGCATATGATGTTAAGGGAGCCATACCATTACAGTAGACTCCTATTAAAATGAATACTTAAATAATGTTAACAATGCAAGACCACTTGTTGGTTTCCCATGAGACTAGATGCAAAAAAACTGCTTGAGATGAATAGTTTTGTATGTCCTCCGGGCAAACCACACTGATTTTCTTGTACTACAAGTGTTACTATAGGAATGCATGGTCTGCCCGCATGGTCTTGTCTGCGTGGTCTGAAAGGCACAAAAGCGGTCGAATGAAGCTCCATTATAATGTGCTGACGCTATCACAAAGGAGATATTTCACGGGTTCTTCCTCTTCCTCACACTAAGAAGTGAACAACCGCTTCTTGCACACACCATGTGTGAGACGGCACCACTTGCTCTAGAGCAGTAGCACCTCCATACCGGCACACGATGCCCGTATCGAAGTATCAGTATATTGAACTATTCTTCGATTAACTTTTCGTTCGATATACCTATCTTGATTCAACTGTATTTTATATTTTGCTTCTTCACTGAAGAGGATAAAAAGCCTACACACATTTATTGCCATTGTTTACTAGTATACTTGCATTTTAAGCAATAAACTGCAAACATAGTGAAGCTTATTCAAGGGGTTGTGGTTGTGTGTATGTACTACCTGTGATTGTGCATGCTGGCACATATTAGATATATGGCTAACACAGGTACCATGTTGATAGCTGTCATATAATTACTGTACAGTGAGCATCCTGACCCCTCTGTACATCGCAGCATGTGCCTGATGAGGAATTGAACTCTATGTAGGTCCTGACAATTCTCCAGTCCCTTGTTCACTCAAGGACATTGGAGACAAAAACATCAAGGTGGAGTTTTCACCCACCAGGGCAGGTAAGTGCGCTCTTGCATCAAATATTTTATATTGCTCAGCTCAGCCTATTCGTGCATTATACGCTGAATATAGTTGGGATCTGCAAATATTTGAAATTTCGAACACGAATTGAATGTATTTGTTATTTGATTTGCACTTACATTAAAAAAACTGCAAAGAGCCTTCCGGACAGTGTGTACAAAGCAAAGGACTTGATGAAACTGGGAAAAAAATGTCGTTCTCGCTTGTGTTTCATGTCAAATTTGGGCAATCATGGTGGAGGCCTGTGTTCATCAGATATAGTTACTATGATGCAAACGGTTAGATAATTCAAGATTTCAGTTAATTTGGACGTTTTTCTATCATCCTTTGAAGGCCAAAAAGACTTGTTCAGTTGCAACGTGACAACTCCACCCAGTTTCATGCACGTCCTTTCTGTACAAAAAATTGGTATACACAATCCTTTACTGTGAGATACAATTTACTGTGAGATACAGTTGACAGACATTGACTCAGAAAAGTTGTATGAGGAAGCCCTTGAAGGAAACCACTTATAACATGTGCAATGACTGTGGTTCTTAGGTGAGGCGAGTGCTTTGTGGACAGCGGGTCATCAGGCAGTCCACAAATCACACACGAGGTTTCTCATGATGCTGTTACTCAGCTAAGGAAACCAATTAGAGATGGTGTCTCATTAGTGGCTCATCGCGAACCATCGGGAGGTAGCTGCTGGGTTGAGGGGATTGTTATGATATGCTAGGCCAGGACTTCTAAAATTAACGTTTCTCGAGACATCTTCACTTGCCAGTGTCCATGGTGTGAATGAACTTGAACCGATTTCCTCTTTCTGTGTAGGGGAGCACAAGGTTCATGTGTCCCACCAGGGTTCACCCATCACAGGCAGTCCGTTTGTGTGTAAAGTGTTTGATGCCCACCAGATCAAAGTTCGAGAGGTGCCCAGAGGATTTGTGGGGAAGCCTGTCACGTTTCTCGGTAGGTGCTCTAGCATCTTTGCCATTACACATGTGACTTTAAGTCACATGCATTTAGCGCTCAGCACACTTTGGACAAAAAAAAATATTTGTCATCTTAGTGAGTATATATGTCTGAATCTAAAATGCATAATTGGCCGGATATGCCAACATTTTCGCAGTACTAGAGAGATTTAGTGTACCATGATCCGCGATCCGCCACCGTGACACTCTACTGCGCGTGGACGGGGCACACAAGCTGATTGGTCCCGGCTTGACAGGTCTTTGTGCCGGCGTTCAGTATGTGGCGTCATCTATTGGCGTCACGGAGATCTGGGCATGCTCAGTGGAACGCGCGGCA
The DNA here is from genome assembly GCF_055883805.1 of Amblyomma maculatum. NCBI lineage: Eukaryota > Metazoa > Arthropoda > Arachnida > Ixodida > Ixodidae > Amblyomma > Amblyomma maculatum. The sequence goes on from NC_139345.1 coordinate 51,562,467, forward strand.
GTGGATGACGATAGCGGGTAGCGGATCACGGTAAACTAAAACTCTCTATTGTTTTGTACACTAGTTTGCTCTTGCTGTAAACATCCGTTGTGGTTGAAATAATCTTGCATGTCCGTGTAACATTTGCAAGTTGGGGTCATATCTGTTGGCAGAAAAAGTAGTGCTTAAATTTAGTTCACAGACTTATATGTAATATACAGCAATGGAAGTTAGGATAGCTAGCCCTGGTTTATCGCTAGCTCTGAGCGTTACACTGCGTGCGCTGTAGTAAACTGCACCGTACAGTAAGAAATATTTGTCACCGATAGAAAGAAGGCTGTGTCTTCATTTTTCATTTTGATTCATCACTTTGAGGCACTACTGAACGCACAGTTCCTCATGCACCGAGTTTTGACCTCAGCTCAGGTGTTGTTGGTGACATTGAGTGCAGCCTTTCTTTCTTTTTTTTTTTTCTTATTGTGGCTATACCTTAGTTTCATTGTCATCAACCTAATTTACCTGGACATAAATTCACGTGCCTTTCAGTTGAAACTGCCCATGCGGGTCCTGGCAACCTGGAGGTCATGGTGAACAATGGCCGCGTCCCTACAACTCCTCAGGCCCAGTCGCCCACACAGTACGCCATCACGTTCACCCCAACTGACGAGCGACCCCACATGATTGACGTTCGCTTCAATGGGGACCATGTGCCAGGTCTGGTTTCTCCGCCTTCTAATTAGGAGCAGTTTATTTCTGATAGTTTGTTGCACTTATGCTGACTCAAGGGATATTTTTCTTGCAGTGCTCTCCAACACTACTGTACTTGTGAGGATTGTTGCATGTTTTTTTTTTTCTTACCCTGAATCTTTGGCAGCAGGACAAGATGTGTATGATATTAAAGCGTCCTGTTTTGCCTGTGACATAACGAACCTTAGCCAAAGCGAAGGACATTTCCGCTTCTGAGCTTATTCTAGTCCTGTGTGCCACACACGCAGATAGCATTTTCAATATTTGGTGATTCAAGGCCTGTCAGGTATTAAAGCTACTTCAGAGGGATCCCATAGTCGCAGTTGACTTAGAACACTTATGTGCATGGGCGGCACTACAATAACTCAGTGGTTAAAGTGCAGGACTGCTGATAGTGAGGATGTGGGTTTGATTCCTGCTGTGGTAGCCACTTTCTAATAGAGGCGAAAAACAAGCCCTTTGTATACTGCGCGATGTTGGCACATGTTAAAAAAACCTCAAGTGGTCGAAATCACCAGGAGCCCTCCACTACGGAATCCTTCATAGCCTGAGTCACTTTGGGATGTTAAGTCATATAAGCCAAACCAACTAAACCAAATTTATGTGCGTAGTTTAGCTCATGAGATGCAGACATATTCGTTAATTTTGTTTAGCTCACTCTGTTGACATTAGCGTTCTTCCTTTCTTGACTTGTGCTTATTTCCTTAAGGGCTTTTCTTGCTTTTTTTTTTGTTCTGAGCTTGCACATCAGGTGCTTTCCCATATGTTTAACCCATAACCCGTATTCAGTTTCCTGCATCATGGTAAAACTAATGAACTAAGAATAAGAATAGCTAGACATTTGAAACAATTCCTGTGGCACAGTCGTAGCAGTAAGCCAGGTTTGACAAGCCATCTGTCCACAGGCAGCCCATTTGAGTGCCAAGTGGTGGACCTGTCCAAGATTAAGGTCGTGGGAGAGGGCATCGAGCGAGTGCCCATCAACCGGCCAGCAGCGTTTGTCGTTGACACCCATGGTCAGGACGTTGGGCAGTTCTCGGCTTCAGTTATCGGTAAGTGTTTGCCACATTTGAAGAGATCATTTCTGGTGCTTTTTACTCATCGAACTAAATTCACAGTTGTTTTATACATTAAGCTCAAGATTTGTTCTGATGCTAGTTTCACACGGTTAGGCTCTGCAGTCATGTTTCTTCTGTCTTGCTCAAATGTGTACACACCACCCATTCTATATATTACTTAAGTTGCCAGTGTGAGGACCTTGTTGTTACGATTCATATACAGTTAGTATATAAGCTTGCTAATCCAGGCTGAAAAACAAAAATAAAATTATTATCTGAAAGTCGTAATATTGCTAAATGACCCCTAAGAAGCTAAGAGCGCTTTGCATCATAGTAGTACATATTATGTCATGAAAACTTTGGCGATGACCACTGTGTAAAAAAAAAAAAGAGCATCATAGAAGATTTTACGCAGTACTGTCAAATGTGTTTATACCACACAAGATCAGTTGACCAATGTGTGACAGCCAGCCTGTGCAGTGTAACACTAGGGTCAGAGTAGCAAAAGCGAAACTATGCTGTCATAGACTATGTTTCAGTGATGGGGCCCTCCAATTCATGGGCTCAAGGAGGGCTGTTTAAACAATTGCTGCTTGTGCCCTTCATATCCCTGCTAAGTGTCTCACCGGGAGCCCGTGTGAATGACTAGTTGTGAGCCCAGCAGCCTCCAAATTATTTGAGCATCAGCTTCCATAGGCTTACCGAACACTGACTGGAGCAGTCCAAATTGCCTTGACTTCTGATTTAGTAGGGGTCGATTCATGAAAGTTATATACATATACCATACAGCATATTACTTAGAAGTTAATTCTTGAACATAATAACTTCATGGATGTGTCCAGCTGTAGAAGCTTGTGAAGAAGTCAACTACAGGGTTTTCTTGAATAAGCTTGCATTGTTCTGGGAATATCTCTTGAGGCTTTATTTTTTTTTTTTGTTCTAGTCAGTGCAATTTGATCAGGTTGCCAACTGATATTGCCTTAGGGTTTTAGTCACTGGACGACTAATCCGGCCTATAAGACTCATGTGCTTTCATTGTAATCACAGGTGCTTGGCCTATGGGTGTTTAGACATGAAGATGCTCATATTCAACTGATTTGCCTGAGAAAGGCACTGCTTAAAGTATTGCATGGGTTGCTAGCTTTGGATGATGTAAATATCAGTAATATTTTTTTGATGAAATGGAAGATGCGCATGATTGCAGAGCAGTGAATTCTAGCTCATGGTTTATAACAGTATACTCAGCAGTGAAATGTGCTACAAGCTACTTGTTTGCCTTGGCTGGTTCCTGATTTTACACGCATGCACATGCACATGTGCACACGCACATGTGCAGATTTAAGCTGTCTGAATTACTGTCTGTAGCTCACGCATTTAATTAGGTTCTTTGTATTTGATTCTTTCTAACTGTATATACATGCAGTAAGCTTTCGCTGACTGCAGACATGTTTTTATGGGCCCTTGAATTTTTTTTGAATTGGCAGCTTTTGATTAGCTGTGACATAATAAAACATAATAAAATGCTTTGAAATTTGTTTGAATAATATATCCCTCTTATCACTACATTATTTGTATACATTCTTTGCCAAATATAGTATTAATAACAAATGTACATGTAAGTTGTAAAATTTGATAGCAGACATATCATAATATCCTCAGATACTTAAGATAGGCAGGTCAGGAAGGTTGCACAATGTGCTTGCATTATACTGTAATTCTTTTCCGATCCGCTGCACACGTGCCAAGTTCCGTATACAGCTGCTATCAACCGTTCTATACAAACAACGACTGTTGTATCCTGAAACTCTGCTATCATCTACACAATGAGAAAAAGGTAAAAGGTAAACTACAAATGCAAAGGCAGAGAAATTTGCCCAAGAGAAGGGTGTAGGAGCCCAAACGGAGCCAGGCGGAACTCTTTCATTGCACCTTGAATAGGGTTCCGTCTCCGCTTGAGGGGATCAGAGGAACGCGCTTATGTGTGCGTGTGGGATCGCTGTTGCGTTTCGACACGCTTCTCGACCACCTTGCAAGAGAGGTGGGAGAGCAGCCACACATTGTAGCACTGCCCTCTCCCTCTGTAATTGTGTGGGCGCTCTTGCGTAACGTAGGAGCTGTTTCCCCCCTCACCTTCCCCTCTTTCCATCTCTCTGTGAGATGGAGAATGTCTCGTTGCTGTTCTCCCTCTCACCCTTGCTTCCTTCACCTTCTCCACACCTTTTTATTTTTTGCCTTTAAGACTTTCATATCTGTTCTCCTTTCTCATCCTTCCTTGTAGTGCTTCCTTCCCTTGTTTGTGTTTGTAGTTCCCCCCTGGCTTACCCTTGCACGTTGTTGCTATCATTCTTCCCCTTACTCCCTTCCACACTTATTCTCTCTTTCTCAAGTGGCTTCTTCTTTTTCTTGCTTAATTTCTTTCTCTCTTTCCCCAAGCATTCTTTGGTTGAGCTGCCCCTGGGTAACGCTGTTTGTCTTTCTGTCTGTGTGGGGGCTGCCTTCTCTCTAAAGAAGGGGTTGCCTGTGCCATTGCGGCGCCTGTGCTCCTGTCGACAGGAGCTGAGTGGCCAGCTGGTCTGGTTGTCTCGTGTGGGAGACATTTGTCTGTGTGCTCTGGCTGGCGGTTCATTGTTCTTTCATGTCCAACCTCCTTTTGTCTTGCTCTCACGTGCACTCTCTCATCTGGCTGTGTGTCTGCTGCACACATCGAGATAGGTGAGAATGTCCTCTCTCTTTGGCATTTGTCCAGTTGCTGAGATCCTTGAGTTAAGGCTATGTCATGAATGTGCCTGAACAGAAAGTGTTTGGTGTATCTGCAACATTCATAATGTTGTTACGAGATCTCTCATTTTTTTATTGCCTTGTTCCTTGACTAGATGAATTTGAACCAAGGCAGGTAGTGGAAATTTAATGTTTGCCTTACTAAGTATTGTTTAGTACACAGGTACTTGAACAGTTTGTTTTTGCTATGAATTTGATAGCATTATTAAGCAAAAAAATTTGTCTTCAATCATAAGTTCAAAGTTATATGTTTCTCTGCATGAATTTAGTGTAGAGGTAATAAATCTAGTGTCTTGCCTTACTTCTTTTTGCCAGCTTTCTCACTTGTTGCTTGCTTTTTGCTTTAATATTAAAACTTTATCATCACTTAATTGGCACTTGCCTGGTTTCGCTAATTTTGTTGCCTATCATTTAGTGTCCTTGCTGTAATCTGCTTTTGTGTGTGTGTGTGTGTGTGTGTGTGTGTGTGTGTGTGTGCGCGCGCGTGCGTGCGTGCGTGCGCGTGCGTGCGTGCGTGCGTGTGTGTGTGTGTGTGTGTGTGTGGCGCGTGCACGTGTGCGTGCGTGCGTGTGTGTGCGTGCATGCGTGCGTGTGCGTGCATGCGTGCGTGCGCGTGCGTCATTCTTTACCACTTTGCACATAACACTGGGAACTTCGTCAAGTATGTTCCTTTTTGTCTGACCAGCATGTTGTGCTGTAGTTCCCACTTATTTTGCTTTTTGAAGAGCATTAGTTGCAGTCCATGCTAGTATTTCTTTGCTTTCATAGGTCCAAACCAAGCTCCACTGAAGGCTCATGTGACTGGAAATCATCACAGTGGTTATCGCATTGAGTACACCCCAACAGAAGTTGGTGAGTTTTTTCAAGCAAGTTCAGTGCACTACCATTCAATGGTACAGGCATAGTTTTAACTATTATCATTCACATTCTCTTCGCAGTTATGCAGATTTAATGAAGTTGAATTATAATTGCACTTCGATGAGAAGCCAGCTGCAGAACAAAAACATATGTTTTATTGTTTTCTTTCAATTATTGGACATTTTATGCCATTGTGGGAGTACATTTGTGGAAGATCTTCAGTGGTAACTGCTGCAGTATAATTATCATGCATAATTTACAGGGTAATTAGCCTAGTTACATTACAGATATTTTCTGTCTTGTTATACATGCCCTTATAATGTTTAGGAGCACTGTTGCTTACAACTAGGACAAGTACAAGTTTGGCTTAAAGGACAAAAAATATTTATGGTTTCTTAGTGCAACAGTCAGTGGTTTTCAACCTACCATGGTGGTGCAGTGGTTAAGGCGCTCGACTACTGTGCCCAAAGGTGCGGAATTGAATCCCCACCATGGCAGCCACTTTTCGATGGAGGTGAAAAGTAATGTGTCCATGTGCTGTGCAATGTCATTGCACGTTAAAAAACCCCAGGTGATCGAAATTTCTGGAGCCCTCCACCACGCCGTCTCTCATAGCCTGGGTCGCTTTGGGACATTAAACCCCATAAACCAAACTAAACCAAACCAATCAGTAGTTTTCAAGAAATCTGCTGCTCTTTGCTGTTCTGCATGCCAAGGTTAATACTGAAAAGTTTGAGAAATGTTTGCTATTGATCATATTAGTTGTATGAAGTGCTGAGCTTTACCTTCCTAGTAGCTTATTGCATTTGCCTTTGCTCTTCTTTATCTTTGTCTTGTATGACCAGCCTGCAATGTTTTACCTTTTATTGTAGTTGGTTAGTTGTACTGTAAGGCTTCACTGTTTATTTGCACCACACCAGGGCACAATACTATTTTTTGTCTATGTGTAGTTCAGGTAGTTTTTTGTATTATTGCTGTTTCTCATATTTATATTAAAAAACCCCATGTGGTCGAAATTTCCGGAGCCCTCCACTACAGTGTCTCTCATATCCTGAGTCACTCTGTGGCGTTAAACCCCAAAAACTGAACCAAACTATTTTTTTTTATTTGTTAAATGTGCCTTTCAGGGGACCATACAATAGACGTGGAACTGGGCGGCCAGCCATTACCAGGAAGCCCTTTCATGAGCAAAGTGTACGATGCATCCAAAGTTCGTGTGGCCGACATTGGCAGTGGTGTTGTTGGACGACCTGTCTACTTCACGAGTGAGTCCACTTTGTTGTAGCTTCATCTGTCATGGTTCATATTAAGTTCCGGTTCACATTAACTCGGTTCACATTACCTGGTTCACATTAATTATTATCGCTGTCATCTGCACTTCTGGTTTTTTATCTTGTTGTTTTTAGAACAGCCAGTAGATTTTGAAAGTTTTGAGGCTGAAATATTTCCCCCTTCTTTCACACCTTTGTGTGGTCATTTTATAGTTCGATGATCGGCTTTGCCATTATATAACTTTGCTAGAAAAGGTGATCACATACCATGCAAAATGAGTGTGACGGCAATCAACCTGTATCGCGATAATTATCAGCAGGTAGATTTTAAGTCAAATATAGCACAAATTCTCAGACACAGTGCAGAAAAAGCGTCTTGAGATTGTGAGCGGCAAATCAAAGTTCTGGGTTAAAGGTAGTGCTTTTTTTTTTGTTATGCCTTGCTTTACTGTACCTTCAGCATGTTTATCCGCAAGATGTGAACATTGGTGATGAAGCCATTTGCAATTCCAGTAAAACAAAAAATAAACGGAGTTCATTGAAATCTCTACTGGTTACAATTGGACTCAGTGGGTTCCATTTGGAATTCTCACTGTAATTGGACGGTTCAAATGGACTCTGCTATGGGATTAAGCTTTAATTCACATTCTGATTCGGTAGTCCAGTTAGACTTCCCATTTCATTTGGATAGTCCAAATGATCCCGTTTGGAATTTCGGTTCCAGTTGGACAGCCCAAATGGGCTCCCAGTTGGTTTACCAATTGGACTCCCAATTGGATAGCCGAAAGGGGCGTAACAGCTAGTAGTACAGTCTAATTGGGCTGCCATTTGCACATAGCAGTAGCTGTAATATTGGTTGTTCATGTACAAATGGATACTCAATTGGATCTATCTTTGCAAACTGGTGAGCCCAATTGTTCTCAGCAATTGCATCCTACTTGTCTCACTAATTGCATCCAGTTGGTCTGTTTAACTGCACCCAGTGTATCCTCATGAGCATTTACATATTTAGCAAACAAGGCAGAACTAATATTCTTTTTATAATAACGGCAATCATCAACGTAATTTATTACATTGTATTCATATGCACTTCACTGCTATCAAACTTAAGCGATATAAATGCACTCACTTGGCAAGTTCCATTAGCCACAGCAGAGTGTCTGATAACTGATGTATAGAAGCAGCAGCAAAACTATATTCTCTGGGTGCACATATTGATCTTTTGCCCCATTTGGTATGTCCCAATGGACCCATTGTACACAGAGAGTCTCACTCATTTCATCTAATCAATACGTCCCACTAAGCCCATCACATGCGGTGGGTCTAACTAGTTTGTCCCACAAACCCACTGTTTAGTGGGTCTGACCTGCTGGATCCAATTGGTCTGTCCCACTGAACCCATTGCAATCAGTAGGTCTGCTAGGCCCTACTGGTATGTCCTGCCGAACCCACTGCACCCAGCAGTTACATTTGGATTACCCCTTTGAACCAGTTGTATGCAGTATGTCTGACCTATTGGTCACAATGGGTTAAGTGATTTAAAAAACCTTTGGAAAATCTGAATGGTTCCAGTTGGAAATTTTTAGTCGGCTCCTATGGTTTATATGTTTTACAAGGAAGTATACATCTTGCTCAGAGCTTATGGTTTGAATTCTGGGGAATTATTGTCATTAGCACACATCTTAGTTTATTTTATAGCAGTGAGTTTAGTAATTAAGCAGCTGCTTTATGCATTTGGGAAGTGTAATTGAGAAGAATTGCATGCTGCCTCTGCTCAGCACAAAACCTGTGTCCTGAGTAAAACTTTCTTCGTTGCATTTGCTGGGTTAAAGCAGTTTGTAGGTGTGATCTCCTCTGCAGCAAGCATGAGATAAAATAGAAGTTCATCTCTATTAGCTTTATCAGCTTGGAAGCTGGCGTGCAGCTGACTGATGCATACTCTGGAATGAACAAACAGTGAAAATACATATTGCCTCATGATGAACAGTTTCTTTATCTCAAAGGCACTACAGCATCATATCATTGTGTAAAGGGTGGGCACTTTTCTTCCCTCAACATGACAGTCATGTGCTAAAAGGTACTGGCTGTTGAATTGGCAGTTGTGTCTTGTTCTGCAGGAAAACGTTGCCTACCAGAAAATTAGCTGTGGCTTAGCTAAGGTTAAGCCTGAATATCTCTAAGTGAAAAGCGTACCTCTCGTAACTCTGGTGTTTAAGCCGCTCGTCTAGCCTTGCGCTTTTCATATCTTCGCTGCTTTTTAGCCAACTCCCAAGCTACCACTTCTGGATCAGTATTTCTGCGCCGTCCGACTGTTCCTTCTTCTCCTTCCATGGCGACTGTCTGCGCCTGTTCTATAAGCAAGCGCTCCTTATCGAGGAGGAGAAGCGGCGGTGCACATGGGCAGTAGCGTGCGGCGGCGGCGAAAGGTCAGGTGACGGAGTCATCGGTGGCAGCGGCGATAGTGGCCACCTGCGCCATGCATGACGTCACTCGGTTTCGCGCATAAGTGGCAAATCTGGGGCTCTGGCTCACGCGAAGCGCGGTGTTGACGAGCCTAGTGAAGCTTTTCGCTTCAAAACTTTTGAATCTTAAACCATGGTGCTAATGCACCTCTTTTAGTGCAGATTGAACTTATATTTAGCTTTTCTCTGAAAAGCCCATTACTTCTGCTACTGCAGCTTATGCTCTATTCCCAGGGGCTTTAATTTCCTGACCTCCAGGCCTTTTGCCCTACTCCCCCAACTTCTGTTCGTTAAAACATTCTGCCTTTATTTTCTTGGGTGGTATATAATTGATTACACTATGGCTGTCCTGTTGTGTTTTTTTGGGGGGGGGGTGGGAAGGGGTTGCTACTCAGAGAATTGTGTGCATTGAAGAGTTAGAATGTTATATTCACAGGTGGAAAAAAGACCCATTTCCAGCTGGAATAATGAACCCATGCACCCAATCTTTCCAGCTGGAGGAAGGTAATTCCAGCTGGACTGACTCTATTTCCATCTGGGTTACTGAACTGGAAATCATGCCCAGCTGGAATGTTCCAGTTCCCAGCTAGAAAAGTTATACCTCCAGTCAAGCTCCAGCTGGAAAATTTCCAGCTGAAGTAACTCCAGCTGAAATCTCATCCCCTTTCTGCTGGAAAACGTCAATCCAGCTGGAAATACAACTGGAAAAGCACTTTTCTATCTGAAATGGGTACTCCTGAAAAGTCTACCAACAGTCAGTTTTCATCTTGGAATTACATTTCAGTATTAATCATATTCTTGAATGGTATCATAGCTTCTGAGCTGCTGGATCACAAGACGTCCACGAAGGTTGTGGCAAACTGCTCCTGTTGCTCACTTGCAGTGCTATGGTTTGTGACCGCATGTCTTAGTTTGTCCTTTTTCTTCTTGCAGTTGATGCCAGCCAAGCAGGGGCTGGCAACCTGGAAATTATTGTGTCAGTTGGTGGCCGCAATGTGCCAAACTATGTGCAGTCTGAGGGCAATGCCAAGTTCCGCGTCAACTTCAAACCTAGCGAACCCCTGACGCATACCCTGAGCGTCAAGTTTAACGGGGAACCTGTGCCAGGTATTATCTCTGCTTCGCTTGAATTGTGTTGTTGGCTATCATTGAGCAGAAGAGAGTACTCTGTGGGTGTGCTAGTTGCTTGCTGCCTAGAACAAGTCCCAGTCATAATTGCTGTAATTAAACTGGCTGTAGGCAAAGTTTACCACAATTAGGATGCTGCGAGTTTTGATGGGTCCTAATAAGAGCCTAATTTCTACTAGCTATTGTGTTAATGATTGAGATGTGTATTCAAGTTATTTTCATGGATTTATGTACCTTAAAGAAAAAAACAAACTTGTCCTAGTTGGAGTTGGGCTAATCCTAAATGGGGCTGTTTCTGTCGACACTGAATGGTTCTAGCGGGAACCATACAAGGCCCACTAAGCTTACCTTACATTACCGTGCACTGGAAGTAGACATAGTGCAGTCAGAGTCCAACTTGTTTCTATTATAATGAAAGCACATTTATGAATCTAGCTGTTCAGAGGCCATGTTGACTGAGTCAAGCTTAAAATGCACAGTATAGTGCAAATTCATCCTTCAGGTCTGACCTGAAACTTGCCCAGTGGAGTTCCCTGATGCCTGGTAGGAAAACAAAGTGCCGCTTGACCTTCGGCTGGTTCCAAGTATAATGCCTGCAGAAGAAAATACTCTCCCCAAATCCTCTCTACACAGCTAGCTTTAAATCTCAATTGCTTCTCACATGGAACCAGCTGCTTTCCAGCAGGCCAGGAACTGTGCTGAATCAGTGTTTACTGGGTGTTCATTTGAGACTTCTTAAATAGTTCTGAACTAAAACTAGTGGTGTTTGGTTTAGAGGCAATGGAACGCAGCTGCTACTAACTGATGGAAACAGGTTAATCTCATAGTTCAGGATTCTTATTGAAGCAGATAGTAGTGGCATACGATTCTCGTGAACATTAGTCTGTAGATTGCTCATAAAATTGAAGCAGTGTTTCACAATACTATAACTGCTCTTGAATGTACAGCTGCTAATGTTTGCTTTCATTTATTCTGCAATTTTTGTGATGTTCGTGTTTTTCTATGCACTTTGTTTTCAGGAAGCCCCTTCTTTGTGAAGGTTAGTGACAGCAACCAGTCTATGGTGAGTGGAGCTTCACTGAGGACATCCTCTATCTCACGGCCAGCCAAGTTCACAATTGATTCCAAAGGCTCAGAGAACACAGATTGCAAGGTCACCGTTGTTGGTAAGATATAATGTGTTCGCCTGCTTTTTCACCTCTAAGTTTATGGCAAGTAGTAAAATTCAGCAATGCATTACTGAATTTTGTCTCATGCTTTAAATATACTTAGATTTCGAGGATATTTAACTCTTTCATTGCCATGCCTGTTCAAATCGATCACCAGTGATCAATTCTTTAAATCGCAGATTTCAAAATGTTGAAATCATTTCTCGTGCACCTAGCGCCACCCAGTAGTTAGTCTAGACACTGCTCTTGTAGAACCAGCTTAAATTTTCTTGCTCTGGTGACGTTCTGGTTTTTGATGGACCTTTTTGAGAACTAATGTGCATGCGTTGTTTCGAAAGAGGGCATAGCGGCTGTGCATGAAAAAATAAATAAATGTCCCACTCGTGGTAATCACATCAAATTTTTGTGATCAAAAGACTTCAAGTAAGTTAAATATCGAATCATATTGTCGGCTTTGTTATCTAACGCGCTGAGTGGTGATAATTACCCAAAAATGGCATCAATTATTCACTATTTAGCTTTGACTCTGAGTCCAAGTGGTTTTATTCGACGAAAACGCTTTCCTGAAGGTCCGCCGCATGTCCAACATGTATACCCAGCCTTTATTGCCAGGGTAGAAGAACGGGCTAGTTGGTAGTTCATCTCCGGAAAAAAACAGCGCACTCTTGAGATATGGACAAAGGAAGAAACAACAACACAAACGAACAAAAAAAATCAACGCTGTGTTGTCGTTTCTTTGTCCATGTCTCAAGAGTGCACTGCTTTTTTTTCCCAAGACCTAACAGCCCGTTTACAGCGAGTTTGGTTTGGTGCCTCACGAAAACTAGGAACTGCTTCACCGCATGGCACAAGAAATGAGGCTGTTTTCACCTGTAGTTTTTTTTTATGTAACTGAAGAACGGCGCAGTACAGATAGTTAATTTTTTTTACACAGTGTTCCCGAGTCATTGATCTTCAAAATGTATATTCTAAATTTTCTTTGTTAATAATGCACCTGTAGATATCGTGCCTTTTCTATCTTATTCTTATCAACTTGCCATAAAAATGGCAGTTTTACTTTTTTTTTTTTTTCTGAGTTCCCTAATAAAGTTTTTGCTTTGTAAGTTATGTTTTGGAAAGAGCATTCCATTATGTGCAATTTTGTAGGCTGCAATGTTTGCTGCACAGTATTATTTGTACTAGCAAAAAAATATCTTCCAAGACCTATGAAAAATAGCCATTTTCTCGTGGTAGCGAAAGAGTTGAAGCGAACTCGGCATTAGATGAAAATTGAGAATAAAAATTATAAATAGGCTTGTATATTTGTGAGCTTATCAAGACTGCTGTTCAGAAGCCTAGAAGAGTAGATAAATAGATATGCTCATCATGCGTATTCCTCTGCAACTGCAGGACCTTCAGGCAAAAAAGTACCGGTGACTGTGACAAGAACGTCAACTACTACATTTGAAGCAGAATTTCATCCAAGTGAAGTGGGCGAGTATTTTTTTTTTCCTCGCTGTTCTTGTCAGACTGTTTTGTTTAGTTAGTGTGAGGCCTCAGGATTGAGCATGCATTTAGAGTTGGCATGGTGTTTGCTATTACCAGAGTCCTTCAACAAAGGACTCTGAAGGTAATACGAACCAAGGACTCTGGTTAGAGCAGCTCAGTGAACAGCTCTGATATTAACAGTGCAGTGAACGAAAAAAGTTTCAAACAAATATTTTTGAGGAAAATCCCCCAAGGTGGAGTAGATTTAAGGGGGAGTAATTGCTCATTTGCATCCTACCAAGTGCAGCCATACAACTACAAAGGAAAGCTAGATAGCTGCCTCAGAAACTTCATAGTTAAAGAAAAATTCGTCCTTGTCTGGGGATCGAACCCGAGACCACAGCCTCTCCGGGGCAGTAGCTCTACCAACTGAGCTAACCAGAATGGTCAACAGATCAGACGGTAGGGAGAAAGCGATTTGATCAATTACTCCCTTATTACAAACAGTAATTACTTCCTTATTACAAGTTTACTCCAACTTGGGGGATCCCCGTAAAAAATATTCGATCAACACCATTCCCACTTCGAGTTATTGATCAATTCGCTCTCGCCCTGCCGTCTGATCTGCTGATTGTCCTGGTTAGCTCAGTTGGGAGAGCGACTGCCCCAGAAAGGCAGTGGTCCCGGGGGCCAGGTTCGATCCCCAGATCAGGACGAATTTTTCTTTAACTACGAAGTCCTGAGGAAGCTGTATAGCTTTCCTTTGTAGCCTTATGGTTGCACTTGGGTGGATGTCAATGAGTATATAATTGTACTCCCTTATTAAAAAGTTTTAAAGTTGGTCAATGGGGTGCTGCACTGCTAACCTTTTGATGGTGTGGTCAGGTTTGCAAGACTTTCTTAATAAAGTCGGATGCAAGAAAGCTGTAATAGCAGCTGCATTCACCCTTAAATACTTTGATGATTTTACTGTAATGAATGTTTTTACTGGATGGGTGGAAGTAAGGTGAGGTGGAAGGTGGGGGAGGGTGTCGAAAGTTGTCTTTCTGTTCTGTTATTGTAAATCATGTTCAATATATCTTCTTTCATTTGTTGCAGGCCCAAACCAGGTTAACGTCATACTGGACGGAGTGCCAGTTCCTGGCAGTCCTTACACATGCAATGTGTATGACGTCAGCAAAGTTCGAGTCACGGGACTCAACCCCGGAGTTGTGAACAAGCCTGTGACATTTCAGGGTAACATTAATAATGTTGCATCCCATCTTAAAAAGTCAGCTCTGAAAAGCAACCTTACTGATCTCATCTTTTTCTTGTTGCATTCTTGCAGTGGATGCTTTACAGGCTGGCAATGGCACTCTAGAGTTGGTTGTTCGAACACGGAAATCCTCAGTCTGTGCTGAGTTTGCCATGAAGAGCCATGGAATATACGAGGTCACCTTCGTTCCCACAGAAAAGACTCCTCACTATGTTAACATCACATTTAATGAAGAAGATATTCCAGGTAGGTACCGATGGAAACGTCCCAGAGGATAAATTTTCTGTTGCGTAACCACATTGATTAAAATAATACGAAAAAATACGATGAGGTATAAATTAATAAATAAATCCTCAATATATGCAAGGTCCCCCCCCCATATTCTCACCAGTCACCTTTTCTAGGAGTTGCGCATAAATCTCTTACTGCACTATCACCCTTTCTGCCATCGCCATTGTCTAATATGATGTCTGGATTACCGCAATTTAGCATCATCCCCAAACACAGGCTGCAGAATACTACAAGTCTTGAAACCGCTAACTTTCTCTGATGTCATATACCGCTATTTATGCAGAAATAAGCTCAATCATTTTGCAACTTTTCTTGATTTTTTTGCAAATAAAAATAACACACTACAAACTCCATTAGCAAAAAAAAGAAAGAAAGACGCATGACCTGGAAACAATTCTCAGTGCATCCTCACCACCTGAAAAGCTCTTGAAGAGTAGTAATAAATGCTTTTTCAACAGTACAGGGATTCAGCTAGCTGACAGCTTTGTCACCATGGGTCTTAATGAGGTAATGGTTTGGTAGCACTGCATGTGAAGAATTTTAAGCCTGCATCTTGGTCAAACCGTGCAACACTGCGAGGCTTAATGTTACACATCTCTGCCCTTACAGGCAACCCATTCAAGATAGACATCAGGGACAGTCAAACAACCGTTGAAGCAAAACCAGCTCCTCGGACAAGCACCTCAGCAGTGATTGCACGTGGAGACGGTCTCAAGCAAGGGCTCGTTGGTTCTGCAAACTACTTTGAGGTCGACACAAATGGTGCTGGAGGTGACATTGACATCAAAGTCACTGGTAAGACTTGACACGGGAGCTTTCTCAACAGTTTGCAAACTAAAACTACATTTCACTCTTTCTAAGCATGTTCCTAGTGTTGCTCTTGTCAGCTTTGTTGGTTCACATGCAAGAGCTCTCTGGCATTCTTTTTAGTGAGTGCCGCTACTTAGAAATTTTGCTGGTGAACTTATCAGATGGAGGTTTGTGACTTACTGAGAGGATTGGCTGCCCCGTTGAAATAAATTCCTAAAGTTTGTTGTAGCCTCTACCAAATCATGCTTGAACATTCAGCAGCATTGAGGTTCTGTTTCCACTAAAATAAATTTGTTGCTTCATTTATCAACTGTGAAGATGCTACTTAAGTAAGATCGTTATTTGCTGATTAAATGCATTGCAGTGGTGCTGCGTGCAATCTATTACAATGAGATATACTTTTTTATTCTGTAGGTTGCAGGCCTGAACACATGCTTTTCTTTTTGGGTGCAGATGTATTTTGACAGTCGGGACTTTTCATTGCCATATGCTTTTTAAACACTGTTACAAATTGATCCCTGTTTGTCATCTTGAGTGTGTCTACGTGCTGACCCTTTCTAGGTCCATCCGAAGCTCATCAGGTGCGAACCAATGTGCTCAAGTTGGAAGGCAACATCTTCCGTGCAGAGTACCACACACGTGACGTGGGTCTCTATCGCATAGAAGTGCTCCATAATGGAGTCCCTATCTCAGGAAAGCCATTTGTTGTGGAGGTGGTCGATCCCAGCCGTGTCAAGGTTGTTGACATAGAAGACGGGATTGTTGGTCGATCACAGACCTTCAGAGGTAATTGTTTTGCACCTGTAAATTTGTATGTTATTCGCATCCTTATTTGGATCCTGTGGTAGCTGTTTGCTGCAGATAAGTAAACGGCTGAAGCCGCTGTAGTAAAATTAAGAGCAGGAACTTGCAGTGTCGCCGCTATCCGCGGAAAGTAATTGTGCTTGTCTAACGACGTTACTAAAAATACAGTCAACTCTTGATAACATGAACTCAAAAGAAGCCAAAAGAAATTTGTTCAGCTAAAGCAGTACATTCTTAATACACCCTTATGTTTACAGGACTAAAACTTTTATTTAAATTAAGCAAGTTTGGGTTAATGAGAGTCCACTTATATTATTGTCTGAAGTGTTCCAGTGCACAATCATTGCTTCCAGCGCTTCTTTAATAAGTGTGAAAGTGCTTCTTCTTTTTTTTTTCTGCACTATTGTTTTTTGACATGCAAATATAATCTCATGAAGTTCTTAAAAAAGTAGTGGTAGAATTCCTCTGGTTGCAGGAAACAAATTAACACATTCATTTTCATTTTTCTTTTTCTCTATAGTTGACACTACACGTGCCGGTCATGGGGCGCTCAATGTAGTGATCATGGCAGGCGGTCGTGAGGTGCGCAATACCATTCGGGAGGCTGGTCCTGGTGTCTTCAAGGTCTCCTACACTCCAAAGTCAGACTTGCCACATAAGATTGACGTCTACTACAATGGCCACCAAGCCCCAGGTCACGCTTCTACTTTGTCTCTATTGCAAGTTGATGAGTGTAGCATCTCATCAAGAT
Organism: Amblyomma maculatum; assembly: GCF_055883805.1. Taxonomy (NCBI): domain Eukaryota; kingdom Metazoa; phylum Arthropoda; class Arachnida; order Ixodida; family Ixodidae; genus Amblyomma; species Amblyomma maculatum. Next base: position 51,579,295 of record NC_139345.1, read on the forward strand.
TTCATCATAGAGTTTGCTTTAAATCCATAATCATAAGCAAGTGTGGCACATGTCTAAATACATATTGTAATAGTTTTCTAGTCTAATTTTTATTCTTGCCCTGCCATGGTGGCTGAGTGGTTAGGGTACCCAGCTACTGAGCCAGGAGACTCGGATCCCAGGTGTGGTGGCCACGTTTCGATTGGGTCTAAACGCAAGATGCCCGTGTAACTGTTTGTGTTGCACGACACTCGTGCTTTAAGGAACCCCAGGTGGTCCAACTTACATAGAGCCCTCAACTGCAGTGTCCCACATAGCCGAATCACTTTGGGACATTGAAACCCATAAATAAAACCAAACCATTTTTTTTTCTTGCATCCATAGAACAAGCTCAGTTCAGAGTCACAACTAGTCATAACTTCTCCTTTGATTATCATAATATTCTACTCTGGCTTCTCTGAACACCTTTTTCATTCATGCTTTGGCACTCAAGGAGTCCCCAGCATATTCATTAATAATACTTCAGTTGAAAGGAATAGGTTATGAAAATCGCCAAGAATGAAAAAAAAAAAATTAAAATAAAAAATAAAAACTGGGCTTACACTACAAAAAGCAAAGGCAAAGTGCTTTGAAGTTAGTAATTAGGAAAGTAAGCTGCTATTTTTTCCTCCTTGTGGCTCATGTAGTTTCTGTTCTCTCTTGCTATATTTAGGATCTTAGTTGCTGAACTTAAACAAAGGTAAAATTGAAATAGTTAAGTTCGGTGAAGTTGGATAATGAGTAATACTGTTTTACCAAGACAACTCTTGTTGAGTACCAGTATAATGCTGCAGTGAAAACTCTGTTCAATTTGTTACTGAAAAAAAAAAAGGAGGAGAAAAAAAAAGTGAGCCAACCTTTCACTACTCAGTCTTTGGTTAATCAAGCAGGTTGCCCCCAGATTGTGGAGGTGCGAGATCCTGGTCATGCCATCATCGCCCATGGGTCAGGCCTCAAGGCTTGTGAACTGGGCAAAACATCTAGCTTCATCATTGAAACGGGAGGCTATGGAGATGCCAAAGATTTCGACATTTTAGTGTCTGGTTGGTATGCTTTTATGATCAAAGTGTGCCCATTTTATGTCATTTTTAGTGGTCAGTGCTTGAGGCTTGCTGCGTGCCTAGAAGCTTACCTCGGGGCTTCTAAATTCCTTCAGGCTGGAAGTATCATATATATGCTGACACTTTCATGAAACTGCTTTCACGAGAATTTCTCAGTAAGAGCAGAGTATGCAGTGGAATTTTGAGCACTGCAGTCACGAATTTTTGCCTCCACATCCTCCTCCAAGGTGGTTTTTCTAGTCTCCACCAGCAAATTTGATTCTCCTCCTGCTCCCTGTGGCATTTACATCACCCTTTATGAAATGAGTGGCCCAAACTGCCCAGGCTAAGAGAAATGTTGAAAAGTTCCTGTCGATTATATTTTTTTGTAGAAGTTCGCTATGCTTAGGTGGATGTTAATGGTTACTTACGCCCCTCTTTTAAACTTAATCTGCCTTAAGGGAGTATAGACACCTAATTTTTGGATTTGTGTTTTATCTTTTGTAATGACGCCTAAGGCATTACTGTACGCGGATCTCAATGTCATATTCACCTATGACTGCTGAATAAATTATAATTGAATTTCTTTTCTCACTTCTCACCTGTTTCGGTTTCAACAGCCGATCGATGGCTATGACGTCAAAATAAAGACTAGGTCACGTGAGGATTGAAAATACTGCAATGTAATCAATGCTGTGTCATTTGAATCCCCTATAATGGTAAAGCCAGCCTGCCTCAAGGACAGGAATCATTACGAGTGAAGAATAAGTGATTATATCGCTGTTTTTTCATGCCATGCATCAAGACATGCTTTTGACGTCACAGCCATCTTTCGGCTATCGAAACCGAAACTGGTGAGAAAAGAAAATTTAATTATGTATAAATTATTTAGCGGTTGTAGGCAAAAACTGTGTGCGGATCGATGTACAGTAATAACTTAAGCATCATCAACAAGAAGAAAAATGCCACCAAAATTTGGTGTCTGTAGTCCTTTAAGGGATTCCCCAAGCGTGTTGAATTATTTTTGTACATGTTTCCTCTTGACCTCTCATTTGTCTGGTCTCTTTCAGCTCCAAATGGCTCACCCTTGCCAGTGAAATGCTACCAACAAAAAGATGGCAGCCTCTTGGTAGAATGGATTGCAACTACAGCTGGTAACTTCAATGCCTTTTTTTTTTCATGCCTTGTGATGAAAAAGGAAAAATGTCCCCATGTAACGATCTATAAGAACCACGAAAGAAACGACACTTATTGTAAAGCATGGCTTTGTCTGTAGCAGTGGTGCTTTCAGCAGAACCAGAGATATGAGCACATGATTTGCCTGACAATAATCTCATAAGTTATGCATGATGTTGCTATATTTACTGTCGGGCATTGAAAACCTGACCTGTGTATCACGTTAAGCTTTTGGTAAAAGATTTTGCTGTGTGTGAAATTGTGCATGAAACACACCATTCAAATTCGGAAGGAACGAATAAAGCAAGCTTCTCTGATTGGTTGGAAAGACTTTGGGTTGGCTGTTTGGTCAGTCAACATTTTTCATGCCTGATTATTCTAGTTCAGAAAATTATTGTAAATTTCCGTAGCAAAACAAGTCTGCTTGTATACTTTTTGCGTTGCACATTTTTTTGTGCAGGCAGCCACAAGGTCGAAGTGCTGTACGAGGGAAGGCCCATTCCTGGCTCACCGTATCTGTGCCAAGTTTTCGATGCGAGCCGGGTGATCCTCCAGAAAGTGCGAAGCACCACGTTTGCTGTGAATGAGAAGATCTCATTTGCACGTCAGTACCCGTATATGGCTATTGATTTGTAGAATTCTGCTTCTTTGTATAGGAAAACTTTTTTTTTTTCCTTTGAGCGTGCCTATGCATTTCAATGTTTCCTTTGTAAATTTCATTCTTGCAAGTGTGCCTCGTGAGACCAATGATGAAATTGCGATTCTATAAACAGAAATTTTATTGATTTCTTTGACATTGAAGTGATTACAGCAAATCTGATAAGGTGTCGTGTTGTTCATCATTATTCTGTATTGAAGAAAATGTGATTCGCTATCTCTGTGCCAAGAGTTATTACTTTGTTTTGTTTTTTTTGGGGCGGGGGACTGTAGAGCATAGGAGCAAGCATTCCTTCTTGTTCATCCTGTTCATTGGTCTTCAGCTGAATCGCTGTCCCGTGCATGCTTTTTCTCTGGCAGTGAACCGCCGTGATGCCGGCTACTCTGAGCTTGATGTTACTGTGACCAGTCCCTTAGGGCGCCACCTGCCCATTGAGGTGAAAGGGACGGCCGATGGAGATGGTGAGCTCATCGAGTTCACCCCAACCGTTCCTGGAAAGTATCGCATTGCTATCACCTATGGCGGTATTGAAGTGCCTGGTGAGTAAAATGAGGTGTGATGAAAGTGTACTCCTTTACTGACTTCTTCCACTGCATTGTTCTCGAGTGTAGCATTTATCTATTGCAAATATGAATGCACCTAATTCATGTTAAGTTTCTAAATTACAGGGTGGTGTGGAGGGATGACAGATCAATTAACTTGAAGGAGTCAACCAAAGGGATAATTTACTGTATGCAATTACATGATTACAGAAGTGCAAATTAAAGACCATAAGTTCTTTTAGTAACATCACCTGTAATTCCGGTATCTTAATTTTAGTAAATTAAGATATTTTGGTGTTCATTTCATTGCTGGCTCAAAAATTTACAAACTGCATCACTGTCTTAATTTTTGTAAAGTTTGGCATAAGAAATATATATATGTGCTTGTGCATATTGCTCATATCAATAAATACCAACAGAAAATTTAAGTCGGAATATGTGGATTTATTAGAATGCATTGACTTGTTGAACTTTCTATTACGGCGTTGCTTGCATGGTGTCACGACTGTGGCATTTACTATGGAGAACGGTTGAACTGAAGTGGAATACCAGTCACAATCGGGTAATTTGCAAGTTATGTAATAGTGCAAGAAGCAGTAACATTAACTGTGCTACACTAAGTTTCATAACAAACATACTGCACTTCTGAACAATCACTATGAACTAATAGTAATTGTAATCTGACAAGACCTTCTTGTGAAATTTCTTTCTCCTAAATAATTTTGAAAATAATGAAGCCTTTCATTACCATTCTGTGACATCTAAAGCCCTGTTAGCACAGTAGTTCAAAGCCATGTCTTTTCCTTTTTTAAAAGCAATGTCTATAGTGCTAGAGCATAATGGCAGCATGAAATGTTGTAAATGAGTCACCTTAAAACCTTATTCTGCATTTTAAATCCTTAGTAAGAATGCTTCACAACTGTACATTCAGGTGTACCGTGCTTCTGTGGCATCTGATTATGCACACAGGCCTCTTGTTCTGTCCCTCTTACCCTTTTTAGCTTCTATTGCCTCGAACACTGTGTTATGAGTGTTTATTTGGTCACACAAGGAAAAATGATGTGCCCGCTAAAAAGTTATTGCATGTGTTGCAATATTCATGCTTTTCCTGCGAATTCAAGAACAAGGAATTCGCAGGAAAAGCATGAATATTGCAACACATGCAATAACTTATGGCAGTTTCCCGCTGCGGTGGCTTGGTGGTTCGGACACTGCTGCTGAAGCCAAGAATGTGGGATGAAATCCCAGCTGCGGAAGTCGCTTTTCAATAGAGGCATAAAGCAAGGCGATTGTGTACTGTGCAATGTCAGCGCATGTTTAAGCACCCCAGATAGTCGAAATTTCGGAAGCCCTGCACTAAAGACATCTCTCTCTTAGCCCGAGTTGCTTTGGGATGTTAAACCCTACAAACAGAGACAGACTTGTGAAGTAGCATGGTGGCATACACAACAGAAAGAAGCAGTTCATGAACAGCAGGACACGAGAATGACACACAGAAAGAAAGTGAGGAACACTCTTTTTCGCGTTATTTCAGTCAATTATTCTGCGTGCTATGCATGCATGTATACGCTTTTCTTGTGTCCAGTTGTACCTACAGTGCTCCTTCCAATCCTTTTGGAGTACCGAAGTCTGTGCCATGGTAACAGTATGTGCAGACCCATGTCCATGCCTATGCTTTTATGAGAACAGTGTAAAGCACTGCAATATCACAATTTCCTAAGTACATTGATAGAAACAATTGCAGCAGGAGCATTATTGAGCCACTGTAGACGGCTTAGTAAAATAAGTCTTGTAACCAATCGCCACTGTCAATTGCTGCAATGATATACAGTTGACGCACTAACTTGCTGTCGCTTGCTTGCTTAACAGGGAGCCCAATCACGTTCATAGCTCAGGACGGTGGGACACCCAAGGTGACTGGAAGTGGCCTGACTGTGGCCCAGAGTGGTGTTATGGCTTCCTTCAAGATTGATGCTCATGGCATATGGGGACGGCCTGATGTTAGGATTGATGGTTAGTACTTTAATTTCACTCTGCAAAGTCTCTTGCTGCATACAGAACAAGTCCATTTTTCATTATCATCATTTTGTCATCCCGCGGTGTAGGGTTCCTTTGAACAAATAAAAATTACTCCTTAGCCTCCACTAGGGCTCGTCTTTCTCTCTATCCACTTTTACACTCCCCTTCCTTCCTTCCTTCCTTCCTTCTGAAAGGGGGTGTTTACTGTCCTTTAACAGGGATAATAGCCCTGTCGAAGTTTCACGGCGAACCACACAAGAACACAGCCAGTCTCAGTCTCCACAAGCGAGCACGAGCAGCGCAGCGGCACTTCGTCGTCCTTATCCTCGTCTTCGTGATATTCTCACCTACTTAATCCTCGTCTTCGTATATCCTCGTGTAGTTCACTACAATTTCCCCCGGAGCGAGGAGGAGCCATCCTGGCGACCTATGGTGAGGGCAAGAGGAGCGGATTGTAGTAGGTTTTGAGGCGGTTCACGTGCACAGTTTCGCGGCCGCGATGACGCATGTCCGAAGAGGTAGTGAGTGGCTCCACGATGTAATTCACAGGGGAGGTTTGACGGACAATGCGGTAGGGGCCGTGATACTCGGTTCGAAATTTTGATGACAATCCCGGTGGGGTGCCGGGAACCCAAAGCCAAACAAGGGATCCTGCAGGAAAAACGTGTGGCGTCTGATCTTTGTCGCGGTGATGCTTTTGGCGGCCTTGAGATTCCGATGTAAAACACCGGGCCAACTGGCGACATTCCTCCGCATGTTTGGCAACGTCTGAAAGGAGAGTACACTCGGAGGAGTCGGGACGATATGGTAAAATAGTGTCCATCGTGGACGACGCCTCACGCCCATAAAGGAGGAAGAAAGGGCTAAATCCAGTAGTTGACTGCGTGGCGGTGTTATAAGCGTATGTCACGAAAGGAAGGACAGCGTCCCAGTTAGTCTGATCGGCGGCAACGTACATTGTCAGCATATTTCCGAGAGTGCGATTGAAGCGCTCAGTCAACCCGTTTGTTTGAGGGTGGTAGGCTGTTGTGGTCCGGTGTATGATGCGACATTCGGCTAGTAGAGATTCAACGACGTTGGAAAGGAAGACGCGTCCTCGGTCACTCAGCAGCTCTCGCGGCGCGCCGTGGCGAAGAACAAAATAATGTAGCAAGAACAGGGCAACTTCACGGGCAGTAGCGGCGGGTAAAGCGGCGGTCTCGGCATACCGGGTGAGGTGGTCGATGCCGACGATAATCCACCGGTTCCCAGAAACCGTGCAGGGAAGTGGCCCGTAAAGGTCAACGCCAATGCGGTCAAAAGGGCGGGCCGGGCATGGAAGTGGTTGTAAGGGGCCAGAAGCACGAGGTGTGGATGACTTTCGGCGCTGACAGGCGATGCAGGAGCGGACGTATTTGCGAATATACCCGTACATGCCGCGCCAATAGTAGCGTTGAGAGATCCTTTGAAACGTCTTCACTACACCAGGATGGGCACACTGAGGGTCGGCATGGAAAGAAGTGCAAATTTCATGTCGTAAATGGCGGGGAATGACGAGAAGCCACCGTCGACCATCAGTCATATAATTGCGGCGGTAGAGAAGACCGTCTCGTAGGGCAAAGTGTGGTGCTTGACGGCGTAAAGCCCGAGAAGGCGCAGCAGCGTTAGGAGAAGCGGACACGATCTCGATAAGAGATGCGAGCCACGGGTCTTTTCGCTGCTCCGCAGGCATGTCAGCGATGGTTAGAGAGGAGAGGACGGGATCAGCCGCCGTAGAGCAAGCAGGTTCGTTGGAGACGGGAGAACGAGATAGTGCGTCGGCGTCCATGTGTTTACGGCCAGAGCGATATATAACGCGGATGTCAAATTCCTGTAGGCGGAGAGCCCATCGTGCGAGGCGGCCGGACGGGTCTTTAAGAGAGGACAGCCAACATAACGCGTGGTGGTCCGTGACGACGTCAAACTGGCGACCGTAAAGGTAGGGTCGGAATTTTGTTAATGCCCACACAATTGCCAAACACTCCTTTTCTGTAACTGAGTAGTTGCGTTCAGCTTTAGAGAGGATACGACTCGCGTACGCGACGACGTATTCGTGAAAACCGTTTTTCCGTTGTGCCAAGACAGCTCCTAGGCCAACGCCACTCGCATCAGTATGGACCTCGGTGGGTGCTGTCGGGTCGTAGTGGCGAAGGATTGGTGGCGAAGTCAAAAGACGGCGCAATGCGTTGAACGCTTCGTCGCACTCGACCGACCACGCAGTTAAGTCACTGTTTCCTCCGAGTAGTTTCGTCAGGGGTGCAATTATCGAAGCAAAATTCTGCACGAAGCGCCGAAAATAGGAGCATAGACCTATGAAGCTTCGAAGTTGCTTGAGAGAAACCGGCTTAGGAAACTTCGCCACTGCGCGCAGCTTGGCCGGATCAGGGCGAACACCTTCCTTAGAGACGATGTGCCCCAAAATAGTCAACTCCCTGGCACCGAAGTGACACTTCTTGAGATTCAGCTGCAGGCCGGCGTCAGTAAGGCAAACCAAAACTTGCCGCAAGCGCTCTAGGTGCGTAGCGAAGTCGGTGGAAAAGACAACAATGTCGTCCAAGTAGCAGAGGCAGATGTGCCACTTGAACTTCCGCAAGATGTTATCCATCATCCTCTCAAATGTGGCGGGCGCATTGCACAGACCGAAGGGCATCACATTAAATTCATAGAGGCCATCCGGCGTCACAAATGCGGTCTTCTCTCTGTCACAGGCGGCCATTGGTACTTGCCAGTAACCTGAACGTAAATCAAGAGATGAAAAGTACTCGGCACCTTGGAGGCAATCAAGAGCGTCGTCTATACGCGGAAGGGGGTAATTGTCCTTGTGGGTAATTTTGTTGAGGCGCCGGTAATCAATACAAAAGCGAAACGAGCCATCTTTCTTTTTCACTAGCACCACTGGTGAGGACCAGGGGCTTTGTGATGGACGAATTACACCACGTTGTAGCATATCCTCAACTTGTTCATTGATCACGCGACGCTCTGCCGCTGACACACGATAGGGGCGCTGTCGAAAAGGCGAGTTAGAGCCGGTCTGAATGTAATGCGCGACTGTTGAAGTGCGGCCGAGAGGTGTGTGGGCGGCGTCGAAAGCAAAGCGAAATGTCTGTAAAAGGGCCGCGAGCTGAGTCCGGTAGGTGGAAGGAAGAGCGTCATCGATGGCGGTTCGGAAGAAGTCGTCTGGTAACGAATCAGGCGTCGGATCGGACTGCAGAGCATCAATGTAGTTACTGCGGTAGGTCTCGGAGGCATCCAGGTCAGAGAGAAGGTGGGCTGGTTGAATGGAACCGGGAGATTCCCCACGTAGCAGAGTAATCGGGCGTGGGGACGGATTGTAGATGAGTAGCTTCGTGAAGCCACCGTGAACATCGAGAACAGCAGATGGCAGCGGCAGGTGCTTGCGGTGGATGAAGGATGCAGACGGTGTAAATAAAACACTAACGTCTGACGCGGCAGGACACGAAAGAGGCACAAGGGCACAAGCCTCTGGTGCTACGTCGACATCTTCAGCGATGGTCAGCTTTTGAGGACACACTGAACGGTTGTCGTCGGGTAATGCGTCGCACAGTGCAGAAAATTCTACTTCAGCTCGGGCGCAATCGATCACGGCGTTATTTTTAGACAAGAAGTCCCATCCGAGGATCACGTCGTGAGAACAAGATGACAAAACTACGAACTCGACACTGTACAAAATACCTTCAATGACGACACGCGCTGTACATGCTGCTAAAGGTGCAATCCTCTCTTCACTGGCAGTGCGGAGCGACAAACCGTTAAATGACGTCGTAACTTTTCGTAATCGTCGGCAGAGTTGCTCATGAATCACTGACACTGCAGCACCCGTATCGACCAGCGCATATACGGACAGACCATCGATAGAAATCATTATAATGTTCGTGGGCGGAATATGAGGCCTTGAGCTTTTCGCAGAGTACGCAGTTCTTGCCTCAGGAACCGCGGAGCTTAGTTTCCCTACACTTCCTTTACAGCGCGGTTCAGGTGTCCACGGACAAGTGTGACAGATACTGTGCCTTTCCTTTCCTGTGAACCAATTATTATTATTATTATTATTATTATTATTAAATTCGGGTATCTTAATGCCCTAATTTCAAATAAAATTCTGGCCGCTATGACTGCATGTCAACGAAGGCGACGAAGGCCTGCAGTGGTCAATCTTTTATCACATTTTTGTTGGCACTGCACTTTCAGAAAGATTTTTTTTGTGTATACCTGTCCAACCAAAGTTAGCCTGCATAACAGCTGCTGCTCGTGAAACGTGTAACATACATACAAGCTTGCATATTCTGCTGATGCCTCTCGGTGCTAGCTGCAAAACATCCAGAAATCTTTTTGCATGCACGTTATATGAATGTGGCATATTTGTTGGGGAATGTGACAAGCACTTCTTTCACGTGCAGGACCTGACTCTGAGCCGGAGCTAACCATTGAAGAGGAAGAGGAAGGCGTTTATGTGGTATCTTATCTGCCCATTGAAGTTGGAGTGTTTGACGTCCATATTCGTTGGAACGGCAAAGACATACCTGGTAGGCAAAACTGTGTTTTTTGTCTCGCTCATCTAATTTCAATACTATATATAAATGTCACCATCACATGTCACAACACCTTTCAGGAATGAAAGTGCAGGTGTGTGTAACTAATCTGACTAACAAGCAAAGGAATACCTATTACCATGCCATGGGGAAAATGGCCATATTTTCTGTATTTTATTAAATCTTTTGGGGCAAGAACTGTAAGGTTTAAAATTTAATGCACTATTTCAGCATGAAACTAGCGAAATGCACGTATTTATATGTGGTTCATTAAAATGTTTCATGCCTTAGTGCCATATTTTTTGTATGCGAAACCAAGGTATTTAAATGAAATTTGAAAAAAATTTTAAAATAGATGTTTGTATCCAAAAAAAAAAAAAAATTAAGTGACTTAAGAATGTCTGCCTGTACAATAGCAAATTTTCCTGTAGAAACCAAGGTTCTAACTCTTCCAGTTATCACGCTAAAAAACACACTTTAGGCTTCATAGTTGAGTAAAGCAGTCGGGCAAATCCTTCTAGCACAGGCAGTATCAAATTTTACTTAGAGGATGCAGAAACTCTTCAAATAAGACAAACAACAGTGGTGATGTCCATTTACATTTCAAAATGGCTGCTGGGTCGAGCAAAATGGGCCCAAATACGAGACTAATCAAGGCACTGCCACTGACGTTCAGGGCCGGTGCTTTGGTCCTCCTAAACTAAAGTTGGAGGACGTTATAGCATCCTCAGTCACTGCTGCTTAGATTGTTGTTGAAATCAACCATGGGCTCAGCTAAATTAATGAGATTTTGTGCATTTCAGGGCACGTGCCACACTGGCAAAGGTGGTCTTTCTGAACTTCTGCAGTCCAGAAATATGGTTAAAAAGTCACCACTACAAGGAAAAGACAAACTAAAGAAAAAAAATTGAGTGGGCACTTAGGCTTCACCTTCAAGGACATGACGTATTAGCATTAATGGCTCCAGTATGCGGGCGGCTCTTCTTATGGATCACCGCTTACATGCACACTTACAATTTGCTTACTCAGCAATTCTTTAATTTGTGTCTTTATTATTTCGCACATACTCCTTACCATACAGTCGTAAGCTGACCGGTTTTGTAAAAGGCGACCCAACAGAGGTACCTTTAAAGCCTAGCTTTAACCAAGCAAAATGGAAATGCCTGCCTGTCCTAGGAGCAGCGTGTCTTACTCATTGCCCCAGGGTCCTGGAAGATTCGATTCCTTTCACCCTTCCAACTCGGAGGGAATGCCCGATTCGGCAGCTGCTGCCATGCCATGTGGTCTCATGACATTGCGCAACCTGCCAGCCAATCACTACCCAGCCATTTAATCTGCCAACCACCACCTGCCACATCCATGCCCACGATTTTCCACCCACAATGCCAGCAACGCCAGATTTTTTCAGAATGGTTCCTTTATAATGCTGTCGCATCTAAATGAAACTGCAGTTGTATATTTTGCCTTAGGTGCTTACCGAGTCTTCTTTTCTGTCTCATTTTCAGGAAGCCCATTCCATCCCAAGGTGGCCGATCCGCAAAAAGTGCGAGCCATTGGCGGTTGGGACAGCCTCATGGATGATGAAGGCCGCATCCCGCTCACTGTGGGACAAGAGAAAAAGATCTCGGTCGACGTCGGTGATGCTGGGCCTGGTCAGTAACAGCCTCTGCACAATGTACAAAACCTTGACGTGCTCGACTGTTTCCTGGTGGCTTCTAGGCAAAAGTAGGGGCAGATAATCATCTGTAGGATAAATAGTGATGGGTTAAAAAAGCTTACTGTTACTAGTTGCATATGTTTAGTGCTAAGAAATGCTGTAGTGTTAGCATTAGAATTGGCAATGTTAACCAATTCTAACACTACCAAGTCAGTGCATTGACCGACAGTGTTCAATATTTTTGGTGTTTGCAGAGCCTAGGGACCCTTTCATATGCTAAAACTAGGGTGCTCAAAATCTCGAGGGACATCTTACATGAGTTTGAGAAAAGCTTACCTTCTGCTTTTCATTTTACACTCAGGCAAGCTGAAGGTGGAAGTACGAGGTCCTGAAGACGTCGTAGAAACCCACATGGAGCAAACTAGCGGACACCGTTACAGGGTCACCTTCACACCAGAAGAAGAAGGTAACACATTTGCAGTGCATGGAGGAATGGCAAAGCTTTGGCACTGGTTTGACCTACATCAGTTTTTGAGGTGTATTACAGGGGATGGAAGTGCTGCTCCATTTGCTCCATCCTGCTCCAAAATGCAATATTTCTCCAAAACTACTCCAAACTGGCTGCCTCTATGTTTTGCTATCAAATTTAGCAGAACACAGGAGCAATGTCCCTGCACTGGGGGTGAAGTTGCAACACATCTTGCACTGGGCTTAATACAAATAAAATTTTTGTAAGGGAGGGAAGCATGGAGCATAATAAATATTTGTTTGCAAGCAAATTTAGCGGGAGCCACAGGCGATTGGAGGAAACTAATTGCAAAAAAAAAATACTGTGCAAGTGAGATATAGCACCTGCTCCCAGCCTTTTGAATCACTGGTGGAGAAAGAAGAGAGAGCAACATAGCGCAAACTACTGTGAGCTGCTGGGAAACTTGTCCGACTACAAAACTGCATGAGTTATTCTAATATTGCTCAAGCAAAGAAGAATGAATTATTGGCAGGAGGCATGGTAGTAAAAAAGCTGAAGTATGAAAAGGCTACCTTTCAGTGCTATCTATCTTTCCTGAAGGTACTACTGACCAGTACTTAGAAATGTATCAGCACAGACATAGGATCGAAAAGGATATGCACAAGATAGGCAAACAATTTAGGCCTGTGCCAGCAAGTGTTTCTGCTAATCTGTTCCAAGTTGTTGTAAGGTCAGCCTGTGATAAAATTATATCATGCATGCTTGCATGCTTTGCATGCTTTGGCCGTTTGTCTTGTCAGAGACGAGTGTGAAGCTGGAAAGGCATTAAGCTTGCATAAAAAGGAATCAGATGGGAGATTTTTATTTCAGAAAGAGAAAACTGCAATTATCAAAGACATTTGACCTTAGGAACTTGCTCCAAAACATAATTCAAATGCTCCAAAATTCTCATTTCGTTGCTGCAAAGCTGCTCCAAAATGGCTTTATTACTGCTCCCCAGGCTGCTTCAAAATGCTTGAGCTTCTACCCCAACCATTATGTGGCAGTGTTTAACCAATACGGATGGCACTTGTAATGTGCTAGTGTGATGGTCTAGACTATTATTTTGTACTGCTATGCAGGTAAAAAGCCATCGTATTGTCACTGTACTCAAAGTGCACTTTTGTACTAGCGCTAGCATATCTGCTGCTCAGTTTTGCTACAAAAAACTGGAGAGTGTGCTCATGAATTGCTTCTCTAGTAACCCACTCGATAAGTGTCAGTTGTAGAAGATACAGAAACATATTGGTAGTAGTTGAAATACAATATGCTTTAGTATGCTTCAGCTTGTTTTAGGTATGGTCCAAGGAATGAATCCTATCTGGACATTTTTGACTCAGAGCGTATGTGTTCGCAGTATGTGATAAAAATGCAGGAAATGAATGAGACCTACTGTACTCTTAGTAAACTTGCTATGCAGATACTGGAAATTGCAATTATGCGTCCTTGAAATTCCATGGCTATTTCAAATGATGACACAGAATAGTCGTTATCACTTCAGAGGTTCAACTGCAGTATCTGAAAAAGATTTTCATATAATGTCAGTCTTTCTTTTCTTCAATTTCTAGATTGTATAAAAATTGCTGCACAAAGTTAAGGATGGATTATAGGGCGGCAATTTTATTTTTATTTTTCTTCAGTGTAACTGTTTCATCTTAATGTAGCGGCTGGATGCCACTGGCTGATCTAGCTCCTACTATTGAATTTCTTTCTAGGAGACCACTTTATTTATGTCTACTACAACGACGTGCCCCACCCGAACTCTCCATTCCTGGCACGAGCAGAACCACTGCCTCCTGTGCTGGACCACACTCGAGTGGTGCTGCGGGGCCACGGTTTGACAGGTGCCAAAGTCGGCATGGAGGCCGAATTTGTCATCGACGGTTCCGATGCTGGACCTGGTAAGGAAGAGCCCATGCTTGCAACGTGTGCAAAGTCTCTGCCTGAAGAGACTTGTATTTGTGGCATACTGTAGCATCATTTTACTTTTCTAATGTCTCGAGGCATTTTAGAGTGGAGGTCAGTGTCAGGCAATAATCGTGCATCAGATTCTGACTGCTGTGCACATCGTAACTTCCAGTCTTCCAAGGACCGCTTAAGTAGATGCATGAGAAAACCCAGCCGGGGTGGCACAGTGGTTAGGGTGCTCGACTACTGTGCTAAGGAATGCGATAACGAATCCCAGCCTGGGCGGCTACTTTTTGGTGGTGGCGAAAAGTAAGGCGCTCGTGTGCTGTGCAATGTCAGTGCACATTAAAGAACCCCAAGTGGTCGGAATTTCTGGAGCCCTCCACTGCAGTGTCTCTCATAGCCTGAGTCGCTTTGGGACATTAAACCCTGTAAACCAAACCAAACCAGATGCATGAGAAAATATTGTAGTTGAGCGAGCAAAACGAAAAAAATGCGCATTCATCTATAATGTTCATATGTATAATTTATCCTCTGCCAGTGTAAAGAACTGTTTCACATCTGAACAAACCAGTAGGTTTTTTAAGTTAAGCCTAGTTTTTAATTTTGAACAGGAGACAAACTTTTCATTTTCAGTGAACAGCTTTGATGTTCCTTACATTAAGTGCTGCATTAGCCTAAACTTCATGAAATGGAACATTCGCTCTCAGCTGCTCTGTCTTTCTTCACATAAAAGGTTTGCCTGAGGTGAGCCTAAGCGGGGTCAAGACGGACATTCCGGTGCAGCTGATTCCACTGGGAAACAACACGTACAAGGTCCTCTACACCCCTTCAGCCCCAGGTATGCTCCCATGACTACAAAGGCTGTTTTTGTCATGTTTAAAAAAGAAAAAGGAAATTTTTTCAACAATTATTTTTCTGTGAGCCTCTCTATAGCAAACAGATAAAGAATCTGAATACTATAACACTTCAGTATACTCGGGGTTCTTTATACATAGTTCGTAAAAGACGGCTCTAAATTTTTAGTGCCATTTTTAAGCAGCTCGCAGCTTTTCCAGGAGCTAAAGAAAGCAGAATGGCTAAACGCCAGCTAGTCTGATTTCCCCACGCATCACCACCAGCCCACAGTAGAGGCTGGCCATACATGAGCTAGGGCGGCTTTCATAGTTTACAGCAGTGTCGTATAGAAAACAGTATGCCAAAAAGAGAACTACTGCCTTTTTCACCACAATCAGAAGGACATCTGCACCGCAGCATTTTACAGCAAGCTTATATTCGGCTGCCCATGCTGTTTCTTATGGAGAGCTGTTAACAGGTGTGAAAGGCACAAACTATCAGAAGGCACCACTTTATTTTGTAAAATGCAGTATATTTCTTATAACCATGAAGCAAAATTTGCACCTGTTTGTTAAAAATATTTTAGAAAGCTACATTTAGCCAATATAATATGTTATATTTATCTTCAGTGTATTGAGGTTTGTTTGTGCATGACTTTTTCATTTAACACTGTTGTAAGTATGCTTTGCTAGAGAAGGAAAAGGTACGTATCACTTCACACAAACAGGTTCATTCCAACAAAACAAAGCTCATGTAATTAACTTTTTATAAGCACTTCTGGATGGTTAGTACCTATGGGGAGTTCAAAGCCTTAGACAAGACAAAGCCATCAGCTTTTGAAACCAATAGCTCATTTTCTGCACACTCTTTTCCACACAGCAATGAAACTGAACACATTAAATGTGCAGGAAGCTCGGTGGAAATGCGGCATGCATCTGCTGATGACATGTGGCAGCTATTATGGTGCGCAATTAAATCTGCCTTCTATATTGTGCTGTATGTGCCACACACATTCATTTCTTTGCGCCTTAGTGGCAGGAAAAGTGCAGTCATTACCAACTGCATGTTCATAATTTTTTAGAGCGACAGTGTAAATGAATTTGTGTGATGCAGCACAGTACAGCAAGAAGTTCTAATTTGGTGCCATGATCATTGCAGCATGTTGGCAAATGTGCCATTTCACCAAACTTCCCGCACGCCCTGTGTGATCACTTTCCGTTTTGTGCGAAAAAGAAAAAGGGGTCGGCAGAGTTCTTCAATACTCCTAATAAGTCATGAACCTCGTGCCGAGTTCGGTTTGAGGACAAAAGCGGTCACTAGTGGGGCTATCGCCGATGATGGCGTTGCGAGCTGTAGGCTGCACCGGTGGCTTATGGTATGGTTGGACCCAAATCTTTTGCACTCGTGCTATTATTTCAAATGTCTATTAATTTTAAATTGGAGCTTAGGTTTTATGTCTGCTTGATACTTATATGAAGAAGGCACTGGAGACAGAGCCACAGCTGGCTCCTTACTCGTGATTATCCAGCTGCTGCGTGGTGGTTTTTCATGCTTATAGTAATGGGACACTGAAACAGTGCCCAACTGTGTGGTGTGCTCATTAACCTACAATATACAAGTGACTGCAGAGCAGTGCATGGGAAATCAAAGACCATGTTAGAAGCAGGCCCTCAGCGGACTCGTAATGCATTGTGTAGAACAGGGCGAAAAAAACGACAGGGACAAAGGAAGACAACAAAACGACAGCAAGAAGCAACAAACGCTCATCTTGTTGTCTTCCTTCATCCCTGTTGTTTTTTTCGCACTGTTCTACACTATGGATTACCAACGGGCCCAAGCTTTTGTTTTAACTCGTAATGCACTTGGGTTACTCACCCAGCTTGCTTGGGTGCTCGCCCGACCTGAACACAGGCTTAACGGTACCTCATGTCATTCAGCAGTGCTTTGAGTACTTGCGGGCATGGGATTTTATTAGAGGGTTTAATGCATGGCTGAGCATTTGAGACTGTGCTGGTTGCTGCTATGTGCAGCATTTGGGCGTTGACCTTTTCGACTTAGAGTAATTCAATTTCACTCGCGATACTGGTGCAGTAGCAATAATTATCAGTTGAGCGTCTTTTGAGTTCATTACTGTGCATTTTAGCGGGCACAGCAGCACCATCTTGCCAACTCTGTTCCACCACTTGTAAGGTGAAAGCGCTACGGCGTGGCACCACTAACTGCTCCAACCCCAATCGAATAAACACCATTCTGAATCCGGACAGGCTTAGTTAGAAATGCATTACAGCACTGTAAGACAGTCTCCACCATAGTAATGTAAATTATTTTTTCCACTTTAGCCACCGCTTAGAGTGGAAGAATACATGTGCAAAATAGAAAAGCGAATGTCTTTTACAGAATGAATAAGTTGTCATACATGCAACTTCGACACTGTGCCAGTTAAAACGCCGCAAAAAAAAAACACCACCACCGTAATCCACAATACTAGACAGCCTGCAAAAAAAAAAAAAAAAGAAAGTCCCCTCTGATTGATCCCAGAGTAGCCATTCCTCTGCTTTGTGCAGTATACCAAGCTCTCCCATTGAGTGACAAAAGTTTCATGACTATAGACCTTTGCATCAGGTGAGGTGGTTGTCGAAACGCCTCCTCTCTGGATTGTTGCAAACCGGTTCCGCTGCCGCCTCCACTGTGTTGACGTCAGGCGGACACAACAGTCCAGAGAGCAACATGGTGACGCCCAGGAGGCCTTCGTTGCAAAGGTCTATAAAACGGTATTGAAGGACGCGGCCCCAAATTTCCTCATGCTGCAAGGCATTGGAAAATGAGTTTTCCTGCTTTTCAAAAACTGATATGGCATTGTCTTATCCATGACTTTGAACTCCCCATTCATATTAACCATCAAACTGTATTAATTAAAAACATTAAATGTTATTAGTGAGTTCAGTTAAATATTTATTAACAAGAAGTGTTAATAACAAGAAGAGTCTGGGAGTTTGTTCACGAAAATATATCTTTATATATTGAACTCGCTATATTTAGGAATTCTTTAAAATGTTCATAAAAGAACCGGCATAAGTGTGGCATACACTATTGGTATATTGCAGCTGCATGCATCAGGTTTCACCAGTACTCACCTGAAGGGAAAACAAAATGTTCCATATTCCTGCATTATATGTTTTGCACAGTTATTGCTTCTATTGTCTACATTCCCCCTTAAAACCACTCATTTTCTGCCTGAAGGTAGTTTTGCCAGGGCATTCATGCAGGGTGGTAGTTCATCAGACTGTGCCCTGCAATGTGCCCACTGTGTGGTTTTCAGGTGCCTACCTTCTCAATGTCATGTGGTCCGAGCGTCAGGTGAAGGGTTGTCCCCTCAAGGTGATGGTAGCAGCTAGCTGTGATGCCAGTCGCGTGCTCTGCTCAGGCGATGGTCTTCGCGGTGGAACAGTGGGCAAGGAGATCAAAGCCTTCCTTGACACCCGCAAGGCTGGACCAGGTGAGTGTGAGCTGTCTGTCAGAAAGTGCAGCATCTTGCTTGGTTAATAAGGATTTGTATAATTCGTATTGAGGGACCAGTGGGCATTACTTTGTCGTTTAAGCAATGACACCTTTTGCTGCCCACTCTCTTGTCAGCTAAATGAAATTTAGTTGAAGGTGAGACCTTATGCCCACATTTTGGCACTACAGCTGCATTACTAAACTTCGTCTCACAAGATATTTGCAGCACTGCGAAAGGCAGAGGAACCCCGATCCAATCAGGATCACGTACACTGCAATAGGAAATTGTGCTCCTACGTGCCTCTCACCCCCCAAATTGGCGGGGGTGACAGTAGGAGCACAATTCCCTATTATAGTTCGCAGGGGCGAGAGGCACTTAGGAGCACTGTTTATAGTCATGACTTTGTCATAGTCCTCACCACAAGTCTCTGTGGTCAGGAGCGGTGCAAGCTCACACTCTTTAATTAAAGTTTGGGTTATACGGTCACAACAGATGCATGAAAATTCAGGTAGTAGACAACCAGTACCACTGCTCAAGTGGTGTAAGGAACTGCACGTGGACTGTGGACAAAATGGAAATATACCAGTATTAGGCATGGAGACCTATTATATATGTATATATATATATACACACACACACCTTGTGTTGTCGCCATGCTCAGTAGCCTCACGCTTACCGAATATGGAAGCTGCAAAATAGTACAGTAGCCTCACATGCTTACAGAATTTTGAAGCTGCAAAATAGTACAGTTTTCAGTTTCAGCTGTGCATTGTAAGTGAAAAGTAATATATATATACATCTGCTTAGTGTTTTTCTCTCTTTTTTACTACTCTTTTGTTTAGCAACCCAGTAAAAAAAAAACAATTGTCTCCAATTGGCATTACCAATGGGAATAAAATGGAATCAATTAAAACCAGTTGGAAAAATCTTCATTCCATTGGTTACGATTGAGTTACGATTGGTTACAATTGAGAAACCAATTGATTCCAATTGTACTTGCCAGGGGGAAGAACTGGACCAGTTGGGAAATTACTGACTCCAATTGGTTACGATTGAGTCATGATTGATGCCAATTGAGCCCTACTGAACTTGAAAATTGGAACTATTTGGGAAACACAATTGGTTTTGCCAATAGGTCCAACTAGTCTGCCTAACTGTGTTCGAAATATCCATGGGAACTTTTGCATATTTGTCAAATACGGCAGAATATTTATGGTTTCTATATTAAGAGCTTTTAATACCTTAATCTGCAGAATGGTATACATCATTTGCACTTTTCTGCAGTAGTTGAAATTAAATGAAATAACTGTGGCTGAACTAACAGGCATAACTGGTCCCAGCATGACAGTCAAATATATGGGATATATAAGTGGGAGCAAATACGTTCTATGATTATGTGTTCGGGTTGTGTTAGCAGTGTATATATTAATGTCCCTTGAGTGTGGTGCTTGATTGTTTGTTTGTCTTGATTTATGTGAAAGCAAGTAGTCACGATTTGCACTCTTTCATAAAAATGTTTGCACAATAAGATTTGAGTGTTCTTCATGTGTGCCAATCACACAAATCGGGCTTTTTTTCCTGCGCCCTGATATTGTTCGTATTGAGCGTTTTATCACGCAGCGTCTACTAGGTGCTATTACCTTCATGAAACCTTATGGCTGGACAAGGGCGTTTCAATTGGTCCAGTCGGTTCAAATGTGTACTGATTTACGATTAGAAATTTTCTATTTGGTACCAATTGGAAATTTCCCAATCAGAGTCAATTGCTTTGGCCAGCAGTCAATTGACTGCCTTGATTTATCAATGCATAAGAATTAACTTGAATTCATACAATCAGGCAAAGGTAAATAACCTGAAGATGGGATTGTAACTGCTGACCAAATGTGCTCCGTTCTTATTCTGACTTGGGCTGTTCACATGCGTTCTAGGTGAACTGACGGCACATTGTATGGGCCCCCACAAGATGGCCCACTGTGAGCTATACGACCACCGTGATGGCACATTCACTCTCTACCTGAAACCCCAGGAAGGAGGCCGTCATCTGCTCACCGTCAAGTATGGCGGAGACCACATTCCTGGTAAGATGCACTTCTATTCCTTTCTTTTTTCAATTTAGATGAAAAGAAAGTGGGAGACACACTTAATAAGCCATTACGACAAAGTCGCAGTAGAATCTCGCTATAACAACTCAGTAAATATAATCAAACAAAGCAATGCATATCATCATCATCATCAGCCTGATTATACCCACTGCAGGGCGAAGGCCTCTCCCATATTTCTCCACTTAACCCGGTTCTGTGCTAGCTGCATCCACTTGACCCCTGCGAACTTCTTAATCTCATCCGCCCACCTAACTTTCTGCCGCCCCCTGCTACGCTTTTCTTCCCTTGGAATCCAGTTTGTTACCCTCAGCGACCATCGGTTATCCTCTCTTCGCAATACATGTCCTGCCCATGTCCATTTCTTCTTCTTAATTTCCACTAGAATGTCGTTAACTTGAGTTATTTCTCTGACCCACTCTGCACGCTTTCTGTCTCTTAATGTTACCCCTACCATTTTTCGTTCCATAGCCCTCTGGGTTGTCCTCAACTTAAGTAGAACTCTCTTGGCTAGCCTCCACGTTTCAGCCCCATAGGTGAGTACAGGCAAGATGCAACTGTTGTATACTTTCCTCTTGAGCGATACTGGTAAGCTGCTAGTCATAATCTGCGAGTGCTTGCCAAATGCGCTCCATCCCAATCTTATTCTTCTTGTTATTTCCTTTTCATGGTCCGGATCTGCGGTTACTACCTGTCCTAAGTAGACATATTCGCCTACTACTTCCAGTATTTCGCTACCTAATGTAAACTGCTGTTCCTTCCCGAGGCAATGCATATAACCCACCTCTGTTCCCCTTAGAACAGGGTGGATTTATATGTCACCCATGGATTTATAAGTCACCCAGGAAGAGACCAGTTACCCTGCCGTGGTGGTGCAGTGGTAAGATGCCCGACTATTGTGCCGGAGTACCCACTGCGTTTCAGTGGAGGCGAAACACACATTAAAGATCCCCAGGTGGTTTAAATTACTTCGCAGCCCTCCATTACGGCTCCTCTTTCTCTCTTTCCACTTTCACTCCCGCCTTCTTCCCTTTTCTTATGGCAGATTCAGGTGTCCACAGAAACAAATGAGACAGATACTGTGCCTTTCCCTTCCTGTGAACCAATTATTAAGAGACCAGTTTCATTTGAACCATGCGTGTCTTGCATTTTTTTTATATATGTAAAAAAATAGGGTCTAGCATAATTTTCTCATTAAAAAAATCTCTTGCTTGGCACCTGACTTAACCTCCCCCCCGGCTTTACGCACTATAAATCTACTCTTTACTTGACAGTTAGTTCCCATTTTCGTTCCTGCAAAGTAAAATTTTTCTCCAATGGGTATAAAGAATCTTCATTAAGCCCCACTGGCCATTTCATGCTGATTTTGTCTATTTAATAGTTTGGTTTGGTTTATGGGATTTGACGTCCCAGAGCAATTCACGCTATTAAAGACTCCCCTGTTTCATAGTGTCCAATGCTTCTGTGCCGATTAGACCTAAAATGTTTAAATCGCCGTGCATAACCCACTCTGTCGATCTCTGCACAAAACACGTGAAAGGCATATCCTGCCTCGATCGGAGCCTGCATGGGCCATATTCGACTGGACAATTCATCAGCTTCAGCACATGTCTTGATGCTGGCACACTTATTCACTGAAAATTGGATGCACAGCCCACTGAATGATGCCACATTGTATGAGGTGCACGGCTCACTGAACCTCTACATAAGTACTTACTGGTTATTAGAAATCCCCTTTCTCCTGCCTTCTCACTGCACATAGCCCACTGTCACTGTGCTCTGCTATTCCGCTGCCACGTACAGCTGAGTCCCAGTTTTTGCAACATGGTCGCATGGTTAGAACCATTTGGCAGTGTGCTTGGTGAACTTCATAATATCGAGATCTCGCTGCTTTTACCGGGCCAAGTGGCAGAAAGCAGCAGCATCCAAGTTCCATTGACCACACTACAGCAGGGGTGGTGTGCATTCTCCACAAGACATGCCATCACTCAAAGAAGCATTGTGGCCTGCCTACTTGTGAGCTGTGTGGCAAAGCCCACCAATTCGTACACTCGCGATGAGAAGGAAGAGAAGGAAAAGACGTGTCCTATGACTTTGGATGAAATCTCTGCCACACATCCTCATTTACAACTGCCCTATGACTTCAGCACTACAGCATCATTCTTCCAAAACTTGTTTTCTAGGCTCTGAAGTCCATGCTGGCTGCAGAAGACACAGGTGCGTGTTGGTTCAGCTAGTGTACGTGTATTTGGCACACATGGTGGGTGCTTGGCATTCGTGGTGAAGGTTCCGGCAGTGATTGCTCACTAAACACTAGCTGTGTTGTCCTCAGTTTACACAGTAGCTAGAAAACCCATTGGCGTGCGACAGCTGCAGCCAAGGTCGCAGATTGCTACAAGGAAGACATTGTGGGGCCGCTTTGACCTTGTCACCTAGCAGTTCAGCTGCGCTGCTCGGCAAACCTGTAAACGTACACTTTGCAAAGTGCATTACGTGGGAAAATGAATTACTGCAGTTGCTTATTATGGTTGATCGTAGCCATTTCGTTTAAATATGGTTGCCACTTCTCATGTGCAGGGAGCCCGTACACCATTCGAATTGCTGGTGCACCAGATGCGTCCAAGGTGCGGGTGTATGGGCCAGGCATAGAGCCAGGTGTGCTGGCCGTGTACCAAAGCCGCTTCATCTGCGACACCCGGGGAGCCGGCGCAGGCCAGCTGACTGTGCGCATCAGGGGCCCAAAGGGTGAGTACAGTGTTGGCAGCCATAGTGGCATACCTTTTTGTTTAGGGATAACATGTTCACCTCAATGTTTTGCGTAAAGTTGATTTTGCATCCAATCACTAGCAACATTGGTGCTGGGCTGTGCTTTGTTGCAAACTTCTTTTGTGCGGCACTGGCAGAGCATGAAAGAGCAACCTTGCTGTTAGCTCTCAAAGGGCAAATACCAATAGAGCACAGAGCTCTACAGATGCCAGATCGTAGGTTGGAGACTCTACTGTAGCCTCAGTATGAGCGGCCACGTATCACTGCAAGTCCTGTCGCAATTACTGCCGCACCACTGAACGCAGACTGCTGTGCTAGAGACTAAAATTGCTGTAACTGTGAGTGGAGTGAGGGCTGTTATAAAGTCATAAACACTTGAAGTTGTTGCATGTAAGACTGGACATACAGTGTTACATTGCACATTTGAATTTGTTTAGTGAGGGACGTTAATTTCATGATTTGAAGAAAATTATCAGCAGAACAGTTTTGTTTGATGCTTTTCAGCCATGCAGGGACTGCAGTGCTAGTTTCCTCAATATATAAGAAGCTCTCTTCGTAGGATGCAATGATGAATCGAACCCTCATCTCATCTCATCCAACATAGGTGGAATGCAGATATTGTGGCAAGTGTTCTTTTCCACAGAGCAATGATAGTAGTACCGTAGTAGGCAGCTTTGTTACAGTTATCTCCTGCAAGGATTTAATGGCACTGTGGAGAGAAAGCATTTGCATGCCTTAGGCCTGCTTCCGGCAGTGCATTAAAGCAGGAATTTTTTTTCATTTCAAAGCATCTTTCGTAGTAGTATATGCACTCACTGCTGTTATTCTGCAAATTTCTGTCCTGGCCACTGTAGGTGCGTTTCGTGTGGAAATGCAACGAGAAAGCCAGAAAGACCGCACCATTTTGTGCAAGTATGACCCAACGGAGCCCGGGGACTACCGCATAGAGGTCAAGTGGTCTGGCGAGCATGTACCGGGCTCGCCGTTTATGGTGATGATTTTTGACACTCAGGAAGAGCTCACACGCTTCATTCAGGGACAATACAGTGGTGCGCCCGGCAATGCTGCTGCCACAGCTTCAGACTACTTCGGTGAAGGTGTCACATATGGCACCGGCCAGATGTCCTGGAGGGGTTCGACTCATGAGCTTTGATTTCATGTATTTTTGCCATTTTGCCTTACCTCACACCTTTTGTTTTCGTAACATACCGCTATTTACAGTCTATTTCCAACCTTGCCTCACTCACAATGCTACACAAACACTGAATGATATGCTGCTACTGTAATGACGTCCATTTTTCATTAGCCAAAAACTGTTCTTTCTTCTCGTTATTTTTTTTATTATTATTAGTTTTATTTTTTTGCGAGGCTCAGAAATAAAATACAAGCATCATGGCTTTTTTTTTTTTTTTTTTCTTGGGAGAAATTTACGTTGATTTGTTCACGCTGAAGTGGTTTGGCAAAGTATCAGATCGAATGTCTTGGTCAGAGAGTGCTTCAGTTGCCTTCTCGTTTTGTTAGGAGCAGTATTTGCACCGAGTGAGAATAGTTGATATGTTGTTTGAATGCATGCTGCGAGAAATATTTTGGCAACACTTCTGAGTGCAATTACATCAGCTTCGTGCCAAATGAGTGTGCAGTAGAAAAGGAGCATACCAATCAGCAATTCGTTCACACAAATCAGTAGAGTTGAAAAGCGGGAAAAAAATTGGTGCATGCAAACAGCGGAGCACTGCTTAATGCTGTCCACAAATGCTATTTTAGGTTGGGAAAAAAAATGAAATGTTCCGAGCTTAAATCATTCCTTTTATATGTTTCTCTTACAAATGCTAGTGTCAAAGAGAAAAGCTGTGTAGGCAAATGAATGAAATGAGCATTGATGCAGGCACTTGCTTGAGAGCATGCTATCCTATCTGATCTTATGCAAGATGGATGAATGAACAGTTGTGCAGCTCAGGTGAATGATAGTCTCGTGTAGTTTTGGTGTTAAGTTCATATTTATGATTGATACTCATGGAAAATACTGCACACATTATGTGGGCAGTTAAGATGCCATCGAACAAATTATAGTACGTAGGTATTGGTGCAGCCGGCTGTCTGCTGCAACAGATAACACTATACGACACTGCACTAGAGAATCGCCCATTGCTATTCCACATTCACAGACACTCTGCTACCTTGTATACTGTACTTCCCAGCTCCAACAGAATGCAACATATCTGTGTATATAGAAGCAGATGGAGTGAAGGTTGTACGACCTTATGTGCAAGTTGCTCTGCCAAACTGAGGCAAGCCGCAACACAGTGTAAATATCTCGTCCTTTTATGCTGCTGTACATAGAAGAGATTTCAAACAATTTGTTTATTCTCAGAAGAGTTTACACAGTTGAGAGTATTTTTATAAACTAACTCTAAAAGTATCACGTCCAATCCACTTTTGAGAGCAAGCGAGAAGTTAAAACGCTGTAGCGAATGCTTTTGGGCTTGTTGCAACTTTCACACTCTTTTTCTTTGTTTGGTATGTAACTCAAGGCGTCGAATCTCAATACGCCAAAAGGAACAAACTGCACCTCGCTACTATCAATTGGAGGCACCACGTGTTTAAGTAGTGCTGACTATAGGGTGCTGTTGCCAGAAATATGCATTAGTTTACTTCTCTCGCCCAGAGTTATTACAATTCTTCCCGTTTCATCATGTTTTCCCTGATGCACGTGCATTTTCTGCATTAAGGCTGGTTCTGTTTAAACTCAGATGAGATTTGAGATGTTATTAGAACCAAATAACAGGAACACAAGGTGTTTACTGAAGGCCTTTGCAGAAAAGCTTTACAAAATTTATATTGGTCACAGTCTTCAAGAGCATCTGAAAGTTATTAGATTTTGCTTTCAGTCTCCTAGGGCATTGTAACTTATGTTTCATCTTGCGTTCGTGTTTAGAACACTAAAATCTAATGTAGCTTCTTTTCTGCAATTCCAGTGGCTGTTGCCATTGCCTCACTTTTGAAAATAAAGTGGTTTTGACTGGAGTGACCCTTGTGGTGTGACAAGTTTTATTACTGCAATTAGTGATGTGCAAATATTGAAATTTTCAAATACAAATAAAAAATGAGTATAGAAAAGAAGTGTCTTCAAATATCGAATATTTGACCAGTGAAAAAAAAAAAGAAAGGAAAATTTAAAAAAATGCAAACCTTGTTCGTCTTGCTTATTTTAGAATCCACATGGTATTTACAATTAAATTAAACTAGAATTGCGCCGAAGTGTATGCCCCTACTAAAAATCCCGGTTTCCATATAGCTTTTTTTTTTTTTATACAGAAATGACCTGCATGAAACTGAGTGGAGCTGTCATATAACTGCTGAATATAACTCACATTTAATCGGCCTTCAGGGGGCTAGAAAAGAATTTCACATATCTCACAAAAAGGGCCTGTCGCGTTTTGAGGATGTTTCACTCCACAGTCCACGCAGTAAAGCATTGTGGTGAAGTAGGCGGCGCTGTGAAACTGCAGTGAAACGGTGTACTCAGTAACTTTCGAATATTCGAAAAATTTCAATAATCAGTTAATCGAAGCAGAGGCATTTGATTTGTGTTCAAAATTTTATTCACACACACCTTATTACAATGAATACATCAAGCAACATTTTAGAGTGCAAATAGTGTACTACAGATTGTGAGGACACAAAACACTGCAGATTAATGTGATGCAAATCATGTAAGGCTGCAAAAGCAGCCTTATTAGTTCTGATAATTTAAGCGACACCTATGCCACGTCTAGGCAAACTAATTAAACTGACTGTTCCAAGGCATTTGCTTTGCATGTTCCTACAGAGAATTTCTGATAAGACAAAGCAATGGCCCAAATTAAGGCATTAGAAAAATTTCTGGGAGGCGCTTAGACTGCAAGCTTAGAAGCAGTAAGGCGGAAGCATTTTAAAATTTTTTTCTGTATGGCTTTTAGCTAGTAATTACCGAATGTTTAGATACTTTAGCAAATGTTGGCTTGTTATGTGGCTACTTTGTTGGTTTTTGGACTTCTGGATTGATTTACGACCTTTCTGGATTAGCTTATTGCTATTGATTACCCAATTTTTAGTTAAGCCAATGTTGGCTTGTGTGGCTACTGTTGGATTGATTATGGATCTGCCTCATTTGACATATTCCTCAGTTCAGTTCAGTTCAGTCATGTCCGACTCTTCGTGACCCTATGGACCATGTCACGCCACGCTTTCCGGTCTTTCACCATCTTCCTAACATCACATAACTTCATCTGCAGTGCCTTGAGGATGCCATCTAACCATCGCGTTCGCTGCCTACCCCTTCTCCGGCGACCCTCCACCTTTCCCAACATCAAATCTTTCTCCAGCGACTCCTCTCTTCTCATCAGATGACCAAAGTAGCTGAGCTTTAACTTTAGAATTTGACCCTCCAATGAGCAGTCAGGGTTTATGGTCGACAATATCGACTGATTTGATCTTCTGGCAGTCCAAGGAACTCTCAAGAGTCTTTGCCAGCACCACAATTCAAATGCGTCAATTCTTCGGCGGTCAGCCTTTTTCACAGTCCAACTCTCGCATCCATACATCACAACTGGAAAGACCATAGCACGAGTTATACGGATCTTGGTTGGCAGACTAATGTCTCTGCTCTTTACTAGGCGGTCAAGGCTAACCGTTGCTCTCTTTCCCAGAAGCAGGCGTCTCCTAATTTCATGGCTGCAGTCTCCTTCCGAGGTAATCTTGGAGCCCAAGAAGAGAAAATCTGTCACAGCTTCCACTTCTTGTCCATTGATGCTCCAGGACTTGATAGGGCAAGACGCCATGATCTTTGTCTTTTTAATGTTCAGTTTAAGCCCAAACTTCTCACTCTCTTCTTGTACGCGCATCAAAAGTCTCTTGAGTTCCACTTCACTTTCTGCCATTAAAGTGGTATCATCCGCATATTCCTACGGGCACCTTAATAAAGCCCTGCTTCCTCCCCTTCAGCAATGTAAGCTTAGCTTCTAAATGCCTTACGTGTCATGTGAACCCAGTGTCATAGCAACACTCCTTTCAATGGGGGCCCACAGCAGTGCCACAAGTGGTGAAGTAAGCGTCTCCATCAATAGAGAGCGCAGGGTCTTCATTTGAAAGCATGTGGCAATAACATTTGGTCAGAACGATTATGAGCATGTGCTCTGTGTTGTGCTTGCTCACCAAAGATGCCCAATTTTTTTTTTTCAAGGGAAAACTATTATGCTGACATCAGCACTGAGAAGGTAGTCAGTATTTGCAGTAGCTCGGCTCAAATGTGCAACAATCAACAGTTTTTCTGCCTTGTGTTTGGCACTTGATAGCCACAGCTGCTTATGCGCCACAAAACCCC
The DNA here is from genome assembly GCF_055883805.1 of Amblyomma maculatum. Lineage (NCBI taxonomy): Eukaryota > Metazoa > Arthropoda > Arachnida > Ixodida > Ixodidae > Amblyomma > Amblyomma maculatum. Next base: position 51,607,949 of record NC_139345.1, read on the forward strand.
ATAATACAACCAACAACTAGTTTTTCTGCCGACTTGTTTATTTTCCACTTTGAGGGGCAGGGGCATTCACAAACATCAGGGTACTGATAAAAAGCACTTGTCACCATCAGTGACAAGTGCGGCTACAGAGATAGATGCATGCACACGCATATGCACACTTGGCATAATGATGACACAAAAGTACACTATGCTACGGACTGCATAATAAAACATGTATGTTGGTGTCCGACACTGGAGACACAAAGGACAAATTTGTGCGTATTTCCAAAAAAGCATCTGTAAAAATAGTGCACAACTTGAGCCACAGCTTCCCGCACTGTAAGGGGCCACTGCCGCACATCCCGAACAGCAAAGCAAAACAGTGCCTGGACTGAGTAACAAGGCTTCATATAACATTCTCCACAAACTTGCTTTTCCGCCGTTGGGAGTGTTCAAGGATCACAAAAAAAATCTGCAGAGGCCCCACTGGCAATCTCAATGACAAAATGCCATAGACATTTCAGAACAAGTTGCAATCAACCCAAAAAGATAAAAGTTGCAGGGAAAATTCAGAATTCAAAGAAAAATACGTTTACCAGGAACTGTGGCACATTATTCATAACAGAGCGAGTAAGCAAAACATAAATTTCATCCACAAACCAAATATACACCCAAGTAGGCACCCACATTCATACAAAGACGAACACGGAGTTTGCACTTAACATGCTCCATGTACAAAGCAATGTGAACATAAAAGACTGGAGGACAGGAAAGGGGAGGGGGTTCAGAGTATTCCAGTTACCAAAACAGGAAGGCTTATGTAGACACGAGGCGCTTCTGACATCACTCACGGTCATTTCTTCACAATTTGGACATGCTGCTATACCATTTAATAGTAGCAGTGAAACATATTTAACAGAAAAAACACTTGTGGGTTTGTATTCTTGAGCACAAATTGCTTTACGCAGACTCATTTGGAACAAAGAAGTCTATGGCTTTATGCACCATCCAACTGCAAATGCAGATACCACAAGCAGCTTGCTTAATGGGCCATCACAATGGTACCCAGGTTCTCAGTTCCAGCAAAAGTGATGGGAGGGTTAAACAGGCATGCATTTATGCCTCTACTTCAAGCACTTAATAGAACACACCCGCTACACTTTAAACATGAACAGCATGACAGCAAGGCCACAAGGTAGTGCCAAGGTCTTGGAACAGCATCTCGCAAGCCACTTGTTGCTGTGGGACTAACTGAAGCAGGAGCCCTTTAAAAAGACGTGTAAGTATCTTGTGCGTTCTATTGCATCAAACTGCTACACATAGGCAGCATGTTTGGGCCACAGCTCTTCTACAGACAGGAGAGCTGTCTTGCGGCACTTTGAATGAAGGAGGGGGCAGCAATGATGCCCGTGATTGATGCGCCCTCTTCTGTGGATGGAAGAGAACGAAACGCAGGAAAAAGATTGAGCAGCTACGGCTCAGTCACACCTTGCCGAGTGTGTTGGTCCCGAATGTGCTGCGCTACAACCTCTGGGATTTTCTAGTATGCACCCATCACAGGTGGGTGTCCAGCTGACTTTTACAACAAGCCTAACCGGCTGAACAACACAGTCAAACTGAGCAAACGTGATAGCTTACTTCTGCACAGCCAAAGCTTTTGCTTCAAAAGAGGCTTGGTACATGGTGGCACATTCAAAATGTATGTTCACTGAACTGGTCATTAATTCCACAAAGCCTACAAGCGCAGGTTAAAGCAATAATGTGCGTAGTGTCGTCTTGTCAATCCTTTTGTCTAGTCCGCTAACATTTACATATGCACTACGAAATCCAGAGAGCAAACGCTTCATGCAAGCTTCAATGATGGCACTGACAATTTCTTGCACAAAAATGACAGCAAGAAGGGACCCCATGTAATGGCTTAGAGAAGAAAAAAATAAAATAAAAAAGCGATCATTGAATGAAGGCAACAGTTGTCAACAAGATGTGACTGTGCCACTCCTCCCATGACAGCTTGTGGAAATGGAAGCAAAGAGAATGCGGCCAGCGCCAAGACCTAGAAACAAAGAGATCACAACACATGCCACGACCACCTTCGAAGATACTTTGCACCATTCTCATGGTAGGTCCAATATGTACCATCCATATATCTCCACCAAGGACGAGCTCACACACCAACCAGCACAGACCTATCACTCTCAACCACTTCCCTTTGTTCCCCTTAAGAGATCAGTGCATCTCACTTTCCGTACACACCGCAGAGTTGGTGCTCTCTGCCTACAAGCATGCTCTGTGTGTTTCGACCATCAACAGCTTTCCCGCAGGCTCTCACTCAAAGGCAGAATTACTACTCAACCTAGCTTGCTTAGGAGGATGCATTAGCATGGACTAGCTGACACCCTAAATGAAAAAAGACAAGAGGTGATTTAATTGGACTGCTGAACAGGTGATCAATGATAACACAGAGCAATATAAATTACTGGCTCACTGGACTGCAATCGCTACAAAGCGGGTGAAATAAAAGCATACACAATACTATACTCTAACACACATTTCTGTTTGTGCTTAATAAAAAAAGTGTAGCTCCATTGAACCACAGAAAAGATAGATGTTAGGCATTAACTGTACTTTCTGTTACTGTTTTTCTACACCTGCTTTTTGTTAACCTTTTGCAGTCATGAAGTTTAAGTCATTGCACGATTGCTGCAATCTGGACCATTTCATCAATTTCTAACATCATTAAAATGCACACCGCTGAGTAAGAACGCTTAGTAAATACTGTCTGTACGCCTTTTGGGTAAAAAAAAAAAAATCCTTTCTGCTTTCTTTGCCTTCAATGATGCCACTGGATGAATTATATATATACATATGCTGATAGCTGAAATAACTGCTCCCTAATTAAAATTGCCTTCACCATCACTAGACCCATAAAAATAACTGGGGAAAATGAATATGTCAAAAAACGGCACAACTATCCTTACGGAGGGAAGCCAATGAAGTCGGCTTCCCTCTGTGAGCAAGAGCCAGCTCCAAGTTTTAATTTCTACATGCCCGAAAGGCCTAGTGAGCACACAATCGTTAACAGCTGTACAATGATCAGTTTGTTCGATTCAGAATTGGTTCTCAGTAACAATTCTGAAAAAGTTGTGCCGGTGCCAGTCAGGAGCCGGCGAGGTGCAGTTCCAGTTCTCGCCAAATCGGCATCGTGGCATTGGCAGTGCCACACATCACTGATCAGGCTCGATTCATCAATCGAGCCTTGTCATCTGCTCGCAAATTCCCGTTGGCCGCGAGCTGTAAGTCCTCGTAGTGCATCTATTTTCACGCCTCGCGAGGTAGGTCACAGACGAAAATATTGCCGAAGTCGTTTTTAAATAATTTCTGGAGTCCTCCAACAGTGAAGACCAGGAACCAGACACTGTGCTTTCCTTCGCGGCAACACAGTTGTTACATAGTGGTTCAGACCGAGACCGACAGATTCGGACAGACCGCAGTTAACCAAATTCCCATACAACTGAAGCGCTGTTGCTAGATATTTCAGTTTTGAACTCAGGAGGCTATTCAGGTTGTCACGAGAGACGTTAGAGGAACTCGCCATTTTCACGAAGGATGGCACCGGATCTGACAACGAAGGAGAAAAATGCCCTCAAGTGGACCATCTATGTCTACAAGCATTTCATCGGCAGTGCGCGTTGTCTTCTAGAGCCATCAACACGTGCAAAATTTTTCTGCACCTCCTCCTCGCAGGGTGCCGTGGTTCTTTGCACCAGAGCGGCACCACAACTGCACCAAAACCGATGTTGGATGGGGTGCAACTAGTGACTGCAAAAGGTTAGTAATACATCTTGTTCCATTAGGTTACTAATCAGCATTGTATTTTAGTAGCCCAAATACAAAAGTATTGACGATGCTGGGCTGCAATCGATGCAGTTAAAATGTCTGTTCTATAACTTCATATGTTTCAACATGATCGTTTTTCTGTTTCAGGTACGTTCTCAAAAAAAGTCACAGAAATGGCATTCTACAGGCTCCACAACTACACGCATGGAAATAATGAAAAGTAACAGTAGCAAAAGGAATAACTTCCATTAAATATGGCTCAAAGAATATGTACAAGCAAGCTTTACTGTTTTCTGCTTGAGAATACATGGATGCAACAGCCATACTAGTATCTTGCTTCTAAAGGAACCAGCATTGATCCAAAGACACAGATAATACTCCCTTATGCTTTTTATCATGACACTAAGTACCACGCAAAACAACGTCATTTAGCTAACCCACTGCCACTTTCTTACTCCATTTGCTGATGCAGCTATACAGCATTGCTTTGTTCTACATTTTGCACCAACTATTAACATATGCAGTACCAGACTTCATTAAGGGTCACAAAATGCGTTAACATGATCAGTGTTCCATTTGGCAGAGGAATGCCATAAAGATTTCACACATACACACACACATTCATACTCATGTACAAACACATATTCGCCGCCCACTTGGTGTGATATGCAACCACGAGCAGGACACAAAAGCAGCAAAACGTGGAGTCTTTCATTAGAATATTTTGTCGCAACCCACCAGAGGCCTAACTGGATCATTTTCCCAATCAATCTCGCCGTGGTCCTCAAAGTGGTAGTACTATACCCGCTTCAAAAGGTCTTTTTATACACTTCTGTGATTAATGCTTGAGATCACGTGCCCAAAGAAGAACGATCGTGCAGGGAATAACAAGTGAATGCTGTTTGTAGATGACAACACTCAGGGCTGACAAAACTTGATGCCAGCACCATCCAAATCGTGCTCAGACCAAATGCTCTTGAGCCAGACAGACGTCAGAATAAACAAACCATACAGCTGGCTGCAGTTATATGGAAACATAACCTGAGGAAGTGTATACTAGTTAGGTTATAAATGGTTAACATCGGCTTCAGAGTGCCACTCAGAAAGAAGTCCTCAGGCCTTCCAAAAAACTTCGAAATAAAACAAAACTATGCACATCAGCATACCCTCTGCTGCTCTGCATGCTACTCTACCATCCTTGACCTAGTTCTCAACCGATTTCTTTTTTTTTTCTTCTCAAATGATCTGCTAACAGGTCAGGCTCCCAGCAGACGTGCTCTTATACTGTACTTTTCCAAGCCACTCCTTCACTCGCTACAGTGACCAGATATTAGTCATTATAACCGTGCGCATCATGTGAATATGAGTCATTCAAGACACCGACACACTCGATCCCTGCTTATTCAGTTCAGTGATCTTGTTTCTCTCCGTATGATATTAATGCCATAAAATTCTTTCTTGAACGTAACTAAGCTTACTTTCCTAACACAAATGGTACCCCGCAAGTCCTCCAAGGCCATTATTGAGACAAAAACCAGAGGTCAGAAAAATGAATCAATTTTCATCTCTTACACTATACTGATGGTCTGCACTCATATTAATTAATGACAAAGAAGGGTTTCCCAGCCGTTTGCCACATATACAGTGGAATACCACTATGTTCCCAGAGTTCTAGCTTCTAGTTATACACATTACATGCTGTATCTCAATAAAATAAAAGGTTCGCATACATTTTCTGACTAAAAAAAAGGAAGACCATTAACTATATAACTATGGTGCCTGGTGCACCAATTTCAAAAAAAAAAAAAAAAGTATAAATTATGCAATGTTGGTTTCCACAGTGTCATCTACAATAAAACAGAAGGAAAACAATGGCTTCACTTCCCAACTTAGCAGAACACACATACTAATTCTATTCTTGCCTAGCAGCCAGGTAAGGCTAACAACTACATAATATATAGTCAAACAGACATACGATAATTGATAATCAATACATATGCAGCTACATGGCAAAAGACAACTAGTGAAGAATGAAGGTACATTTTACGACTTCAATGGATGTGCACCACTACTATCTCCGTTCCGAATGACTCACAGCAAACCACAGCCTACCACAATATTCGGCACTCGGACTCACCAGTCTTTGCGACATCGGTGCTGCCCAGAACCCAGCATATGCCGTGCACACAAGTTTCCTGAAACTGCTCTTGCATTTTGCGTCACACGAGAAAAAAAAAAAAAAAAAAAAAAAAAAAAAAAAAAAAAAAAAAAAAAAAAAAAAGCACTAACTCTTCAGCAAAAGCTGTCGATACCCTCCTTTCACTGCACAGGCCATTGAGATTCATACAGCCCTTACGCTCACGCTGAAGGCATAAGTGCTTTGCTAGCACAATTAAGTGTACAGAAAAGCCAAAGAAACCCCTCAACAATGCCACAGACTCCTCTGGGCATCCATCAGCAAGATTTGCTACAACACACAGACATTCCATCACTGATACTGCAAGCAGTTTCCGAGCGCTGATGTAGACTAAGGTGTACAAAGTCATTAACCTGTCTCCTATAGTCCTTACCACACTGATGTAGAACGAAATGGCAAACCCTGAGTGTAACAAACCTGAGTTCCACACATGAATCAGTTACTTTTTTGCTAGTAAACAGTGTTGCTTGTTCACCGAGAGAAAAAAAAATGAATTTCTATACAAAGAGTGAGTTCTAAAGCAAGCCCGAGTGTTTGCCTGCAATTACAAAGCAGCTAAGATAATGCCAAAATGTTCTCGCAGTCAAAGTGACCAGTATACTGGTGACTGTGGTCCAGTCAGTGGTCGGTGGTATCCTGTGCACAACGAAGTGCCAGGTACAAAAAGGTGGGGACAGCATCAACAAGGAAGGCTCAAGCTCTCAGGGCTGGCTCAGATGAGGGTGTCCAACTGTGCCTGAATTTGCTCCAACTGCAACAGGAAAAAAAGAGCGTCAACTGTACCACTTGAGCATAGGCAGAACCAAGGGACACCAGGTCTAGATTAGCATGATGTCACGAATACAGCAGAATCCGAATGGTACAATCAATACTAATACGAATTTCGGCATAATTCTAATTTTAAAATTCTCTGGTCATAGTGCACCGTGTAAAATGTGTATAGTTTCGGGCATTGCAAACACCCTCTCACACCACCACAGATAATACGAAAGTGCAACCCGCAAGCCCCACCTTTCAGTGCATATGCTGATGTCACCATTACCAGTCCCGCAGAAAGCACCGCGAGTAGTGAGCGATGGCCATGTAACCGTAAATAAACTCCGTCAGTCGTAAAACAGATGTGCGGAAATGCATTCCGTGCTTCAGAGCACAAATTTTGTTGTTCTTGGAAGACACAAATACCTGACGATACGAACATTTTTCGCGACTCCTCCCCTCCGATTACTTTTTTGTTTTTGCCACGAATGGCACTTCGATAAGCCAAGAAATTGTGCATCCAAAATATGTCTTGTGGTTCTTATATAACCCTGCCAGATTTCAGCAACTACACCTTGTTAAGTGAATTTTCCGGTCAAGAGTTCACTGATTTCACACAAAGCCCTAGTTTTACAGAAAGAAAGCAGTGTGGTGAATGCTGCTGAGTGCAATCTAATTACAAAACTGCAGACTGTCGCTTCGCGTGCGGCCCAGTTGTCCTTCGTGAACAGAGAGGCCACCGTGTCTTGGGAGAACAGTATGAAAATGAATTGTAAACAGTAAGATGATTCCATCTGTGGATAGTTAGACTGCAACCTAAGGCAACGGAGATCACCAGGAACATAACATATGTGCAAATTTGGTTCAGCTGGCCTGTCTTCTTACACTCCAAGTGCAATTTCACATACATACTGGAAAAATGTAAAAATTATAAAATAAAGAGAGGGAGCAAATAAATTGCTTCTAGCAGCTCTTCATTAGTTCACATTCTCTGGAAACTTGACATCTTCTTGGCATGAACTTTCATAGCAAGTACTAGCCAACATAGATTGCTGCAGATCTACTCCAGTGTGTTTACAACTGCAAACAGTGCAATATAGTCAGGTAGCGAAAAAAAAAAAAAAAAACAGCAGAATCGCAACATGTGCTCCAAATAGTGCCTGCAAAAGATAATAAGCCTGCTACATGAGGTTCAGGGTAATTCCCCAAGGTGGAGTAAAATTTGTAACAAGGGAGTAATTACTCAACACATGTTAACAAAGCCAATCCCACTTTGAGCCAATTAATTCATCCTCGCCCTACCAGATGATCTGTTAGCCAGTGTAGTTAGTTCATTAGGAGCAACTGCCCCAGACAGGCAGTGTCTTGGGTTTCAACCACAGATCAGGACGAATTTTTCAACTATGAAATTTATGCAGTGTATAGCTATCCTTTCTGGTATGACTGTGCCTGAGTGGAAGTTAACGAGTAATTACTCCCTTACTACATTGAGCTTACCTGTGCACTTGGTCTATGGTACTCAGAAAGCAGTGCATAAAGTTCCCAATGCCAGGCACTTGCATTTGAATGCTAAGTTCGAGTCTAAAATCATACACCTATAACAAGCTCTTTATTGACTGCCGACAAAATGACAAACTTGTGCTGGTGATTTGGAGAAACTGAAATGAAAGTTTGAAAGAATGATGGGCATTTGCTAACCCAGTTTCTAAACCTGCAGTGCATCTACCACATATGTGCAATCTAACACGTCAACAGAACCCTGTTCCACAGCCAGAAGCGCATGAAGGTAAACAACTATGCTGGTTAGTATGATTGTTAGGTGCACCTGTACTTGCTGTGGCAATTATAACACTGCAGTGGCATCATCTGCATGGCACTCAAAACAGAACAGTTCCTGTTGAAGATGACAACAACACAGAGAATCATTTCGCAAAAAAAAAAATGCGCGTACAAGACAGACTCGCATTTTAGAGCTGCGAAGCAAGTGAAGCACACCTGTGTGTAGAGGTTGAAAAGCTGCCCATGCGAAAACTGCAACAGGAGATGATCGTGCGCAGCTCCTGTGGAGACGACAAGGTCCACCAGAGAATGAAGCCTCTTGGACCGTGCTGTGGACTGCTGTGCTGCTCTCACTTGAACCTCCCAGTCCACATTTCGCAGCTGCAGAAAGCAGGCATGTTAACATTCGGTCAAACTAGCATTGCGTCTTAATGGACCTCACTTTCTGCTACACCCCAAAACTGCTGCTCCCAAGAAAAGGCAAACATGAAGTTCCCAGCATTCAGAACAGCTGCACCAACCTCTCTGGGGGTGAGGGAGCGCTGCTTCAGCTGCTCAACCACCTGCTTAGCATGGCTTGTCCATGACTGCACCATGCACTGCACCTAATGAAAAAAAAAAAAAATTGAGAGAGACCGCACGTCTCGGTATGTTGCAGCTTAAGTGCCAACAAACACCAATCTTATAGCCCTTAACATACCTGTGCTGCGCACGTTCATTACTGCTGTGACAGTGCCGATAGGCCCATCGTTGTTGTAGCTCGCGCTTTCTTGTAATTCCATACTAATGCCAACCGGCATCAGGAAAAGTTTTTGGTATAAAATGTTCATAGATGCTACTATTTTTTGTGTAATAAAAGGAATTAAGTGAATGCTTAATTACTTTCATAACCAGCAGTTAGCTTTGAAAAAGTATGCCAAAACCTGGCAAACAGCTGGGTGTCACAGATCACACGCCGCCATTATGAGCTGTAATCTACTGTCACCAGTTAAAATCAAGTAACAGTTAATTTATTAGGCATCCATATTTACACCTTTTGCTTTAAAGCTTTCATGTCTGTGCAAAGCCATTTATATTTCTTTTTTTTTTTTATCACCATCATCAACCAAGCCGAATCCACTGCTTCCTATTATTCCTGTCTTCCATCCGCCACAGAAATAGAAAAATTATGTTGCTGGCTTTATGCAGTTAACCAATGCTTGTAAAGCAATTTTTCAGAAATCAGCAAGAGAAAAAAATTAAAGGCATCATTAACCATCTGCCTTTTATTCGAGATACACCAAACTTTTCTTCTGAAAGCTCTGAAGATTTAGATCAACTGTTGAGACAAATTCACTGCGATAAACACACTTAGTAGGTACTGAGCAAACTTAGCCATGCTCATGGAAGCTTCTTAGTTTTCCAATGTATCGGATTGTCTTCCGCCTGGGCATATACAACAACTGTGCTGGAAGCAAGGGTAGAAATGTAAACTGCAATGCTGAAATGTCATACCTTGCTCTCTTCCATGTCCAGGTCAGTCAGCTGGGTACGGAGTACCTGAGGCTTGGCCATATGGAATGCAGCCTGCGCAAAATGGCCAGCAGATGCATTGGAAAAAACTGGATTGACACAAAAGGCACTGCACAGAGCAGGCACGGCTCCAGCCCAGATCAACAAAATAACAGCAGATAACAGCGCCTAAAACTGCACTTTGTCTAGAAACTTGGCAAACCATAAAGATAACAATCAAACTTGGTCGACTAATTCACTAAACAAAAGAAATTGCTGCTATCAGCTTTCTTCAGCATGAGGATATTGGTACTCTGGAATGAGCAAATCACCTCTTCCCAGCAATCACGTTTGATTCGGGTCAGTCTCCTCAGATAAATTTCCTAGTGCATTTAAAGTTCTCAAATGTAATGCAGTTTAAGATTCTATTCCGAATCAAAAAATACAGAAACATGAACAAACCACCTTCATGAAGCCATCAAATAGCTAAGCACCACCTTCTCCCACATTTCCAAATGAACCAGATGTCACAGTATACCTAGCAATGTTTTTAAGTTTATTATTACTATGCATTAGTTATTTCGTTCTGCGAACTCTACAATAACACTGACCTGCTGTTTCAACAGCCTATTCCATAGCCACCCACTGTCTGGTCTCCAAACTGCTCCTTCTACCTAACCTAGTGCTGATTTTACGTCATCGTAGAAGCTTTGGCTACGTGGTCATCACAACTAGATGTGGGCACGTAGGCCTGTTAAAGCATTAATTGATACCTCCAGTCAAGAGCAATTGTGATACCTGTCACCCTCTTGTCAATGCTATAGGACTTATCTATGTTTGAATCTAGCTTTATGTTTATTGACAAGGAATCCCACACTTAGTTCTTGTCTCTCCGCTTAGCCACAATAGCATAGTAGCCCACCTTTTAGTGCAGTATATATAATCCACAGGTTTCGTACGGGCGCCTTAAAAAGAACATTCAAGGACTTTGAAGGCCATTCTAGATAATTTTAAAGGACTTACTATAAAGCTATATTTCGAAATTTAGCATCACATAAGCAACAGCATAAAAATGTATTGTTAATGCGATAGCACTGTGGCCACATTTTCCAGAAAACCCGGTGTCACCATTGTGAGTGAAAAGTCGTGGTCATGCCTCTGGCAGGTGTCAGCTGGGAGGTGACATGAGCATACAATGACCGGTCATTGGGTTGTATGATGTCACGAGACCACACGACCAAGGCCAAGCTGGCAGATGCTGCCCACTTGCACTTACATTCCGTTTAATACATAGCAGTCAACGCAGCCAAAGCTGCGGTGCCTGTTTGCTCTCCTCGTCCGCATCGTAATGTGCGTCAAAAATAAAAAGGGTAATGAATTGAAAATCGAAGTGATTGTTGATCGATATTGTAGTGTAATGATGCAAGTGCTCTATTTTGCAAATAGATTGATTTTTATTTTATGCTCTCTAAAACAAAGCAACTTAGTTTTCTGGGTTTCTCCGGCTCCTTCTGTATCAAGTTTTCGCAATCAGGCTAGCCGAAGCTGGTATCTGGGCCAGCAAGCTTCGTCAACCTCTTCGTTCGGCCTCTTCACTAACCACGTAGTTTGTCATATTCTCACGATAACAATATCAATTACTGCGGCAAATGCACTAATATACTACAGCGCTTGTTGCGTTCCATCACCCATAAACCACATCAATCAATGTTGCGTAGCGTCCAGGCAAGGCTGCTCCGAATAATCAACGCCACACTGAATTCTACCATCCCCAATTAACAATTCATTGTTCGCAGCATGCAAAAAAAGTCAGTGAATGCCGAAAAACGGCACTTCTAATCATGTCCATCGCCTACACATTGCATTGAATTTTCCCTTCGAAAAAAGTAACCAGCGCAGCATTTTTAAAACTATAGTCATTTCAGTTTGATGAAAAATAGGCAGTTATATATACCTTGCGTTCCAAATTTGTGCCTAGCGATTCTTTATAAAGAAGGGAGGAATCTGAGGGTTGAATCTCGGCCCCTCATAAAACGAGCAAGGATGCCCGCGCTTCGTACCACTGAGCCATGATGCAAAGCAGAGTGAAACTATTTATTTTCTGCAGCAGTGGACTACTCCTGTACCTTCGGCTGTGTTACTGCTATGTATGAAATAGAGTATAGTCCTTGAAATGAGAGGGCGAGATGGGAATTCAGCCTTCCAGGACCTTTGGATCCTGGAATTTAGGAAGGCTGCCCCTAGGCCACACAGGCATGTTCATACGGCTTGGTCAAATCTGGACTTTTATGCCTATCTATTATATATGGCAGCTTACGTCGACATACTAATGTGTATATGCAGATTAATCAGAGGTACAAATTAAATTAGAAATTAAATGAGTAGCAAAGTACATGTATGCGAACAAGGATCTGCAAGGGGAGCCGAAAAACAGGAGCCATTAACACTACCACGTCATACCCTTAGAGGTAGAGATTAAGCATTCCTTCAAGATAAGAAGCACACCATGTTCAGTGCTTCATTTGTGTGCTATGGTCTACATAAGGCAAAACAGCACAGAAATGCAGGCTAGAAGCTTTCCTTTTCTTTTCTCAAGTGTTAACACAGAAGATGGATGGTAAAAAGATGGCATGCCTTCGTATAGCTATGGTACAGTGCTAGTTTGATATACATGACCTCTTAATGCAAAAAACATGTAAGATGCAGAATAACCGCACATTATAAATTGGCTACAATTCTCACCCGAGAAGTGAACAGCTGGCAGATGCATTCAGTTACAGTAAGCGCTACGCACCACATATTCAAGGTTTCATATCATATTTGAGCCATCAACAGCTAGAAATGATATCCAGAAATGCAGGCCAGTGTGTTCTGCCAAGCGTTCTGAGCCAAACACTTTAGTTCACTATATGACTACCAAGAACATCCAAAGTGGAAGAAGAGCATTGCCTACCTGTTCCAGGATAAAGGAAAGGGACTCGAGCAGAAGGGTGACCTCCTGGGCATCGCAGCCGAAGGCCCGCTGCAGCTTCTGCTCCTCCTCTTCACTGAAACTGCGCTCATCCTGGAGTGAATTGCATATTTTGATTTGATTTGATTTTGATTTTTATTGAGACAATGTCTCGGATACACAAAATGCTCACAACAAGCAGCAGAAGCAAGAGCATGGATGAAGGTTCACACTTTCACAGTGACATAAGTATACACTGAATATTTACAAGGTATATTTAGAATAAGAAATATAAGCAAATTCACACAGTTAACAGAACATCAAGGACATAAGGAATTTCTGCATGAAACAACCCTTTAATCACCCGAACAAGAAAGAAGGTAAGCTATAGCCTTCTTTTTGAAGGCATTCTGGGAAATACTTTTCTGAATAATTTCCATGGCCAGTATATGTTTATTAAGAACGATGGGAATTAATAGTGATATATATTATGAATTAGCCTTCTAATAAATACTTTCATCTTGCTTCTGACCCCTCTGTTAAGTACAACCCCATCAGAAGCAGTTAACTTGTTGCTTTTTATTACTACCGAAATGTGAAAATGAACAGCAGTTGTGAGATGCCACATTTCACAAGGCACTGCTATTAGAAAGGCCATACACAAATAGGTCCAAAGTGGTTTTTGAGAAGCTATGATGAGGAAAACTACATTTGTTTCTAGTGTATACAAGTGATTAAAAAGAAATCAAGGCACTCAAGAACTGTTATGAGCCCCCAGTTTAAAAATCTGGAATAGAATGGCTGCAACACAAGTTGAATCATTTGTGAATTGTAAAAACATCCTGAAAGGGACAAATGGGCTCTGAGGGATGCCATAGTACTAAATGGCTCTGAATTAATGCAGACCATGAGGGGTTTTTTACTGTCACCGCGCTGCATACGAGCGTCTTTGCATTCCACCTCCAAAGAAATGTGCTAGGCCTGGAGTTGAACCCATGACCTTGAGGATCAACAGCCGCAAACTCAAGGCACTGAACCACTGCAGCGGCGAGACCCATCATTTCAATACAGATTCCCGAGCTCATAGCTGACTTTCTCGAAAATGGGCATGCTGCATGATTATGCATGACAACTATCTTTTTGTGTGTGACAATTTTAAGCAAAACAAGATGACAGTAAGCAAAACAAGATGACAAGGTTCGATGCAAGCGTGTATATGGTCCACATATACAAAGCTAAGACTGAATGCAGACCTCAGCAGCACCATAATACCAAAGCTATGCAAGCAAGTAAGTTTTTCAGACTTTGCGCAACTGCTTGGTCTCTGCAGCTGCAGAAACAGAAAATCAACAAGAAACGTGTCATTTAAGGCAACAATGGACGCACAAACTTACTTTACAGGGCAGCTTCTGTAAAATTCTGGCAAGTAGAGCAGTAAATTTGGTGTCGTCAAGCTGGTTAATAAGCTTCACCGCCTGCTCCAGCCTGCGTAAGTGGAAAAGTAGAAGTGTCGCTGAGAACTCACAGCATGAAACGTGCAAGAAGTAATGGAACTGTGGCAAATGATCTTCATAACTGCAGGATTTCATGATAGCACTTTGCCGGTGTTTCACATGTTAGAAAAAAAAAAAATCAAGAAATCAACAGTAAACAATATAAAGACAACAAATTGATCATGAAAATTACAGACTGCTTCAACTAAAACAATTTAGATGCCAGCATCCAAGCTTTACTAGAAACTATACACAAAAGCCCACCGTACACAAGAGGCAAAAAACGCAAGAACTGCAGCAAGCAATCATATAATTTGCAGCACCAGAATACTGTAACAAGCAAGGTTACACAGATAATTGATTGTGCAGTGTTGAGTAATTTGTAGAAAAGCTATTTACAATATGCACACTACTCTGATGTGTTTTCTTTTTTTTTTTTTAATACTAAAACATATGCTGCTTTACCACATTTATAGCTTAAGCTTCATTCTCTTTTTTTGTTACTGCATAATGTTGCGAAGTAGTCAGCAATTTTCATGCTGCTATGAATCAATGTATATAAAGTTTCTTTGTGTTACATGCTCAGGATGAACAATGGCCGCAGTATTCAGAATACTTCAGTACAAAGTCAAAAAGACCCTTTATGATGTAGAAATCATGTAGTGCATATGTATCTCAAGATGCGCAAGAAACCCTCTTTAAGAGGATCAAATAACATAAGCATGTTCTTCAAGACAGTACACGAATGAAGATAGTGGCGAGGAACGTCCACTGTGCACACGTACGAACGCACACGCACACACACTCGCTATCACAATGATAAGACAGACCATAGGAGTGGTAACCGCAGAGCGGGACCTTTATTTTTTTTTTTTTTTTTTTTTCTGTAAACAAGGTTTCAAGTTGTGGACACCACGGCAACAGGTTCAATTGTGACCTTACAGGTGAAATTTTAGCTTACGCCACAGCAATATCGTTTCTCGTTTTTCTCCTTGAAACGCACCTTCAGCCACCATCACGAAAGGTGATGCCTGATAGGCGATATCACTTCCGGGGTCGGTGCCTAAGAGGCGGGGAGGTACGCTAGAGGATACAAATATCGACCCATATTTCGAAGCAATCTGATAACAGCCAACGACATCGGAATGTTTATCAAGCATTACGTAAAGTGTGCATCCGGGCAGCGTATAGACGCGGTTTATTAGAAGTTCGCGAGCAACACACAAGACGCCCGTTGCCGGGGCACAGTGGTCATTGCGTTCCTGCCGTTTTCCGAAAGAAATGCGTCTTGAAACTCACTAAGGTTCGTTAAACGCAATCCTGAGCACATGTGACACTTGAAATGACCAAAATAGATATGCAGTTCGGCAGCGACGAAGACAGTACCGCTGTGCTACAGCCGAGATCTCGCGCCATTCAAAGCTAGGCCACCAATGTGTGTCAAGGTTTCTAGGCCATGCACGCCGCCCGGCGATATTGATTACCGCATCAGCTGGAAGCACCGGCCAAGCGGACACTGCGTCCAGCTGCGAACGTGTCGCTTTGAAATGCGAATCATACCCAAGTGATCTGTCTGAGGAAAGTTGCAGCGCAGTTCGACAGAAATTACAAATAACTGCAAGGAGGGGTGGTAGCGTGGGAGGAACCTTGGCGCCAAGGTTATCAAGAGCTCGGCCCAAGAAGAAAAAAAAGTGAGTCAGCACGGGACTTGGGAGCAAGGAAACAAGCTATATCTTTTGTACTAGTAGTGCTGAAGATCATGATCGTCACGCCGAACGGGAAGAGGAATGTGAATATTTACCGCACTGTTTTGGTGAACATAGAGACAGTCATCGCGTTCCAGTGCGTCGAATGTGCACTTGTTGCTATGCTACAGACGCGTACAGAAAAAAAGAAAGAAGAGCGGACGATGGTTGCGCCATCACAGACAGCCGACATGAAACCGAAACTTGTTGAAAGCATGAAGAACAGTTTGACGAAATTACGTAATATTTATTTTTATTTTTAATAATTTTGTTATATAGTAAATAACAATATAAAACTTGCAGTCTACCTTTCTACGCGTTGGTGGCGTTAATAGCGCTTCAACTGATAGCATCATCATCATTGCCACTAGCTGGCCAGTCATGTCATGTCATAACTCTATTGGCTCTGTGTGGTTTAGATTCTGAAGAAAATGGCTGGTGCCGCAACTACTCTTGTCGAGCCATCTTCCGGATTTTGCTTCGAAAATTGTCGCCGGAATGCTTTCCTGCTATCAAAAGGGTTACCACTCCCCAAGGCAACAAAGACCGGTACAACTATTGCTGGCATAGTGTTCAAGGACGGAGTAATCTTGGGAGCCGATACCCGGGCCACCGCTGGAGGTTTTGTTGCCGACAAGAACTGCGACAAGATCCACTACCTTGCTCCTAACATCTATTGTTGTGGTGCGGGCACTGCTGCTGATACAGTGAAGACAACGAAAATGATATCGTCGCAGCTGGAGCTTCATCGCTTGGCCACTGGTCGGATTGTGCCTGTGTGCACAGCTAATCGCATGCTGAAGCAAATGCTGTTCCGGTACCAAGGTTACATTAGTGCGGCATTGGTGCTAGGTGGTGTGGACACAACTGGCGGAGTCCTCTGCAGCATTCATCCACATGGCTCTACAGACAGGCTTCCTTTTGTGACTATGGGTTCAGGATCCTTGGCTGCAATGGCTGTGTTTGAGCGTGACTGGAAGCCTGACATGTCTCTGGAAGAAGGGAAGAAGTTGGTGAGGGATGCCATCGCTGCTGGCATCTTCAACGACTTGGGATCAGGCAGCAATGTGGACTTGTGTGTGATCACCCGTGGTGGAATAGCCTATCTTCGCCCTTATGAAGAGGCAAATAAGAAGGGCGAGCGGCATCTGAGCTACAAGTTCAAGAAGGGAACAACGCCTGTCTTAGCAACCAATGTAGTTCCAGTTGAAGTGGAGGAAACTGTTGTGAAGCATGTGGAAGTTGAAGTCATGGAAGTTGGTTGAGCTGAGGTATCAGTGCACAGTTGGCAAATAAAGAGTTTAGAAACAGTAATTACAAGTTGGTGATGTAGATTATAGAGGACACACTGCAGCCATGGGTGAAAAGCAAGGGTATGCTATAAATGGGTTCAGGAAGTGGAAGAGGTTAGAGGGCAGTCATTAACATAGTGTATTGAAACAGTAAAACAGAAACACAGGCCATATAGATAATGTTTCTTGATATTAAAAAAGCATGTAGCACGATAGTTAGAGAATGTCGAGGACACTCAGAACACAGGAGCCAAATTATGCAACAGTCGCATCACACAGACCTGTCATTCGCCCCGCTCTAACACTATAGCCATACGGGCGCGTTTGTGGAACATATAGGATGGAAAAACAGCGCAAAAGATAAGCACCAGACAGTACAGCGCTCGTCTTGTGTTTCTTTGCTCTGGTGCTTGTCTTTTGCACTGTTTTTCGATCCCGCTTTAATGCTGACCAGTGGACTTATCAACCAATATAATTGACAGATTTGTGATAGTTTTTATGATGTGATCATTGCATAATTTAGCTCTAGATGTGGAAGATGGAGTAGCTAACCTTTTAAAAGATAAGACCAAACTAAAATGTAGACCAAGGTTTTTTTTTTATTTATTTTCTTTTTTTCAAGCAAGGAGTAAAGATTGAACAGTAATTACCAGGATTAATGCCCGCAGATGGTAAAGTACTAATGGCTGACAACAGAAGATTTGTAGTGATTGATGGATATTTGCAACACAGAAGGAGATAGATTAGTTCTGAGAGAAAAATCTGCAGTCATGATTTTTAATGATAGCAAAGATTGTAAGTATAGGCTACAGAAGGTCACACTGAAGACATTAGATAAATACAAGTATGGTGGGGTGTAAATAAATAGTGTCAATTAAGTGTATAATGGAGTATGAAAAATTATGTCTAAAGGAAATAGGATTGCAGCAGTAATGAAAAACAGGCTGCTGTGATATTGCAATGGGTACAAAGTTTGTTTTGGTTTTGTTTTATATGTAGTTTTTTTTTTCCTGTGAGCTATTTCACATCAAATGATGCTGAGCACACTAGCAGAGCATGGGGTGGTGGTGGTAAAATCTAATCTCCAACAGTTACAGGATAGGCATCAACTTGTCCACCTAGACGCCGGCCTGGAGTCCTTGGACCCAGGTGGCGTGTTCGGTCAGTCAGATTGCACCTAGCTGTGTTTCAGGGTGTGTGCTCAACAGTAGTCTCCTAAAATCCTGTTTTTGCCTCTTGATTTATATTTTCAATTTCTTGATAGAAGTGGCCATTGTCCATGCCATCGCAAGGGCAATTGCCTCTTCAGCTGTGTCAACTAAGCTCGTCCTGACCAAGCCGTTTATCCTTAAGTTTTGTTCATCATCTGTTACTATCGCAACCATAACATGCCTATCCTCATACTCGGTGACGTTGACATAAACCATGTCCTGTCTTCCTTGGTATATCTCCTTTAGTGTTTCTGCCCTTTTCTTCTTTCCTGGTGATGCTCTGGATGCATGTTCCATGGCAATGGCTGGATTTTAATCACTTCCTGACTTCCATTGAGACATCCATCTTCTGGTTCTCTTGGCTTTCAAATCGAATGTCTAGTCTTAGCAGTACGCTTCTTCCTGTCTGGGTCTTTGCCAGTCTTTTGTGTTGGGAGATTTGGTTGGCCTCTATCACTTCTGTCAGCGTACTGTGCACCCCCAGCTAAATTAGCCAGTTCGTAGACGTACTGATGGGGAGACCAAGGGCTGTTTTTATGCTCTTCTTGATGATTGCTTCAATCTTAGCCTTCTTGCAGTTGGCCTGGTGTGAGTACGGGACAGTGTAGGCGATCCTGCTGATGACAAAAGCCTGTACAAGTCTTAGGAGGTTGGCTTCTCTCATGCCAGACTTGCAATTAGCAATTCATCTAATTAGATGTATCATTTGTTTAGCACAGAATGAGGCAGAGTGTATGATCCAAGCAATCCCCATGGGCAGAGCATGGGGATCACTTTTTTTTATGTTTGTGTCATAAATTGAGCAAAAAACATTTATAAATGGTATCTACTCGTTGTATGAAATGATACATATAAAGATCACCGCCACTTTCTCTCTCTAATTTTATTTTCCCCTCCACCTGTGCCTTGTATTGTAAGCACCTGATCATTGGAATCATTAAATGTCATCAAAGCTGATTTATTGGCACTAAAGGTGAAACCTAGGGCATCTCCTTCTTTTCTTTCTTTATTGATGCTGCCAGCCCTTTGGGATGGCCATTACAGGAGTGGAAACACAAAGAAAATGAAACCAAGCAATGCCAACACATCTAATTAGGTCAAGCACACAATACATGTATAATAACAACTAATTACAAGGACACGGAAATTTGTACAATGCATAACATACACTGTGTTACAAAAAAAGTCAATGTTTCTTAGAACCATGTATTAAAAATAATACACTTGGACCAAAAAAAAAAATAATATTAAAAATTCACGTAGTTAATACACTGCAGTCTCAAAATAAATAACACTGTCTAAATTATTCAGGAAAGCATTGAAAGAAGCGGACCGAACTACGAAATTGGAAAGCATGTTCCAGTCTTTTATCATTCTCGGGAAGAAACTATACTTGAATGTATCATTACGAGTTACTGGAGGAGGAATATACATGCTGTGGCGGTGTCTAGATGTTTCATTGGTATTAACTTCAAAATATTTCATCCTATTGATCTTTATTTCGTTTCGAAAATCAAGAAACAGAAATTTCAACCTGTTAACTCTATCTAGGAAGCTTTGCACACTGACATAATTCTGAAGAGGAGTGAAGATGACTATAATTTTTGAAGATGAATCAAGAAGCTAATCTTTGAATTTACACTTTTTCTCTGTGTAAGGGTCCCAGACTATTTTTGCGTACTCAATGATAGATCTAACCTGTGTTGTATAGGCTAAATTTTTAATTTCAGGGGTAGAGCTGTGTAGATTACGCCTTCTCCAAAGCAGCTTATTTGCCTTCTTACTTATTTCTTCTGTATGTCTATTTCATTGCAGGTCACTTCTGAATATTAATGCTAGATATTTGTGCTCCTCTATCCTTCGGAGCTCGCTGCCGTGGATACTATATGGAAATTGCAGGATCTTCTTTCTTGTAATAGACATGCATACTTATTTTATAAGATTTATTACCATTTAACAGTCATGACACCATTTCATTATGTTTTACAAGGCTGGATTGTAATTTGATTTGATTTCATCTCTCGAAAATTCTATGGTATTATAGACGATGCAGTCATCGGCGAATAATCTTATAAGAACAGAAACCAGATTTAGCAGATCATTAATAAAAATAATAAATGAAAGGGGGTCTAGGACACTGCCTTGATATACACCAGATATCACAGGTTGTAAGCTTGGTCTACGCACTGCTGGCGACTTTGTAGGTACGAGATGAACCACTTCGTAAAGTTAGGATTCTTAAACGTTTTGATTTTCAGCAAAAGTTTGGGGTGGGAAACTTTGTCAAATGCCTTGGCAAAATCTAAATAAACAAGGACCATCTGTCCGCGGGAATTTATTGTTTGCGAAGCGTCATGGACTATTTCAACTAACTGTGTAATAGTAGATAGACCTTTACGGAATCCATATTGTACAGGTGAGAAAAAGTCGTTTCAAGGTAATGCGAAAGGTGTTTGGATATATGTTCCAAGAGCTTAGAGCATATACTTGTAAGAGAAATTGGCCGGTAATTACTGATGTCTGAAGTGCTGCCGGTTTTATGAACTGGTGCTATTATGGCTAGTTTCCATCCGGTAGGGAAAACACCACTCATTACTGAAGAGTGAAATATTTTCGTAAGGAACTGAGACACCCATTCATCATACCTTACTAAGAATTCATTAGGAATACCATCTGGTCCAGGGCTTTTCTGGTCCATCTGGTCCAGGTTTAGAACACCTTCCTCGGTTATCTCAATATCAGAAATGACAGGATGGGCAAAGTAGCCGCAAATGTTAGGCACTGTACCATCATCCTTAGTAAAAACCGATGAAAAGAAAATATTCAATATATCAGCTCTTTCTGCAGTATTAACTTCAGCATTAGAACAGCGCTACTTGGTCCGTCGATTTACAAAATGCCAAAACTTAGCCAGTGCTTCGGAAAAGAACTTTAAACGTGACATTGTAAAATTGGTCTTTCAACTCCTTAATTAGGCACCTCAGATCAGGTCTCATACTGCAAATAGAATTTTTGTCATCTCCATCTCCATTTTGGGAACATGCTTTCCGTTTTCTTTTAATTTTTCGTTTTGCGTGAATAATATTTATGTTCATTTCATGAGTATTAGCAGGAATTCATAAATTTGCTTGGCTTTCTGGTAATCGTAGATGTCGTCCATATGTATTAAGTCCAAAACCTTTGCTATGCAATCATTCATTCCTCTTAGTTTGTACAATAGATTACATCCTAGATTACCTTTGATTCAACCTTTTTTTCATCATGAACATGAATCATGAACAACAGCAGCGATAATGAACAGTCTGCCTTTTCCTTCCCATGCACTTCTTATTTTTTCCAATATAATTTAAACATTATTATCATTATATACTTGATTTAGCCATTCTGTTATGATCAATACCTTCATCTTTGAGTATGCTCCACAAGAGCTCCCTATTTGTTGTCATATGCTCAGTGTCAATGGATGGAGGACGCAAGGCATCCTTTGGAGAGTATCACCAATTAATAGTAGTAGCAGTAGTAAAGTAGCATCAAGGCATACCAAAGTACTATCAAGACCACCGTGATCCAGATATATGCTGCATGTGCAGAGGTAGAAGCAGCTGAACATCTGATACTTTTCTGTAAAGGGCTTCACCTGGTTCACCGTTTGATTGCTTCGGTTCAATGCGACTGAGTAGATTTAATAAGTTGGGAGGAGCTTCCAACTCGAGTAGCGCCTTTGAGACGAGGTCGGGAATCGAACTCACTGGGACCGTTGAATCTCGAGTCAGGCATGCTAATCCTAAGGCCATGCAGGTCTGCTCTTACGGCCACGCGGTTTAGCAAATCTGGGGCTTTATGAATTAGAAAGGGTTAGTTATTATGCGAGTAGCAAACTGCGGGTAAAAAACTTGCCGACGATTACATTACTTCCTAATGCGAAATTTGACCGCAGCTCGTCAGCTGTTTCACCTTTTTCAATAGATTGAGGCAAATATTTCGAGCAAGACGTACAGACAACTATACATTTTATTTTTCACACATATTCCTTCAAGAAACACTCCACTAACAGTTCTTGACTCATGAAGGGAGCTTTGTGATCGGAGAAATGAAGAGAGCAATTAAGTTATCGGGAGGCAGCGCGTTGGCCCATATAAATGTTGCGCAGCCATGAGACTAAAACCACAAGCTGCAGATGAGAAGAAAGAACCTTTGCAAATATCTTAAACTGACTTGAAAATGCTGTAGCTAAAGTTAGCAAGTATCTCATCGAATTTCTAGCAATATATGTTTTAAAGGAAAATGAGGGCAGGCTAGATCCGGGCCAGGCGCCGTCCTCGAAAGCCAAGGGACGACCGGCTAGAGATCCACACAATCAAACTAGCTGTATATATGCAAACTACATCAAAATATGATGCTTTTCTCTATGAGTGTGTGCATTCTCGGTTACTGCACATGCTGCCCTGCAGTTCGGTGTGGGTGCTCGCATTATTAATGAATTATCTTAGCAGTGCGTACCATGTGTGGTCACGTCTTCCACTTGAGCTCTGAAGTGTGCCTTTCATAATTGGTTCGCAGGAATGGAAAGGCGCAGTATCTGTCACACTTGCTTCTGTGGACACTAGCTGAATCATGCAGTAAAGGAAGGAAGGAAGGTGGGATTGAAAGTGGAGCTGGTTACGAGGGACAACGCCGACGCCGCGAAACCCAGGAACGGGCGCCGAGCTGCGCTCTAAAAAGCGTGCTCCGTTTACTTATGCCCGCACCCGTAGGCGGACGGGCTAGAGCCCAGGAAGGGCAAGATGCTATGCTGCGGCCTACGGCGCCAACGCTCACCATCATCATCATCGAATCATGGTTCATCCGCACTGGGGCCTCCTTATCCATTTGTCCATATATCACAATGGCGGCATCCTCTTAGTTGTTATATAGTTGTTTTCGGCTATGTTTTCGGCAATGTCTTCACTCGCTATTTCTTTATTTACAGTGCCTGTGAAACTCACCTTCCTCCCCGAGTCTGCATTTGCCGTTTAGATGTAAACATGGAGACCGCGAGAAATGTGATACACGATCGGACGTTTGGTCAAGTGGTGATCGGACCGCCTGGATCGGGTAAGAGCACCTACTGCAAAGCGATGCGAGAGCTATGCACCGCAATTGGACGCCGAGTGGCTGTCGTGAACTTGGATCCGGCAAACGATTTGCTTCCGTACGAGGCAGCCGTGAACATCAGTGACCTCATTGAACTTCGTGACGTTATGGATTCGCTCAAACTGGGACCCAACGGCGGCCTTGTTTACTGCATGGAACACTTGGAAACCAACCTAGCGTGGCTTTGCGGGCAGCTGGCGAAAGTGCGTGGCTGCTACCTCTTTATTGACTGTCCTGGCCAGGTATGCGACGTGCAGTTCTGCTTTGACTTAGCCCTCCCTTATTTCAGTGGATAACGTTGGTGACGACTTGCAGGTGGAACTTTACACACATCATTCAAGCGTACGCAACATAGTGTCTCAGCTGCAAGCTCTGGGCTACCGGCTTTCGGCCACCCACCTTGTCGATTCTCACTATTGCAGCGACCCAGGAAAGTTCATATCCGTCCTGCTCACATCGTTATCCACTATGATGCACAGTGAGAAGCGTTGCATTTTTCTTTTTCCATCACTCGCGCCAAGTGAAAAACGTAACAACCTTTATTTGTGGTTTAATCTTCATTCAGTTCACTGGGTTAACTGACAATCCGTGCATAACGCAGTGGAGCTGCCACACATCAATGTTCTGTCAAAGGTAGACCTGGTGGAGAAGTATGGGAAGCTTCACTTCGGTTTGGACTTCTACACGGAGGTCATGGACCTGTCTTTCCTGGCCGATGTTCTCTCTGTAAGTTGACTGCAAACATGAGTGCTCTCTATGCATTCTAAAACTAGGTACGGTGCACATAAATGGCCTCCATTTCACCTTCAACAGGACTGTGTGGCCCGTAACTGCATTACTCTGTTCTTCAAAGAACAGCTGCTTTCCTTCAGTGGCGATTGCAGGGCCTTCGGCTACTCAAATTGACATGCCTTTAGCTTTTAGAGCTAAACCATTTCCCTTTTACAAAGGGTGGGCCACCATCACCATTTGTGTGCCTGCAAGTGCCATACCAATGTCTATATGAACATGCAGGAGGATCCATTTCTCAAAAAGTACAAGAAACTCAATGAAGCCCTGGCCGGAGTCATCGAAGATTACAGCCTTGTCTCCTTCCTGCCACTTAATGTTCAGGTTAGCAATTAACCATCTTGAAATATAGTTGCGCTGACCTCAACTGATCCGTACAGTAACCAAAGTAGTCGGGACAGTGATTAGATTGGTAGTAGGGAAGAGCAGTCCGAACTTTCACCAGTAATAAATAATGAGGTTAAGAAAGCCTTAGAAGCTATGAGAGCGGGGGAAGCAGCTGAGGTGGATCGGGTAACTACAGATTTGTTGAAAAGCAATGGGAGTATGGTGCTTGAAAAACTGGCCGCACTGTGTATGCAATCCCTCATAACCTCGACGGTACCAGAATCTTGGAAGAGTGCTAACATTGTCTTGATCCATAAGAAAGGGGATGCAGAGAAGTTGAAAAATTAGACCATCTTACTATCGGTTATGTACAAGGTATTTACTAAGGTATTCGCTAACAGAAACAGGGCAACCTTAAATTTCAATCAACCAAAGGATCAAGCATTTTTTCAGAAAGGGTGCTGCACTATCAACATGTCCGTACTATCAACCAGGTGTTAGAAAAATGCTCGGAATACATATAACCAGCCCCAATACATAGCATTCATTCATTACAGGAAAGCATTTGACTCACTCCTGACCTTTGCAGTCATGCAGGCATTGTGAAATGAGTGTGTAGATGAGCTGTATACGAAAGTACTGGAAGATATCTGTAGCGGCTGCACGGCAACTATAGTTCTCCACAAAGTAATAAAATTTCCATAAAGAAAAGTGTTAGGCAAAGAGGCACTATTTCTCCAGTACTATTCACCGCTTGCTCAGAGGAAGTATTTAGACTTGGAATGAATCTGCCGCAGAGGTGCAGTGGTTAGGGCGCTCTACGTCTTGTGACCAAGGATGCGGGATCGAATCCCGGCCATGGCGGCCGCTTTTCAATGGAGGCGAAAAGCTGTGCAAAGTCAGTGCATGCTAAAGAACCCCAGGCGGTCGAAATTTCCGGTGCCCTCCACTATGGCATCTCTCATAGCCCAAGTCGCTTTGGGACATTGAGCCCCGCAAACCAAACCAAACTTCGAATGGAGGCAGTTAGGGATAAGGGTTGATGGAGAATACCTCAGTAATGTGTGATTCACTGATGACACTGCCTTGCTAAGTAACTCAGGAGATGAATTACAAAAATGATCAACGACCTGGACAGTGAAAATTAATATGCAGAAAACTAAGGTAATGTTCAGCAGCCTCTGAAAGGAAGAGCAGTTTACAATACGTAGCAAAGTGCTGGAACTGGTAGTTCATGTCTACTTTGGACAAGTAGTAACTGCAGATTCGAACCACGAAAGGGAAATAACTAGTAGAATAAGGCTGGGATGGAGTGCATTTGGCAAGTACTCGTAGGTTATGACTAGCAGATTACAGGTACCGCTCAAGAGGAAATGTATAACGGTCACACCTTACCGGTACTCACCTATGGGGCTGAAATGTGGAGGCTAACGAAAAGGGTTCTGCTCAAGTTGAAGACAACACAGAGAGCTATGAAACAAAATGCTAGGTGTAGTGTTAAGACAGGAAGTGTGCAGTGTGCGTCGGAGAAATAACTCAACATTCTGGTCGAAATCAGGAAGAAATGGGCATGGGCAGGACATGTAATGAAATACGGAGATAACCAATGGTCCCTAAGGGTAACAAATTGGATTCCAAAGGAAGGAAAGCGTAGCAGGGCATGCCAGAAAGTTAGGTGGTCGGATGAAGTCGAGGAGTTTGCAGGGGTCACATGGATGCAGCTAGCACAGGATTGGGTTAATTGGAATAGGGGAGAGGCCTTTGCCCTGCAGTGGTTATAGTCTGGCTGATGATAATAAACTTTGCAGTAAAGTTGCAGAAAATTATCAGTTCAGATGGAAACATCCATTTTCCTACTTTTAACACACTTTTTTATTTCAAAGTTTTGGTTTGGTTTTGTGTTTCAACGTTCCAGCATCTCTCTTGCTATGAGGGACACTATAGCAGAGGGCTCTGGTAAATTTGATTGCCTGGGGTTCTTTCACATGCACTGGCATTACACAGTACACAGGCACCTCGAGTTTCACTTCCATTGAAGCACGGCCGAGATCAAACCCGTGTCCCCCAGCTCTGCAGGCAAGAAGTGCCCCAACCACTGAGCCTCCGAGCAGGGGCTGTTTTAGTTTAATTTCTGTTTGGCTGCTTCTTTTGGACGCTAAAGGAAGCTTGTGTCACTGTTACCAATTTCTGAACAGTTATTCTCGTCGCACTTGGGCCTAGGGTAGAAAACTTCCCTAGAAGCCACTGTCCTGCAAATCAAGACAGCACCACCAAGACAGCTATTCATAGCGACTGGAAGACAACCTACTGGACTGCAATATCATAGTCATAGGTAGGTAGGTAGATAATAACGATATCGAGCATTTGGAAAACAAACAGAACTCATGCACTGTTGAAGCTACTGCCGGCAGAACAGCAGTAGTTACTAAATCTCAGCGCTTTCTACTATTCAGCTATTTCCTTCACCTATTGTACTGCACGTACGCGCAGTAATCGTTTTTTTTTTAGTTCCCCTCCAGTTACCAGGTGTGCAGAGACCAAATTATTGAGTTCCCTGCACCTGCCTGAGCAACGAATGGCTACGTACAGTGTTAAAGGCACAGGAAATTGTCAAATATTTTAAGTACAGATTTGAGGTCAACCCCACGTTTCTTTCAAAATGTGGTACCTTCATGTAGCCAGTACTGCACACAAGGATCTTGAGGAATCTTACTGGCGTCCAGTGCAGCATCTTTGCTCCTGATCCAGCAGCTGCTAACCTGTTTTCTGTTGCCCAACAGGAAAAGGAGTCCATGTGGAGCGTGCTAAAGGCTTGTGATAGGAGCAATGGCTACATCTTCAGCCAGTCCGAAGAGCAGCACATGATGAACCTTGCCATGCGGTCAGACATCCAGTCTCAAGACGCCGTTGCCAGACTTCGTGAACGCCTAGAGACATCAGGGACCACACGGATAGTCGCAGATGAGGAAGAGATGGATGAAGTAGATTGACGAGTGTTTTCAAAAGTTTATTGTACAGAAAAGAAAATAGACATTAAAAGCAATACAAACAAGGCAGCTTGTGTTCCTCTTTTTGCCTCAGATGTGAAAGTAATGTGATAAATAACTTAAAGAAAGCTCACAATGCCAGTGGGTAATATTCCTGTTACCAATCTGTAATAACAGACACAGTTCACCGAGTCATACTGGTTCAACTCGAAGACAGCGATACAACAGCTGACCATACTGCCATTTATGTGTAGTTAATATAACCAGGTAATTAACCATTTAGCCACATAAGGAACAGCAAAGCAAAGGCATTTTTTTTTCTAGGAAGATAAAAAATAAGCTGCAGTTTTTGAAAAAGCAAGGAAAAATGCTCTTGTGGTAGCATGTATTAAAGCCGCAGAGCTTTTAAATAAGTTTGGTGATAAGTCAGGCCATGAAAACAAAAGTAGCATTGACACACTGCTTACATTTCATATATGTCTCATTGATATTTCTCCCTTAACATGAAATCAGAAGGAGAAGTAAGAGCATGTCATACTGATCAAAGGGAAGGAAAGGATACTTGCCCCCCCCCCCCCCCCCCCCCCCCATGCCATTTTAATGTCACAATTATAATAAAATGATTTGTAAGCGTGATGCTTTCCTCGCACTTTTGCTTGAATGCATTTCATGCTATCTGTAGCAGCCTGCAAAACAGCCTTCCCTTGACAAATGAGCAGAAGTAATGAAAGATAGGCTAGTAAACACAACAGCAACAAAAAAAAAAGTAGATTGCTCTTATGCAGAGTCTGTGGCTTTGTAATGTTCATCATCCATGGTTGTGAAGATATGGCCTTCATTGGCCAAAAACTCTACTACGTCCCTGCAAAAAGGGAGAGAAAAAAAAACATTAACATCTAGAAAAAGGACCTGTTAAAAATGATAACACCTGATAAAGGACAAATGATAAATGATAAAGGACCTGTTAAAAATGATAACACCCCACTGTTTGTATATTGTGACGTTTCCTTGTTTACACAAGGTGAATCAAGATTTATTTGGTTCAGGTAGAAAAAAGAAACATACCTTACTGAATTGTTACTGAGCGACTTCAGCTTGGAGCAAATTTCGTTAAAGCTGATCCCAATGTTTGTGGTGCATTCGCGGATCACTTCATACACCTGCAAGGGTGACAAACCAATGTATGTACCGCAACTGGCAAGCGACATCAACAAACTCAAATTTCACTGTGTACAAAGCAGGCTTGCAGATAAAGAGCACGCTGCCTCAAGTCCACAAGGTTGTGAGAAAAAATTTGGCTCAAACTGACAGCTGCTCCTGCCCCTGTCATGACAGCAGCTTTCATGTTACACTTCTGTCAAGAAATAAGCAACCCCTACTCTCTCTCCTGCTCGAGGTCAGGCTTAAGTTGCTGGATCATACCCATTCCAACAGAAAAGAAAATTGCAGGCTACTACTGGTTCATGCCTGTGCTTGCAAGCTTGAACTGTTTTGCCTCAGCTCGCTACAATGAGCCGTCAATGCAACTAAAATAAAGAGTTCAGATATGTACAGGTGTGAACAAAAGAAAATGAAGCATGCTGCTGTCTTTTAACATTTTTTTCATGGGCTACCTTAGTGAAGAAACTTCCAGCTATAGTATGTGCATATTGGTAGTGGACGTTGGTGCACTTTTTTGTGGGTAAAAATGTTTCCTCACTTCGAACAGGGAAGGCGAGGTAAAATTTTATAATATAAAGGCAAAAGGGGGATGGGAAATGAAGAAATGACGAGCAGGTAGGTCAGCTTTCTTAGTCCAGGGCTCTGCTAGTTTTTACTGCTTCACAGACCAGGTGGACGATCCTTAGCTGGACACTTGCTGGACAGCGCCGCCTCCCATTGTTCGTATGCACTATGTTCTGTAGTTTTGCTGTACACCACCCCCAGGATATGTGAAACAGAGTGGGGCAGGCACCACACTAGCGGTAAACAGAAATGTAGCGGGTGGGTATGTCTTACTCCTGACATGCAAGTTCGGATATCCCAAGAGAGAACAAGTGATCGCACTTGGAACAGAATAGCATGCTCCACTTACTTACGTCCGCACCTGTACAGGTTATGGTTGAGGTGTCTCCAATAATTTCAATGCATCAAAAAGTACTGACCAGTTTCTGCTGCTGATTCAAGCCAAGGTTGCTGACAGCACCGCCAAGGAATGAATTGCTGCTAGTGTCCATTGGTTCATGTTTCATTGATGTGGAAGCGAAGCCCTGTCGAGAAACGGGTATGGAAGGCTGTGAACTAAGCAAGTGCAAAGGTGGAAAGAAAAAAAAAAGATTGGACTTTTCTCCCCCGTGATGCAAAGTAAGTGGCAGAAACATCTGTAGCAAAGGCAATGCAGCTGATTTTTGTACACTATGCTTACTCTAAGTTTTTTTTTTCTTTTTTTTTTAGGCTGACTATGCAAGGTACCTGCAATGTCCAGACATCTTTAAATCTGTAAAGCATTACACCTTTCGCATCATTTGTGGTATTTACTAGTTTTGGCTTGTGGCATGAAATATGACATCAAGCTACTAGCAGGAGTGCCAATGTTTCACTTTTGTGTGCCAAACAGGTTGCCAGTAGAATGGAGTCATCCACTGCTCTCCACAGTCAAAACGTTCCACACACACAATGAAACATCCACTGAACCAATATTCATCAGAATGCTTGTTTAAAATAATTAGGCAACATATTATTATTACACAGCCAAGACAATACGATATCTATGCACGCAAGCAGCAAAATTTGGCTGCTAACATGCACCAATTTCAGAATTACACTGTGTTTTGTTTTCCGTATCTTTAAATTTAAGTTGCTTTTGTTGCACTTCATGCCTATTTACCAAACTGTACAGTAAAGTTAATGGTTTGACTCAGTATTGAAGAAGCAGCACTCATTAGAGAACGGAATGTAATATAACACACCTATTAAGTAATACTGACGGAAAAATACAGAGGTATGTACTAGTATGATGGCTGAGGGTCTCAATACAAAAAAAATTAGCTGTGGTTTAGCTTGTGGTCCGAAGCCCTCTACTATGGCACCTCTTTCTCTCTGTTTTCACAGCAACCTTCGCGATGACGTAAACTACCAGCCAACATATAAAGCCCCGCTTGCTTTAACCAAGCCGTATGAGCGTGCCCGCGTGGACTAGGGATAACGCGAATGCAAGGGTTTTGGCAGGTTGATTGTGATATCACCCTCCTATATAAAAGGAGAGGCCCAATTTGGCAGCTCCTGCAAGACGTAACGTCAGGAAGCCCAAAGTACAGCTAGTGCTCGGCCATGTCAGCTAACAGCTACAGCCTCCCACTTCCTCTTCTTTCTTTGCTCTTCAGACAGGCACGGTCAGGCATCGGACAGGCACTGGACAGGCACGGCAAAATGGCAAGACTGTGGCCAATGTAGTTCTCGCTACAAAATAGACAATCTGAACAGTGTCAACCACATGTGAGGATGTGGGTATTAAATTTTCCCCTTAGATTTGGTGCGATCTGAAAACTTCAAAGTCTTCATCGGTTTTTCACGCTTATTTCAAACCTGTATTTAGTTTCTTGTAGCCAGACTTGCTCTAAAACTATGAAGGTACCAAAAATAAATTAGTACTATCTCTTAAGAGGCTTTTTGGCAATTTCATCTTCCTAAACAAAAATTAAGTGTGTGGGCTTAATGCCAAAAACATGTCCTAGGGAGTGATGCGATTTTTGTTCCTCTGAAAGCATTTTGTAGGTAACACGACTGATTGGTATTTAATATGAATGTTTTTCTCAAACTGTCTCCCGTTACTAGCCTTAACTGTAATTTGATAAATGAGGCTGAAGTGATATAAGTAGCATGACCTCATGACTTTTTTTATACAAATACAGTGATACCAAATTTGTCATTGTCACTCAATGGCAACAACACAGAAAAAGTTCTGCAAAGCTGCGTGCGGTGTCAAAAAAGAAAGAAAAACAAATCCTGAGAAGAATGCATCTGATGTTTTAGACATCTGTCATTATTGATAGAATCAGCTACAGTATTAAGAACAGCATCATTGTGCATCTCTGTTCTTCGCGAGAAAGGCCACAGCAAATAGGTGACCGTGTCCTCCTGAACCTGATATAATGGTAGACGCATGCCATAAGGCCTTGCACAGTCTCAAAATTGGCATAAGAAACCATGTTTACTACTTCACGTGCCTGTTTTAGGGCTCTGTGTGCAAAACAGTCAAATTGTGTAATGGAGCTCCCCTCCCACAGATATACTTGTACAAGGTTAATTCTGTGCCATATTTACTAAAATGACAAAGCTGATCACTGTACTGAAACCAAACTTTGATACAGAGCACTCCAGAGATCTATGCAGGGTCCCTCTTCATATTCACTGTATTCCTTCTGCCCACGGCAGTCTCACAAACTGAATAGTGCAACACATTGATGTGATATTAGATGCACCTGAAAGATTTGGTGGATGATTCGAAGACACCAGATGTGCTGCAGCTAGGCGGAGTAAACAGGCTGCTTCGAATGCAGTACATTTTTTTCCATTAAAAATTCAGGTCTAAGAGTAGAAATTGTGCTGTGCTTATTGCCATTCTAGATGTTAGCGCGGTAAGCCACTATGTTCTACGTGTTACTCTGTCCATTGTTTTTGTTAGCATTATTTCTCAGTTACAGTATGTTGCGTTCCCTTGATTGTGTCTGAAATGCATATGCAAGAAGAGCAGGCAGCAGAAAAACTGCATGTGGAAAGGAAAAAAAAAGAAAAAAATCAAGTTTACCACTCTGAGAGCCATGTTGGCGTACACCACTTCAGCAAGGTGGAGAGTCAACTCGTTCAGGTCAGTCACAGGGAAGACCTTGAAGGCTTTGAGCTGGCGCTTTCCATCGACGGAGCGCACAGGACCCACCACACGAACATAGCTTCCCTCAACCAAGTGCCTCATGACACGCATTTGCTCCTGCAGAAAGGAAGTGCACTGTTTTTAAAGTACACAATATATAAGGGGCCTCAACTTTTTATGCCATAATAAAAAGACCCTTGTTTTTGAAGTGCCCAGTCCTGCAACTCTCACGCTAAAAATGATGTGCAACAATTTCAGAAAGGATCCGATAAGTTTCAATAAATAATCGCACTTGCTTCTATCCACCTCTACCTTAATGGAAAAAATGAGCAAGCGTGTTGGCAAAATTTAGGAACCAAAAACAAATGGGCACCAGCTGCAATACTATTGTATTGAACGCAAGTCTTCTGGACTGTTGCATTAACTTTACGCTAATGTGCATAAGCTTGTATGCATTATGCATGATTACGAAAATAACCAGCATGCTGTGATGGCTGCTTGCTACAGTTCTAAAAATCCACTCATCAATGCAAAGGCAGCACTACTTTTCCAAATGTACTTTTTTTTCATTGCAAGATATTTTAAAGAGTGCATAACCAGAAATAAAACGCAAACACCTTCTTGAACAACACAATGCATTTAATAATTTTGGTTTACGTTCACAGCAATAGTGAAGGGCTCCAGATAATTTCAAGAGCCTGGGAGGCAAAATAAGCATTTTCAAACTATTAGTGACTTGTATGTGGCATACATGCTCAGTGGCGTGTTCTCTACACTTTAGAACCCCAAAGTGTAGAGAACACGCCACTGAGCATGTATGCCACATACAAGTCACTAATAGTTTGAAAATGCTTATTTTGCCTCCGAGAATCATAAGGCCTATGTGACACAACCTGAGCAGGATCTGATACACAACGCCCGTGGCACATTTGACAAATCTTTCAGCATGTTTATATCACATGCTCTTCGTCGAGCGCCTCTCGCACTGATTGCGCTCTTTCTGCCTACCTTGTGCTTATTTTTTCCTGTGTGTGTCTTTCTGTGCGCAACTTGTCCCTACACTTTATTGTCAAGCCATGACGAAGGAGCGAGAAGGAGAGGAAAAAACAAAACAAAAAATGCACACCCAACTGCTGCGCCAGAATAGCTTAGCAACGCATTCGTGTGCGGTACAGGCTTACTCTCGACTTCTTGTGCTCCTCCATCTAGTGCACGAGTTGAAGGAAAAAAAAAGAAAGAGTGAAGCTGGTTTTAACCGCTGATATCTCCGAGGCTACATAAGTTAACTGAAAATTTTGGCAGGCGGACAATAGGTGATTCAATATCTATCAACGTCATTGGCCTTTTTTACACTCAGTATACGCTATTTCAGTGCCCTTTTAACACGAACTGAGACCGCACAGTACACGAGCACATTGCACTTCATCTCCATCGAAACATGGCAGCTGCAGCGGGATCAAACCCAGGCTTCCCGTGCAGTAGTCAAGTCCCTTAACCACTGAGTCAGCACTGTGGGGCACACTGAATTTAACCCCTAGGTTAT
Source organism: Amblyomma maculatum (assembly GCF_055883805.1). Taxonomy (NCBI): domain Eukaryota; kingdom Metazoa; phylum Arthropoda; class Arachnida; order Ixodida; family Ixodidae; genus Amblyomma; species Amblyomma maculatum. The sequence goes on from NC_139345.1 coordinate 51,642,307, forward strand.
GTATACTGCAAGATACACTGACAGTACCAAAAAATCTCCTTACAGACCACTGCTTCAATTTGTTTTATGACACCATGTCTACCTACTAGCATAAGGCAAGATATTTTCGCTTCCAGCTTACATATATAAGAGTTCACCTTGTGACCCCCTAACTGATGAGTTAAACCAAGATAAGGCAACGAATGCAGCTAGAAAATAGAGGCCCATTATAAAAGCATATCAGGGCCAAAGATAGCCAGATGGTCATGAACAGACTGTGCAAAACAGCAGCAGAGGACTGCTTGTGTGATTATTGCTCGATACCTCCATTATGTTCTACTGTGGAGCAAAAACCAGTCTATGTAACGCCATTCTTCTGCTTCTGTTTGTATACTATGACTAGTGACAGGGAGCTAGTCTGGCCAGACATAGGAATACCAACAGCCCAAGATAAAATTCGCACCAAGTACTTATTATAGCTAATGTTGAGTGCAACAGTAGACCATAATATGTGTGCCTGCCATAATTTCAGCCTGCAAACAAAGATGGGCATGCATATGGTGACTTGCCTCCTCTTGAGCGAAAATCAATCCCTCAATGGGGGGCCCTGTCCGGTCATCCAAGGTGAAGTTGACCCGAGTGCTCTGCTGGTCAACACTCAGTACAAGGCCCACAAGTGACACCTGCCAGGGAACAGAAACAACAAATTAGGACGCTAAAGTGTCGCCTAAGAGTAGACCCATGTTCACTCATTGCCTCATTTTCAATGCTTGTACTTCAGCATCCCATCTTCGCTTGAACTGTCTAGCTGTCTCATACAGAGCGTTTTTCTCAGTCTTTTCAGCATCCGTCTTATGAAGCCTACCGGATCGCTGAGCACCACAATCACAAGAAGACACATACTCCAGTGAAATCCCTACACTATTACATGCATATGGTACATTATCAGATGATGCTGCTGCACTAATACCAGCCACAGGTTCCATCAAAAAAGTACAGACCCGACGACACACACCGGATTATTCATTCACTATTCATCAATCATTGCTCACTTATCAATAAGTCAATACACTATCAACAACACCCTAGTCAATCAACCAACGCAGCATATATATATATAATATATATACACAGTCGGGCCTCGTTAATATGGACACTGGTTTCCGCACAAAACTGAACATAAAGTGAGTCGTCCATAGTAACGAATGAACTTTTTTTTTTCTTAAAAAAAAAAACAAAAAAAAAAACAACAAAAAATGCTAAGGATAAAATCTGCTTTAGAGCATAATGTAGGCCAGCGAAGTTGGCATCAGGAGCTAAAGAACATTATCCGAGCCACCGCTATGCTTCAAATGCAATTCAGTTGAAGTATGGTGATGCAGTTGTGTATTGTTCTCGATGGTGTTTCATAAATAAGGTACTTCTACTTTTCCTCTCCCACGAGCCCCTGCTACGTATCAGCCTCCAGTCGGATAAAAGTTGCTGAATCCAACTTTTTACAAGGCGCAAGCTGCTGTCAGTGTTTTGTTCAAGTGAATTCTTGAAACACAAAAAATCCTAACGTGCATCGACTGCGTAACTTCCCAGTGTAAAATATGACACCACAAACGAAAAGGGCAATGAATCAGTCATTGACACTGAGTTCATGTAGTGCCTATCAACAAAATCTGGAACGGAAACTATCTTTGAAGCAGTGCAATGATTTGGTTTTCACGACTGTCCATATTAACACCTTCCTGTCCGGGCCTATTCCCACTGATAGTCTCCTATCGATGGTTTCATGATTTGAATTTTTCCGCTTTCAAAGCGCTCCTCGACAAGTGGCATCGTCCAGTGGGAAATACAGGAACCCTTCTTTCAGTTTTGCCTTTGGTTTTACTTTTTCCGACGTACTGCGCCCCTCCAGATGATATCCGGAGTTAGGTGATCGGCGCTCCTTGTTTACATGATGGCGTCGACGTCACACGCTCCTGCTGCACAGAAACGGCGCGGTTACGCTGAAGTTGACGCATCGTAGACGTCATTTTTGGATGTGAACAGCAGCAGTGATGACTCGGAAGACAAATTCAGCACTCCAGACTTAAGCACTGACAGCGAAACTATGTGAAACGAACCTGGAACATCAACAGCCATGCCCCGATAAGTTTGGCTTTCACCCCTGAAAGGTTCCGCTTTTGCTGTGCGCTGATCGGAAGAGATCACTGTTCTGTAGGCCCCAACTGTTATCTGCCGGGTGACGTCTTTTGGGCAGTACTACTTGCCGTTGGCAGCGCAAGGAGTCATGTTTTCCGCTAGAGGACAGCCAGGGTCAGTCGAGGGCGTAGTCAACCTCGACTACTGTTTTGTTTCCTAACCTAGCGAATAGTGTACACAGAAAGCTAGAATTTGCTGCAATGCTGCATTAATCCCTGTTGTAAAAAAACATATATTTTAAAAAAGTTATTTTTTATCTGTGTCAAAAAAATTTGATTTCATGTGTTTTTTTTTTAACTAGAATTTTTTGCTGATAGTTTTTTTTTCATCACTTACTCCATAAATATGTTGATTGTCACTAATACCATTGTGAAGAGGAATTCCTCCTCTGCAATTTGATACTAGACACTGCTGTACCAAGTAAGTTTTGTTAAAGAAATAAAAAAATAATGACACCACCCAGAAACACCCCTTTTCCCGCAGACAGGAAAGTGTTAGCGCGACATAAATACATGGACCCTAATGGTATCTGTGCATTTTCTCCTTGTCCATTGTCCGGACAGCGAGTTTCCATATTAACGAGACTTAAATGCATGGAAAAGTTTGGTCCCCAGAAAAAATGTCCGTAATCCGAGTCGTCCATATTAACGGGGGTCATATTAACAAGGCATGACAGTATATACACTCCACACAAGGCGTCTATCCTTTCTCCGCAAGCTTTTCCACTCATCCTAGTGGAGGCGTCATCTGTGTTAGCACAGACATATCAGGTATTGAGCTCTGGTGGCCACCGCATGCCTGCCGCCAGTTCCACCTAAAAATTTGTACCGGCAGCCTTTTCACTCGGCTCTGAAAGCTCCCTCTCAAACTGCAATATGGCGACAGCTTTTCAGCGCAACGAAGCCAGTGCACCTTGCATAGAATCACAAGAAATATTCTTACAGCCCTTCCAGTACCATCTGCGTTGCAAGCTTGACAAACATGTTTACAAAAGTGATGATAATGACAGCTAAAATGTCTTTGCCAACAATACAGAAAATTCTGTCAAGAACACACTTACATATTGCACCTCAAGTGATCCAACAGTCAGTGTGTCCTGGTCCATCATGTGAATCTGAGCTATTGTACATGGCACTACATTGTCATGACGAGCAGCCTGGAATAAAATGGAGGAAAAAAAAAACGTCCTCTTCACATCACAAATAACTACTATCCCAAACGAGCAACAAACAGACCTGCTGTTGACAAACTAAGCAAGTGAAGTAAATGCTTGACATAATGATACTAACACACTGTGTACAATCCCTTTAAGAACTGGCCGAGATAAGCAAATAAGAGCCACCTGTTAAATGAAGTTCGCTTGGTGCTGCACCCTTAAAGCAGTAAAGGTGACAGAACTGAAGACACCTCTACAGTTCCACGAGATGAGAGGCACATCAAAGAGTGTACAAATAACATTAAAAAAAAAAAAAAAAAAGAATGGTATGATATGGTCTCAAAACCTGGGTGCACCCAGAGGGGAAGAAATTTTACACTCCGACTGATCATCAGTCAGTGCTCTGCTGCAAGACTGAAAAAGCTATGCCACGGTACTCTTAACATTTAACTGGCAAGCAGGTCAAATAGTAATATTTTATGTTAATATGGGGTGGATGCTGTTGATAAAATAACAATTACACCAGATGTTGCTGATTATTGTTGGACATGGGTTCAATAATATGCTAGAAAACATTTGGAGGACACAAAATCTCAGTCTTTAAATGCATCAAACAGCAGCGTTAATGGCTCCAGTTTTCCGACTCCCCTCGTGGATCCTCATTCTCATGCACTATGCCATTCACCTGCACAGATTTTATATGTGCCTCTATTATCCCACACATACTCATTACCACAAATTCGTACGATAGCACAAGTATGAATGTGTCTGCATAGCCTATACTCGGGGACACGTTTTCTTGGCAATGGACGCAAAGGTAGGGAGGCGGGGTGTCTTTAAACGTGTCGCTCCGCCATGTAGTCCGACCACGCGGCTTTCGGCCTGCGTAGACGTTGCAGATCATTTCTTTCGTTTGCTTCGACAGCCAGCGTCTCTTGAACTTGACTCAAATCTTGTTTGGTGAAAACGCTTGCGACCGTTGCGGAGTGGACGAACCAGAACTGGAACGACCCGAACAGGCGACAGTCGCCATCTTGTTTGCAAAGTCGGGGTGTCTCGAAAACTCGCGACAGACATCACACGAGAAAACCCAGTAGAACCAAGACAAATGTTTTAGGCATAACAGCTTCATTTCAAAAAATCAGTTCTGTTATAAGAAATATAGCGTAAATAACTAGCGCTATGATTTCAATTTGTTTTTGCAGAAACTGCTCATGCAACAAGGGACTATATTCAGCTGCGTAGGAAGATGATGCGTTTCGGCTCTGTAGCTCTGGCTCCATTTCCAAGAAAAAGTGTCCCCGAGTATAGGAGCAGCGTGTCTAACACAGGATCCAGGTGTCCTAGAAAGCAGGATACTGATCTCACCCTCCCATCTCAAAAGCCATGTCCGAGCCGACAGCTAGGCCACGTGGCCTTGTGGCACTATACAACCAGACAGCCAGCCAGTGCACAGCCATGTCAGCTGCCAACTCTTTCCACTGGAGCTATGCCCATGATTTTCCGCTCATGACGTCGATGCCCGATTTTCTGGAGAATGCGGCCTTTAACGCTGTCGCATTAAAATCCCTAGCTGATCGAATATTTAAGAGAATCCCCCAAGGTGGAGTACATTTGCAATAAGGGAGTAAATACTCGTTGTCATCCACTCAAGCGCAGCCATACGGCTAAAAAGGAAAGCTATACAGCTTCCTCAGAAACTTCGTAGTTAAAGAAAAATTCGTCCTGATCCTGGGATCGAATCCGGGACCACTGCCTTTCCGGGGTGGTCGCTCTACCAACTGAACTAACCAGCACTGTCAGCAGAGCAGATGGTAGGGCGAGAGCGAATTGATGAATAAGTGGGAAAGGTGTTGATTGAGCATTTAGGGGAATCCCCCAAGGTGGAGTAGATTTGCAAAAAAGGAGTAAATACTTATCGTCATCACCCAGGCGCAGCCATAGGGCTACAAAAAGCTTTCCTTTGTAGCCGTATGGCTGCGCTTGGGTAGATGAGTATTTACCCCCGTATTACAAATCTACTCCACCTTGGGGGATTCCCCTAAATGCTCAATCAACACCTTTCCCACTTATTCATCAATTCGCTCTCGCCCTACCATCTGCTCTGGTGACAGTGCTGGTTAGTTCAGTTGGTAGAGCAACCACCCCGGAAAGGCAGTGGTCCCGGATTCGATCCCAGGATCAAGACGAATTTTTCTTTAACTACGAAGTTTCTGAGAAAGCTGTATAGCTTTCCTTTTTAGCCGTATGGCTGCGTTTGGGTGGATGACAATGAGTATTTACTCCCTTATTAAAATCCCTAACGTCTCAAACCACGTAATGCAATCGCGTTAATATAAACCATAGCATTATTCCTCCCTGTACACATTCCAAGAAATACAAAGTACTTTCAATTTGTCTGAGTGAACAACTTTCAGAGCTTTCGAAAAGACAAAAGGAGGAGGAGGATAAACATTTATTTGACGAGGAAGAAGTCAGGCAGCAGGGGCTACCGCTCTAGGTGGCCAGGAGTCCTTGGGCTCTGGCGACCTGGGTTGCACGCTCGATGGCCCGGAGTTGGATTTGCGGGTCAGAGCTGAGCATAGCGGCCTCCCACTGCTCGCATGTGGAGAGCTGCAGATCCCCCGGAAGGCTATCTCGTGGACAGGCCCACAGTATGTGGTCTAGGCTGACTCTCTGTTGGCATAATTTACAATATGGGGTGTATAATGCAGGATATGCATGGGCGTAGGTGACAGGATTTGGGAAGGAATGTGTCTAATTTTCGCCAGGTGAACTCCTGCGCCTTCGAGAGCGATTTGTGTCCCGGAGGGTATAAGCTACGTGTTTGTCGAAAGTATTGGGTAATTTCTTGATATGAAGCCATACAGTCTCTCGCCGACCTCATGAGGGGTTGTCCCACTGCCCGGCTGACGAGTCCTTGGGCAAAATTGTGGGCAGCCTCATTTCCCAGAAGGCAGGAACGTGCTGGTGTCCAGATCAGCTGAATGGGACGGTTTGTCGTTTGAGAGGCAAGCAGCAATTTTAGTGATAGAGGGGATATTCTGCCTTTGCTATAGTTCCTTATTGCGGTTTTCGAGTCGCTAATAATATGTAGGGCTGAGGTCGAGCTTACAGCAAGGGCGATTGCCGCTTCCTCCGGGTCATTTGTAACGACCGAGCCGGCAAAGACTGCTTTCAATGCTTAGCCTTGTAAACGCGGCAGTCCCAACGCAGCACACGGGGGCAAAGCATGATGGGGTTAAAAGTTGTATTGCTCAGCATGCAAGAGCTTCGCGCTGCACTGCACAAGAGATCTGTCTGCGTAAAAAAGTAAGCTACTTAAACACGTCAAAGAAACCACGTCCTGTACAGGATGTTGCTAATTCAGCCGTGGGTGAATGGTTGTGCAGGAGCGTCTTTTGTTCTCCCTGTATAAGCACTAAACTTCAAAGTATCTTCTCACCAGGAGCGGTGAGCGGCTTGGGTCGCTTCATCGTAATAGACCATGGAGGAAGAAAAAAAACTTCCTCCATGTAATAGATACTGTGTACCATTCTTAAAGGCAAAATTTAAGGAGTGGGCCTCCCAGTTGTGAAAAAGCACACTTCGTTTGACACTCACAAACTTGCGCTGTGGCGTGTCCTGTGAGTCGGGTGGCATAAAACCTCCACCTGGAAAGCATGTAAATGCAAACAGTTTGCGTTAATCACAACAGATGCAGTATTGATTAACAATAAGATTATATAACTGATCTGATTCGATCAATGCTCACCGTCGCCCCACGCTGCCATTACCGGAAGAAAGTACAGGCACGGTCAAAAGAAGTTGACTGGAGAATTATTTCCACCTTAACAGAAAATCTGCAGGAATGCTAAATTAAAACAAGCTTCTCCAGAACTGCTCGCAATTCATGGGATAAACTAGCGCTTATCCGCATACGCCTATCACCTGCTTGAGGTACTTACGTACAAGTTCGAGCGCGCCAAATTGCCCTAAAGTGGTAGACATATACAGCAGATGCAGTCGTGCACTGGCTTGAAGGGGCTGAAGCAGCTGAAGTGGCTGAAATTTCTGCGTTCTGCCGTTGGCGTCACGTTGTCAAACCTCAATAACAGTAATAAAACATAAATTAAATATAAGCAATTCAACAGTGATTTTTTTCTTTCTTACCAACAGCGATTAAAAATGAGCGAACCCTTAAAAATCATTGACGCAAAATAAAAGTTCATTTTTTATCCGCTAGGTGATCACGTTAGATACCCAATGCAAGGTCTCTTCTGACTTATATGTTGTTAACTTCTCTACAGCAAGATTAGCAATATCGCCCATTGAAAAATGGCGCTGTAGGCAGCCTTCGTTTGTGGTCTCTGGTCAACAACTGTAGGCCTTTCCTCGAAGGTGCCGCAGAGACTCGCCGCCGGTGATCGTGGTGGGCTCGTAGGGCGCCTTCGAGGAAACCCCACAAAATGCCCAAAGTCGTCGAGAACATGCAGCTGGGCTTTGCCGGTTGTCGCACCGCTTTCCGAAGGGTCAGTGCTTCATCGGAGAAACAGCTTTGGAACAAATATCATTCACTGAAGTGTAGGGACAAGGCTGATCGTTTCTGGACCTTATAGAATAATTTGCTGTTGTTTTATGTTTGACATGAAGCATTGGAACTCTATTACGACTTAGCTTTGTAGCTACTGTTGCGCGCGGTTTTGTGACCGTCAAAGGTCGCGGCCGTCGACCTTTCACTGTCGCGGTGAGAATGTTTGTATATTGCCGGCCTGATATGCTTCCGTGTTGCGGCTTCCGGACGTTTGCGGCTGCGAGTTTTAGATTTGCTTAATTGTGAAGACCGCTAAATTGCCCGCTTAATTTGAGGCGGCATTTTATTTTTGTTTTCCCAGCGTTGTATGCTTGTTTACGTCTGCTAATCGTACTCATGCATTCAGAGAATAGAAGGAAAACAACTAATTGAATTTGTACAGTTGTTTTTTATGTTGTTTAGCCTCATTAGATATGGTACATTCCCATATTGGGAGACTAATCAGGCTTTTGTGCAGACCTAATTTTGTTTTAGGAATCAATGTCAGTGATAAATGATTTGGAAATGATTTTGACGGGTGACAGAGACCAAGGAACAAATATTTTCGGAATAAAGAAAGGAAAAGGAATTTAAAAAAATAATAACTTGCACCGAAATCTACCTATGATGAAAACATACCTAAGAAGCAACTCTTACACCGTCTGCATTATTCTCCCGACTACTCTAAAAGAGCCTACCACTTTTTTTTTTTTTTTTTCGGATATCTAAAAATACTGCTTGCAAATGTAAACCGAGATGCTTTCACTCCGGTTTTCAGTGTGCGCCGTATAATCATTGACTTCCAAAAGGCAGTCGATGATGCAAAGAGTGTCGAGATGGTGACAATAATGGGGCCTTGACCGCACATTATTAAACAAATAAATTAATAGTCAACTTAATCAAGCTCGCGAAGAACAAGAAATAAAAAAAACACAAGCCCAAATTTGCTCTTTGGAGACTGCTAAGCTCGCAAACCCGACAGCTAACATTGTGTTAGATCTTAGTACACGCCAACATGGTTAGCTTGAGACATTACACAGATAACTGGTTTATATTAATGGCTTGTTGCTAGCGTTCTGCTTTATTGTTATTGCACAATGTGTGCAATTTAAAGAAGTGCAGTCGCTGAGCTTCTGGCATACACAGTTAGAAGTCTATTAAAAAACAAAATTATATTTTTTCGCATCTCTGTGTTGTGCAGTGTTGCCGGTGGCTGACGTGTAGCGGCAGTGTCCCTGGCCGGGAACCCCGTGATCAATATGAGGTGCTTTGTTTGGGCCTCACGGGTGCGGGAAAATCAACAGCCCTGGCCACACTGGTGGGGGAGCCCAGTGATTCCCTTGAGCCCACCACAGGTTTCAATATCAAGACACTGCCTGTGAATGACACCGTGCTCAATATCAAGGAACTGGGTGGTAAGTGACTTTGCCCTCGCTTCTTTGTGTCGGGTCTCCGTTTATTGTGCAATAACAGAGATAACAGTTGCTTGAACTATGGGAGCATGCTCTTACTTTATTTTACCCTAGGGTATAGATTACATTACAGAGGGAAAGGGCAAATCACAACAATAAAAACAATACAAAGCATAAATTATTCAAGAATACAAAACAACAGAGGTAAAAATTATAGTTAACTTTTTTGACAAAAACAAAGAAATTGAGGAACAATAATATGAAGTGGGGTACCCGAACAGTATAGTAAATGAATGTAGTGATGGTGCATTAGTGAGTTGTGCATTCTGCCACCTGCAAGAGAAAAATGAGAACAAACCTGAATGATGGTTTAACCATACTCCTGAAGCAATGGTTCTAGCTGCAATACTGCATGGCTCGTGGCGAGCAAGTTTCATGCTATTGCATAAGAATATGGCCTTGTGTCTGCCTTTGGCCATTCTGGTTGTATTAGAAGGTGGGTGCTGTGGACTTCTTGATGATAACAAAAATGTCATCAACACTTGTCCTGATTGCACTCTTTGACAATGTCGTGCAGGCTCAGTGCGTCCATTCTGGCAGGAATACTTCGGGGATGCACACGGAGTGTTGTTCGTGTTGGACGCTGCTGGTGGTGAGACCTCCTTACAGGCAGCCCGGCAGACATTGGCAGAAGTGCTGCCCCAGCTGAAAGGGCGCCCATGTGTTGTTCTGGCCACCCACTCCGATGTATCAGGCTGCGCTACTCAAGCACAGGTGTGAACCTCTCCGAGCCGTACCCTATGTCTTCTTGTTAAAATACTAAATTAACTGGGGTGGAGGCAGGCATCATTTTAGTATGCCACTTTCCACTATGGTGCTATGAATGGGTCCTTATCAGGTAACAAATAGTGAGTATACAACACCATGGTCAAATGTATTTTATATGTGATGGGATGGTGTGGCACACACCAAAAAAGGATGATGTCCATTTGTAGTTGTTGAGATGAGGGACTGTAATATTGCAACCATTTTTCATTCACACCATTGATATTTAAAGGTTTTTATGTTGGCTGTGAATGCTTGATGTATGAAGTTGTGCTGGTTGCAGACGAAGAATTGCTTAGTAGATGTGGAGATGTCTCCAGCCACCACAGCAAATGCTAGGAACGAACTTTATATGGTGCCCTTTCTTTCTCACTATTATCGCTTCCTTCTGTGTAAGAAAACCCCGTGATATGAGGCTTGGGAATCAGCGTATAGGTAACTGACATGCTTTAGATACAAAAAAATACTATAGGTAACTCTCTAATCTTACACTAGGCTGTACAGAGCTTTTATCTGCAGCAGTGCATGAACATACAGTTAGCAGTATTTGCCATAATAGGTTGCACCTGGAAATACTGATGATAAACCATTCCTGCCTTCTCCTACCTGTCTGGCCTTTGTCGATGCTGTGCTGCTGCCTTCTAGAACAAAAGCACAAAATGTTTAGTTCCTTGTGTTAAATACTTCATGGCATTGTGAAGCTTTTGTTGGCTAGGTTTGTAGTTTACTGCATACTGTCTAGTAGTGTCTCTTTATTCAGGCAGCAAATTAGGCACCCAGCAGGTGAGCAGCTTGTTTTCCTGTGATTAGATTTAGCCTAAGTTATGTTCCTCATGTGCTAGAGCTTTCATGTTCTTTATGAAGGTGGTGGGTTCGGCACATTTGTGTGATTGAAGTTTGAATGTTTATAACTCGCACTGTCAGTGTAGAATCCAAGCTTAGCAAATTGAAGAGGCCCAGTGCGAAACCAGAGGCAACACTAGGGTAAGCAACACCCATATAAAGTGAAAGTTCTTAGTGGAGACACCTACATGTTTGTTTTCATAAAAAAAAAGAAAGAATGTGACAGGTTTATATAAAAACAAATATTGCTGACAAAATTAAAGCAATAGAAGTTTCACATGGCGTATCAATGTCGTATATTGACACTGCAAATTGGCAAGGAATGTAAAGGTTGTCAGATCATGTCAGCTTCCTCCCGGCTGCAAATTAGTACTGAATGGCACCTGGTGATATGCATAAGCATTTTGCAGTTGCATTCCTTTCGGTGCTTAATGCCACTGCCCTTAGTGACATCTATGATGCGGCTTTCCAGGAACAGTATGGTGGGTGGCGTTGATGACTGGCATGGTAGGTGCTGGGTCCTATTAGCTGCCTGGAAATACATTGCCTTATGCCATTAAAATCGTTGGCAGTCAGAAACAGGGAATTTGTCCACACTAAAAGACAGGAGGGGCTGACAGAACAATATAAATACCTGAAAGAAGTGGTTTCTGTTATTCTTTCAACTTTGTACACCAATGAGTATTTGTGAATAGGTGGCAGCTTTCCTGGTAATATCAGGGAAAGGAAAAAAAAGATTAACAGTAGGGTTGTTGTAAATGGGGCAGGGCTGTCAGCTTTTTGGCAAAGCTGGATATTAATGCGACACCATTAAAGGCCCTGTCTTGCAGAAAGTCTGGTGTCGGTGTTGTCAGCATTGTAAGTGATAAATTGTGGCAGGTGGCAGTTAGCAGGTGGCATAACCGAGCACTGAATCATCAATGTATTGTATGATACATGACCACATATCACAGAACTAGGAGGACCTGCCAACTCAGTTTGCTAATTTGAGGCTGGAAGGGTGCAATAGGAAAGGGCATTTGGGTGCCGAGTGAGGCACGCAACTCCTAGTCCATGCAGGCACATGTGTATGGCGTGGTTGTCAAGTGGCTGCTTACAACCTGTAGCTGGATAATGTGGTAGCTTAGGAGTGTGTACCAATAAAAATGTGCGAGATATTGGAGGCACAAGTTAAGGGATTGGTAATTAAGTGGGCAGAAACATGTATGCGAATGAGGACCCACAAGGAGAGCCACAGATGGGGGCCATTAACTCTGTCGCATTATACCCTTGAAGGCAGAGCTTAAAGATGCACTGAAGAGAATTTTAAGGATGTCTTTTAATTTCGGGAACTCTACAACGTCTGAGAATTCTTATAAGCTTTGAATTATTGCCCTGTGTGACAGATTTTGTTGTTGAAATCAGATAAAACGACCTGACTCACCTTCCCCCCCTTTAAATCAGTGCAGAGCAGAAGAGGAAATGCCCATCATGTAGAGTTCACTTCAGGCAATAGCGTGGCAGCTTGCCGCTCTGCCGTCGGCAGAGTATAATACGCAAAGTGATCTTGTGAACATATTTCACTTGCATGAGGCTTGTTGTTTCCATCACACTCCCTCTTAACCACAAATATGTAGCGGTTCTAGCAAAATATTGTTTGCATCATATCCGAAAACGTCAATAAAGAGAACTTTGGGTCTCTTTACAGACTAAAGGATTTTCATTGCAGTGTGATGATGTCGAGTGTCGTGAAAGGAAAGAGTACGAGTAAACTTTTATTGCCGAGGGCTTAATTTACAGCTGTGTTATCTGCTACTAAATTATTTATTCACGCAAACCTAGAAAACAAAATAAAAATGAAAACGAGATTTTCAATAATGGTTAGGGAGCTTGACTGCTGTGCCCAAGAATGCGGGATCGAATCCCGGCTGCGGCGGCCACTTTTCGATGGAGGCGCAAATCAAAGTGCCCGCATGTTCTGTGATGTCAGTGTACGTTAAAAAACCCCAGGTGGTTGAAATTTCCAGAGCCCTCCACTATGGCGTCTCTTGTAGCCTGGGTCACCTTTGGATGTTAAAACACCATAAACCAAACCAAACCTATTGCAGCATACCTAACAATCATCTTCAGAAGTCATTGATGTGTAACACAAGTTTGCTCTGAGTGACCTGCCTTCTTACAGCACGCTGCAGAAACTTCACACTTGACAAAAAGAGACACATACAAAGTAACCTAGTGTTTGTCCACTTTTTTCAAGTGTGAAGTTTACCTAGAGTGCCGTGAGAAGATGCACAACCGACTATCCGCAGTTAGAGCATTGTTGCATTGGGTGAAACTCATCCTTCATTGTACAGGTGGAGCAACTACTTGAGGGCCTGATGCACGGTCGGAAGTCAGCTGTGCTGTCCTGTTGTCGGGGCCAGCGCCAGGAAGTGCTCAAGGCGCTTGAAATGCTCACTGGTTACATGACTGCGTCCATCAAGTAGCACCGAGCCACTGCAGATGCACTGCATGAAATGCTCAAGGGCAGCGCTTGCCCCCAACCAACACTTTGCAGACAGATGTGTTCCCCACCATCCCTCCGGCATAGTTGTGTTCTTTGCGATGAAACTTGCTGGTAGTTTGTTTTTATACAACTTTGCCTGTCTGGCACGACGAATTTCACCCGACATTTGGGGCACCAGCCTGTTTTGTGGTGACGCTGTCATCATTTTCTGGACAGACCTTGCATGCCTACGTGCTGCCAACACTTGACATCGCATTTGCCTGTCAAAACACGGGCAAGTGTTGACAAAACATATGCAACGAGACTAACAGGGTGCACATGGTAAACTATTGTTGAGGAGCCACATCATACTTGTGGCTGTGTTTGCAGTATGCAGGCTAAACATGATTCTGGTACCTGCGAGCACCATTGCTTTGACAGAATTGGCCGCTTGTAAAGGGTCAAGGTTGAGAGCCGTGCATATCTGTACCTTTGGCGTTTGAGGCACTTTTAACCCACTGCATGGATATCTCACCACTGCATTCGACATCTGTGCTTTGACAATGATGTACACGTGGAGGAAGATTTTCCACTTATAGCTATGTTTATACCAGACTGACATAGGATAAAATTTTTCTTACATTAATTTCCTTGGAGTTTTTGCCCCAACTGCAATGTTAGCTCATCACTTGTGCCTGTTATGAGCTCAATGTGTTTCCACCTCAAGAAAAGTCTATCCTCTCCCTGCCAACCCTCGTTTGGTAAAATTATTGCATGTTGCGTTTTTGTGAATTTATTGGATTCAATTTTTGCTGTCGCCTCTTGTCACATTGGTTCCATTCAGAATAAGTGTGGTTGTGCCAGTAAACCTGGTATTGTGATGGACAAACCAGTGTGCCTGGCCCTGTTTACACTGTGGCCCATGCCAATGAATAGCATGTGCATTGTCCAATAATTGGCTAAAACGTCTGTCACCTCTTGCTTTGGAAAGGATCTTCCTGTGCTCCAAGACATTTCTATATGTGCAGCCTGTGCAACTTCTGTAACAGTGTGATTTACATTTTGGTTGCTCACTGCTCACCGGCATATTTGTGCTGCTTTGCAAATTAGATTTTCCGCGTGTGTCCTGTGCTGTGTTGCAGTGCAATATGATACTGCACCAAGGAGTGAGTCTATGCGAGCTTGCTGCTGACATAAGAAACCAAGCAATGCCATCTGTTTCCACATAGTGTTTGCATATTTCTGCTTTTGAGTAGAAAATTTGTATTTGCTTGTGGAACACATGCAGAGCTTCCAAATTTTCGTGCATTTGTGTTAAGGCTCGAGTGGAGATCACAAAACAGAATACTCCATGGCAAGATGTACTCTGTGATTCCCAGGAAAGAGCCTGGCAGTAGTCTGCATACCTTGTTGTTGCAGCTGTCTGTCTGTCCATTGCCAAAGTTAAGATGCTTGAAGCCAATGTTAATATGTTATGCCCTCAGCACTTGTTAATAGCTGTCGATGATTGAATGAAAAAAAAAAAGAAAAGATTGCAGAATGGTTTGGTAGGCATGATCAGACAAGAGACACCAGCTGCCTGCAGCCACTCCTATCGCAGCCAATCCACGCTGGGAAAGTCAGTGGCAGAGGCCAACTTCCTTTGGTAACGACAGGATTGGTTGCATGTGGTGTATGCTGGAGATAGTCTATAGTTCAGTGAGCAACACAATGTTTCAGCACACACTGATGACTCCTTTCAGCTGCCAAATTTACATTTACATGTTATGGGAAAATTATTTCCTTTCATGTGGTCCTGGCTGTTGCATTCTCATTTTATGTCTTGCTACGAGTAAATGGAGCTGGATTTTTTTTTTCTCAGTTGTCACACACAATGGTCATTTCCAGTTCTATTTGTATAGGCTAAAGCATAGATGATGACAAATGAAGAGAACTTAGCTTGTCTAACCTGCGTTTTCTGCTAAGAAGCCTCACTTCGAATGTTTTTCTGGCCCATGTGGCCATAGCCCGGTGAATATATTTACTTATGAATTGTATAAGCAGGCAGTACTGCAGCATGGAGTAACCAGATAAACTGCACCTGGTAAACTCGTTTTCTTGCGCACATCTTGCTGCATTCCATTTAAAGTTACAAAGGTGTTAGCATCATGGTGGAAAGTTTTTTTGGCAGTTAGATTGATCGCTATTCACAGTCAACTCGTGTTGCACAGTGAATGAGGAAAGTATTTTTGAGCATACATGCACGAGTACTAGGCAGAGTCAAAAACCTTTCAATCTTTCATTTTCTGCCGAGAACATGCCTTTGGGCAAGTGCACATCAGTGTTAATTTGCAGCCTCTCTGTGTAAATCTTTTGGTGTCAATTCACTAGAGGCACAAAAATTACAGCTGTGTAGGGGGTTCGCTTCGGCAGCGGGCCTGCATGTCTAGCGAGGGGCAGCGACTGCCGAACTTACAACCAAACAGGCTTGCTTTCTCGCAGTATGTGTTTAAGACCAGCACGTGCCGTTCCCTTGACATAGCAGCACAACTGCATCACATTTGCCAGACACTTGGTTTTGGTTGGCTATTACTTTTGCAAGCAAGGGCATCGCATTTGTGTTACATGCACTGCACTGTTTTAGAAGGTGGCAAGTTACTACTCTATTCTAGTCTTTTTATACTCTACAGCTGCGGACACAGCTGGTATTTTTGCTGGCTTCTTTTATCAGCATTCGTTTATAGGTTTTTAGCATATCTTTGCGTCATTGTACTGGTCTACATTGTTGCCATTACTGAGCTATGCCGCACAAAATTTCTTGCTGCGAGTACTCAGAAGCAGGTCATGGAGATTTGGCACAGGCTGTGTCTTACTCATTGCCAGCAAACAGCCTACCATTTTGTGGCAAATGACCATTTAATTCACTGCAAACTCTGCACACTTAGCTCAAGTGCTGGAACTCTGTGCTGTTCAGATGACAGATTATACTAAGTTGCTTTCCTGAGCATCTTGTAAAAGGCTCACGTTGTGTTTGAGGTTAGAACAGTAGCAGCATTGAGACCATTTTTCTTTTGCTCTTGTGACATGAAAGGTTACTTTCTTGCCAGAACCAGGCTTGGTTCAGTTTTGGGCTAGGCATGGCATGAACATATCTGCATTGACGACGCAATCATAAAAAGCCAAGCCATTCAAGTTTCACACTGGTGTTCTCTCCCTTTTACCACTGAACTAAACCATCATTTACGAGGCTGTGCTTAGGTGGACTGCTAACTACAGCCTTTTATTTGGACATTCAGGAGAAAGTTCCTGAATATTGTATCCTGCATTTGTGTCTTTTGCAGCCAGGACATGTACAGAATTCTGTATATCAAGCACAATGTACCTGTGTTCTTTTTCTTTGTCCTGTTACAGTTTTAACTTGTCAGTGTGTTGCATTGAAACAAGGCGTTCCTAGCTTTGGCTGCTGGGATTGTTTTGCATTTCGTTTCTTCTAACACTACTCCCTGAAATGTGAGCAGGGTTTAATCTTGAGCTGTAAAGATTTGCAATGCTTCACATTCAGATAAACCAGCCAATAAAACTCCTTGTATGATTGCCCATCATTTAACTTTTATGCATGCTAATCCGCCTGACCGAACCTACAGTACATTTCAAGCACTACCTAATCTTGCAAAGGGCTTGGAACTCTACCTACTGCAAAATAGATTAGGTTACTATTGTGTGCTGCCAACACTTTCAATTAAAATGCATACATTTAAAATTCACTACAGGGGTTTGTGAATGCCTTCCTACGTTCGCCCTTGTTTTGAATTTATAAAGTAAAACAGGCTGGCTTGGTTTATGGGGTTTAACATCCCAAAGCAATTCAGGACACGTGGGACGTCATAGTGGAGGGTTTCGGATAAATTTTACCATCTTGGGTCCTTTTAACATGCACAGACAATATTTTATTAATGCGAAAACCAAAGGAGGCTGAAAGTGTGGTATACTAAGAGACATGCTGGACTGCCAGAATGTAAACATTAAATGCGTGTTCTTTCTCTGCAGCGACTTTTTACTATGAACACCTTCCAACTCTTGCTTTCCATCACCTTGAACATCCAAATGGCCAATCAGCAATACTCATAAAAATTCCCATGCAAAACTTTATTTAGGTTCAATACCTAACGAACCAAAATTAGAAAATGCCGCTTGCTCTACTGTGCTGCATTTTGTTATGTTTCCGCTCATTTCTAAGTCATGGCCAAGTCAGATTTTCTGCTGTGGAAAATTAAAGGTTTTTCAAATTGACAACTAAAGTACCACAATCACAATGCTCTGCCAACTTCATTAGGGTGCTCGACTATATATATATATATATATATATATATATATATATATATATACATATACATGTGTGTGTGTGTGTGTTAAGATTAAGGGTTCAATTCTCACAGTAGCTGCTTTTCGATGAAGGCGAAAAACAAGGCATGCATGTACTATTTAATGTCAGTGCATATTAAGGAACCCCAGGTGGTCAAAAGTTTTGCAGCCCTCTACTAAAGAGTCCCTCGTAGCTCAAGTTGCTTTGGAATGTTAAGCCCTATAAACAAAACCAAACTAGTATGTCTGCACTTCTTGCCATGCAATACAGATGCTGCTTGCCTCATCACAGCATGCAGCAATATGCTGTACTATATATCTTCGCCAAGGGTCATGATGTGCAGATGGAGGACTGGCAGCAAGTTGTACTCTCACAGGTAACGGGCTACTTCTAAGGGTACTGTTAATTATTGCTCAGACACTTTAATTATGTCAAGGAGAGAATTATTTTGATGTCAGCAACAGCACTGTCTAAATACAAAAAAAAAAAAAAGCAGCCTCAAATAGTTTTCTGTTTACTTCTCGAGGGCTTGCTCAGTCACCCGCATCATCATCTGTTGTGTCATAGAAGATGTCCGTGAGGTCAGTCGATGTCTCGGCTGGCTTTGGCTCTTGGCGCTTGACGACATAGTCATCCACAGTCACTGGTATCCGCACGCCATCCTTCTCTGCCTCTAACCGGCTGTCGGCCACACACTTCCTGTGGCAGCGAAAAATGTTCACAATGTCTAAAGCTTTTCGGCGAATGTTAAGCGCTGGCCTACAACCTCCCACGGCACATGGCATTATATTATACGCTTCCATCAAAATTGCATGGGTCTCGTGGTACAAGCCCCAATGGTAGACTACAGGTGGGAAATGGAGGAAATAATAATTGATGACCACACCATGTTACAAAAATTCAGATTTGCAAGGAGAACCAAAGCCTCTCATAAAGCCTAGGGCCGATCTAATCTCGAGCTCAGTGCTAACCAGACTTCACAAATGAAATGGCCACCCAAGAAAAAATGCGCCAAGATCAACTACGTTAGTGCTGATTACAACATACATTAGCAAATTAAATTCAAAGTGACAATATTTCCACATCTCTTTCCAAGCATACCAACAAAACTTCCCCTAGTAGAAAAAAAAGTTTCCTCTGCGTGAGCAACTCTTTGGTGCAGTCTCAACAACCTGTTTCATTCTAATGGCAATATTCAAAAATGCAATGTATATTATGGGTCACCAAAAGCACAAAATAAAACCTGTAACATTGAAACAGCGAAATTCTGCAGCTTCTACCAGCCAGGCAAGTACTTTATGCAAAGACCTCATTGCTAATGCAGTTATGTTTAGAGAGCATTTTAGCTCTACCTAGTCCAATATACAGCTTCAAGTGATGAGCTCGCAACCCATCCTCTCATTTCCTTAAAGTCTGATGCAGTGGCGCAAAGAGTTCATTAAGCGAGTACTAATAAGGGATTAATACCGCTGAAATGTGCCCCTCTATAGGATGTGTTTCAGTTAAAATGTGCTGATGAAGCTAGGGAATGAGCATCCTAACATTGTACCTCTACATTACATTACAGTGTTGCAGGTAACTATTATTAGTCCTGAAACACAATACAGTGCTATTACTAACAGGCAGGTTTTTTATAGGAAAGGAGTGGTCCTGGTCCTGGGGAATGGCGGCAACTTCAGCCTTTTTACACATATTTAAACAAGAAATATTTTAATTTCAGTCTATTTGACTCCTTACTTGCTGCTGCAACCATGCTATGGCAGTCTTTCTGAACAAAAGCAAGTTGACAGCCAAGTTCCCGCTCTCGCTGTGAATGCATGTTTCATTATACTTCGCTGCAGCGGTTGATGAAAAGGGGCCTGCTGCAAAGAAGATGAAGATGGGCACCTAGCACCGCATACGACGACCACCACTGCTGCAACCAGTGTGTAAACACCCACTTTCAATGCGTTCTGTCACCACTTACACAGTGCAACAATTCCCAAGGAGATATAGGAATCTTCTAATTTTGTTAACATTAAGGAATAAACAGAGGCTTCCAGGGGTAATTAATAGCAACAGCACATAAAAAAAAAAAATGAGTATCAAGAGGGGGTCACAAGCTAAAAATGCGTCCTCTTATATATCTCTACCATTTTTGTTTCACACCTTGTTCAATTTCATCATAGTGATTGTATTACTATTGCACCAAATATGTTTGCAGCTGAAGGAGCCATTTCTAGGATTTCAGCCTAACAAGAATGATCGGCTAAAATGATGCTTTTCATCAACAATGTGAAGCAGACACCTAAAATAGCTGGATATTGTGTACACAATCATTCATTGTGTTCACTGATACAAAATGAAGAAATTCACATATAAAACCTGTTATGAGGAATAGTTACCAAAGGTATGATAGAACACAGATAAAGAGTACTATAAACTCGGTAGCAACTTTGGCAGATGATGCAAGCACTTCAAAAAACACGTTTTTCAATGCTAAAATAACAGAAGTCAGATGCTGTACGTGAATGTGCCTGCAAACTAACCGTTGCAGAAAGAGAAGGCATGCAAGAAAGGAAAAAAAAACAACAGATGGACGCACCAGCACATCTTTCACCAGTTTATTCGTTAAGTCACTGCCTTCATCCGTGTCTTCATGAAACTTGCAGCCAGCTAACATGTCTTAACACTTCTTGCATCACGCGCACCAACAGTGTATGTGTGCGCAAAAGAAAAAAAATGACAAAAACATTCAGAGAAGGTTCCACTCGGAAAAAAAAAAATCAGACGTAGAAAAAGCAAATGGAACACACTAGCCAGAACTTGCACACACATTCCGTCGTCTATAAATAGTTGCTCAGAACTGATTCAAAAGGGGGGGTGGGGGAAAGTAAAAGACTAAAAGAGAATGGTTTGAAAAAAACTGCAGTCACGCCGACACATGATCGTCAATGGACGTTGTGGCCGTAGCGGTCAATAGCAGTATGGTTCGGGCTGGCCAGACTGACCACCAAAGGTCAAAGCGATGACACCACAGCTCTTGCAGCAAACACTGTGTACCACAAGTATCGAAGAATTGAAATTAAAAGCAGACAACACAGAAGACAGGCGCTGACAAAGCAATGACCGACCTCCTCACACGCTCTTAGGGGACAATGCCCACGGCAAGCGCGACCCATGTCCCGAGAAACGAAACGTCCATCCCTGAATGGAAACACAATCCCCTGGTGGCTGCACTGGTGACTGCTCTCAAGGGAGTTGGACACCTTGCGAGGCCTTCACCAGTGCTGGCAGCAACAGTGGTGCCTTCAGGTCGTTGTTGTTGTCGTCGCTCGGGGGCAGGCAATCAGGACTCACCATTGCCCGAATCGTCGTCGTCTTTGTAATGGGGTGGTCCTGTGCTGCGCCGCCCCACCTGCACACCATCACCGCGTCCAGCATCTTCTTCTTCGTCCACTTCTTCGTCTTCGTCGTCATCTTCAAGGTCATCGTCGTAGTCGTCGTCATAAAAGTCAGTCATGTCTGCTTCAGCTGATGTCGCTGAGTCATCAGCCACTTTCTGCCTGTGCTTGACACAGTACTCGTCGATGGTTGTTGGCACAGTCACATTGTCACGGTCAGCTTCGAGTCTGGTGGCTGACACTTGTTTCCTGTGGGTGAATAACCAGGAGAAATAATGGGACAACAAGTGGGAGAACGGAGAGCAGGAGTTGGAAGGAGAGGACAGGGACCATTAGAAATCTCGACATACTGTGAGCACGCCACTTTCCAAAACACAGCTGCAAACCAAGACCTATAGCACACAAGAATGTTTTCACAGGACGAAAGAGAATGTCATAGGAACAAGGCACTAGACAGAAATGGCCCGACAGAAGTTGGAAATGCAGGGAAAACATTAGGCATATAAAGAAACATGGAATAAAAGAAAACAGGCTTTCCCTCAGTGACAAATGAACCACTACAGCAAAAGCTGCCTTTTTTACAGAGCCGAGTTATCACCTGCTCCAGAAGCCCTTCTCACATTCTATAAGGGTTGCTCTACCCATCTAGCTGAAATTGTGACTGTTGACAATAATAATAAGTCGAAGTGGTAATGAAATTTTTATAAGTTCAAAGTCTCATTCATTCCTTAGTTGACCCAATACTCCTAAATCCAGCATGCCACTGTCCAGATTCGTCAGTTCAAAGGTTTGAAATGCTAATGTCACCTCAGTACCAGCCTGGTTATTGCAATGCAAATGCCATCATAATGAAATTTGTGGGGCTGCACGTGCCATTTGTAACTTTTCTTTCCTTTCACGCCCCTAGCAAAACACCTTCATCCATATCAGCAGCCCAGCTTGGTCCGGTGCAAGAGAAAGGCATCAATTATCTCTTATAAACTGCGCCCTGCGCCACGCATGTTCAAAGAAATGCAACTTATTTTGCGGGAGGTGCGGATACTTAGCAGGAAAGGTACACAATTTCTAAACACGACAGCATTCTACAAAACTTTTGTGGGCTTGTCACTACACAATGTGGCAGGAGAAATCGAGAACGGAGATGTCTGAAGAGACCAATCAGAACATGCCAAAGGAGGATGATGGCAGAGTGGTATCAGAGGTTGCTACATGCGTTGCTAATGCAGGGCATTGAGTGATCAACCAATCAGAGGCATGCTTCAAGGGAAGACAGAGTAAGTCATCATGCCACTGTAGTTTCACGCCTTGTGAGTGATGATGAGCAGAAATAGCACCATGCATATAATGACAAATGTGCTGTTAAAAAGTAAAGTGCAGGCAGTTTGTGGAGGACCATCCACACTCAGGAGGAGACACATACACATGCAATACGCACGCACAGTCTTGCATGTGTGTGTGTTTGTCTGCATTTGCTGGTATAACCTTGCCTTCATCATTCGGCTTTCTTAGTACTGCAAGCAACATTTGGCCTCAGTGATAATCTGAGATATATGCAGTTGTTGCCCTGCTTGGCAGTGGGTCTTTGCTGGTTGTGTGAAGAAGTGTTTATCTTGGATCGCTTTCATATCTGATATCACTTGTCTATGTAGGTACAGTTTCCCTGATAAATCCAGTTGGAAGTTTGCGCTCTGTCCTGTTGTCACGCCTCTTTCTTCTTCTTATAGCGCAAGTTTATTTCCTTTCAGTTAAATTGAAGCAGCAAATTTAACAGCTATACGAATCTTTTTCCCTCAAACAGTTATTTCACAGTAATTTTCTAGCGGTCACTGAAACGCGCTCATTGGGAAGACCAAGTAGTGACATAGTAAATATAGCTGCTGAAAGATGAGCAGTACTTTAGTCTCGCAAGCTGCAATCGCACCCATATCCACCATCAAGTCCTTATTACTGTTTGCTAGGCTGTTCTCATCAGTTCCATCTGATTTTTTAATGGTACCCACAGTGCCAATTGGTTACAAAATAAACAAAGAAACAGAACTGCAAAAGCACAACAAAGCAGACATGTGCGCAAACAAGGATTTATCAGGATAATCAAAATAAGGGAGGACGGGGCACTGGCATATGCATAGGTTATTTTGGCAACTAGAAAGGTATGGCTTGGTTAATGGGGTTTAACATCCCAAAGCGGCTCAAAGCTATGAAGAGCGCCATATGAGGCTCCATATAATTTTAACTACCTGGGGTTCTTTCATGTGCACTGACATCCTATGGTAGTTTCCGAGAAAGATTTGTGGTAAAATTTGCTTTGTTGCAATGGCACCCTCAGCGCATGAAAAAGTAGCAGAAATCAGTTACCCATTAGTGGTTATGGCAACTATAGTGCTGGTAAGCACTGCTACTAGTACAAGTAGAGCCGAGCGGCAAGCTGACAAAAAACATGTTGTTTCGCGTTTCACATCAGCACAGCCGTTACAGGGTGACAGAGCCATACAAGCGCAGGCATTAACGGTTCAACATGGAGTGGCATGAATGAGGTAGCTTGAGAGAGCTATAAAAGGTGCAGAACAAATTTAGCATCCTAATGGAAAGTTCACATTGTAGACAGCATTTACAGGCAGCCTGTACATGGTGGCAAGTGAAAAACCTTGAAATGTCAGTTTCTTAAGAATGGACTTTCTCCAGAGTGTGGTCGCAATCAAGCAGCACACAAGAGACCAGCAGAGGACAGCAAGGTGAAAAACATGTGCACGCACACTCGCACACACACTTCTTTTTGTTTGTTTTATTCTCTTTTTTTGTGTGTGTGTTTCTGTGTGCTCATTACGGCTGCCTGATCAAGCTTATTCTGTACTGGATCGTCTACTAGCCCCGCGGCTATCGGTCCAAATATTCTTTATGTATTTCATTGCATACAAATAAAGATCACTTTGATTGATTGAAGGATTGCAAGCAGAAAGAAAAGAACTGCAACATGTCAGCTGAGCAGACAACACCACCGGTAGAAGAAAAGCCATGGCAATGCACAACAGCACAGACTGAGAAGCGAGTTTTCCGCTGCTAACAATGTGCAACTGTCTTTACAGCAATACATGCCTCATTTAATATGCAATGCTGAGCCCTTTTTATATTTGTTGTTGCAGCAATGAAACAGATCTTTAACCATGAGTTCATGTTTCTATACGCGACTTGATTTGCTACTGATGCCATGGCAAAATTCTCAAGTAAAGTTATTTGTGATGTTCAAGTAGACAAAGCACTTTCGCCATTTATTTGCATTATTTACCCACATTACGACATTGCTGTATGATGTTAGGACTGCAGTTGCTAATTTAGAATATATTTCAGAACAGTGAGGCAAGGGGACTGAGCAACTGCAGCATAAACCGCAGCAACTTTAATGCGCAGGTGCAAACTGTCTCAACGTTTCTCTTTTAGTAACCCATTCCTAGCTGCAACCTTGTATATTATGTGCCTTTCACCAATGACAACAAGAACGGATAGACTGCTTACTGCAATGTGACAGTGACAAAGTGCCGATACGTCTGCCAATCTTGAATATTCACTTACGGAACTAATGTACTAATGTAATGGAAGGGCAAACAAAATTTACAAGTTTCATTTATTCTCGTATTACTGCACGAGTGCATTACGAGAACTCAAACTACTAACAAAGTTGCCGAAATACCAGCAGCAATTTGAAAATTCAGTCCTAAGCATCATGTCTCGATTAGTTCTGGTTGCTGCCACCACCAATTTTGCTGACATGCTTTTTCAAATCCAAGGCTAGAGCAATGGCGATGCCTTTTTGACCAAACAAGCTTTATATGCTACCACGCAAAATGCTGCAGTCTGATCCGTGCTGAGACTATACTACTCCGGTGCAGAAATGCATGCATATTTTTCAAAGCCTTGTTTATCCCATCCATATACACCGAACTCCACAAGAAAGGTTTTTTTACTTAGGAACTTTTCCTACTCTTCCGTTTCATCATTTGTAAACCATGATGTAGCACACATGACAAGTCGTCTTAAAATACTAGCCAGTTCTTGGTGTCTCAGGGCAAGCACTGTTTTTAACTGCATATATTTTCCACATAGTGTCATGCATTCCAGGAGAGACCGGCAAGGCACATTTAGGAAAAAAGGACCGCGGCACTCGTGTAGTCTTCCACCGCGCCATATGGCAAAGAGGTGAGAAAGCAGGGGAGGGTCGGGGGCATACACAGGAAGTGTGCTGTTTGCGGTGGTGTCATTTTATGGCTGTTCTCCTTGGTTCACATCTCTGCAGCATGTTTACAAGCAGCTTGTTTGTGTGTTCTTACCAACTGTAGCACTGCGCTTCTGTGGCTTTGGCTTCCTGCCAGTATGCTACATACCGACGATGATGCTCCGCCTCAGCTGCATTTGCAGGCAATGTCTCGAGAGCATTGGCCTCAATTTTCAACTTAAAAAGCCGGCATTGAAGGTCCTTCGGGTTCTATTTTAAAGCATGAGGTGGTTGCAAGATGCATTCATCCACTAATAATCGTGTTGCTAATGCTTAGCACGTGTAGCTCTGCCACAACCAAGTGACAGAGACCACGAGCGCAACTCGTGGCCTGCTCCTTGCTGTCCATTCGCTGTCAGTTGGGACGCACGGTCATAGGGCACCACAAAATGCTTTGAAACCTGCAATGTTTCAAGGACTCTGTGATCATTGCAAGAGAAGATTGAAATTTTCTTCTCGCTGTTTGTGACTCTTTGCTTCTCTCCTTGTGCTTTGCTGCATGCAAATTTTGCTTCCAGTGTTTAGCAGCACTGATGTTGATAGCATCACACGAGCGGCAAGCTAACCTTTAAATGAGCACTGTTCATTTCAGGGGGGGGGGAGGGGGATCTGTTTTTGCATGAGTCACTTGGCTGTCTGAGGTAATTGGGGTAATTGGGGGTATTTCAGCTGCAGCAATCTATCAAGCAGAAGTATTTTCTGTGACACACCTATTTTTTTTTTTCCTTTCTTTCACATCTATTTCAACTCCCTCGCCTGCTGAGATGCCATTTACTCGCTGTGTGGACCAATGGACAGATGGACAAATGAAGGTGAAAATGCATCCATTAAATGCATTCCTACCATTTAAGACTTTCCCACCACTTAATTCGAACTTTAGATGACAAAGACCGAATAGGACTCCCTTTTGAAGTGATGACAATGTAGCTTGGCCTGATGCACCGTAGTTGTCTCCAAAATCAGCCTTCGATGACAGCATCTGCATTTCGTTTTTTTCCCCCACCTTTCCCATCTTATTTAAATGCTCCATTCTCAGTGCGAGTACCGTTTTTGCGACCAGAATGTAGTAATCGTTTGATACAGGTCAACCTAAATTAGTCCTATCTGTCCCTTCAGGAAGCATACCCAATACCTATGCAGCCATAGCCGTCTGACAAAGTTCACTTTATGCATAGGGATACAGTCCTGCTTAACTTTCTGGCTTGTCCTTAACTGCAGCCCAAGCAAAAGGAAAATTGGGGGAGTAGCAAATCTAAAAAAAAAAATAGTGTTTGCACGTGAACGGCCTATGCTAGCTACAAAAGACATCTACATTGTATGCATTCAAATCGTATTGCTCTTTCTTTTATCAGACCTTAGCTCTGAATTACCTCTGGACCAGCTCATTATGACCTTGTAATGCAAACAATAATCACACCTGCTGTAGGAATCTAAAGCCAAAGAATAAGCAGTGGGTTTTGCAATCATCAAGTTTCACATGAAACACCATATAAATAGACAGATTTTGAAAAGGAGAAATTCTAATTATTTCTGGAAATACTTGATAGCCACATGAATATATTTTGACAAGAACCCAACTTTGTTCAATCCCCAAGCCAGGCACGAACGAGACCCCATTTATCTAGAAACGACAACATGAAGTACTCCTGTGTGTTGAGCACCAAGTGATCCTTATTCAGCACTATAGCTGATAAAGGAAAAAGTGAAGAAAGCAGCTCCAATAACACTCGGCAATAACCTGCTTCAAAAAATAAAAATAAACGCACCACTCTCATGCCACATCAATGGCACCCAGGCAATTGTTTCTTTCAAGGATAGGCACTGGTATGATAAAATAAAAGGCTGCAAGGCATGAAAAAGTAACTGCCGTACTGGAATGCAATTATCCAAAGAAACTATCCTACTCAAGGTGTCATAGCAAAGGCCTCTCAACTGACGCAAATCACATCTTTTGCCTAGCATCTTCTTCACTGAGACGAGAATTTATGAAGTAAAGTACTATCACTGAAAGGTTTTCATTTAGAAGAAACACACTCACCGTATGATGTTCTCGTACTCCTTGTCTGCACCCTTGGAATCTTTCCAGCGGCGGTACATAACGGAAGCATCTACATTGGCTGGAGAAAAAGTGTTGGGCTCGTTCAAAAGAGAGATGACGCTGAGCAAGATGGTCCTGCAACGTACAGAAGACACAACTGTGTTACGGTCGAGATCTTTATGCTTTTGCAACTAACTTGTTTCTGTTACATCTTGCAAGCCTTGTGCAAGAGATACAATCTGTCTATACCCCAAAGTAGTATCATTTCCAATCCCAGCATAGTCTAAATAGAATCATGGCTGTGGTGGCCTCATTTTGGTGGAGGAATGCAAAAATGCTTGCATGCTATGCGACGTTGGTACATGTTAAAAACCAAGCGATCTAAACTAACCAAAAAAAACATCTGCTATAGAAGCCCATGTGCAGCCTTGGAATATTGACTTCACACACCACATGCACCAATATCTGGCTCTATACTCCATTTCATACATAAGATGCAACGCAGCGAAAGCTACGGAAGTAGTCCACAAGAAAAAAAAGGAGGCGCATCACTACGTGCTCGTTTCATGGCCGAGTGGTTTCTGCAGAAACGGGCTCTATTCCGAGCATACACGTTTGCAATAACTTGCTTGGCGTGCCTGAACATCTTCGCAGTGCGGATCTTATAGAAAAAAAAATACGCTCCGAAGAGGCAATCGAGGCCGCTGCGTTGCGCAGCGCGGAAGGCACAGCTGGCAGGGTTGCGGTGCAGTGAAAACGCGACACGAACGAAAATGACAAACAAAGCATACAAATTCACCGAATCCGATCTTTTCTCCCTAACAAGGGGGCTTTTTATGGTGTTGATGGCAAATTTAAGATGTATTAAGCTTGCAGACAAAGCAACTATTATTTCCTCTCATCAAGAGCAGGCACTATGTTTCATCGCAGATTGGGGAGTGCAAACAAGAGCTCTAGCTTTGGCAGTATTGCACTTGATGTATAGAACAGAGTATAGATCAGCACCACATGGGAAAAATACTGTGCATAGTAACAGTATTGTGAAAAATTTTCCAATGCCCTATTCCCTCACAATTATGCTAGGCGACAGCACAAAACACA
Source organism: Amblyomma maculatum (assembly GCF_055883805.1). NCBI lineage: Eukaryota > Metazoa > Arthropoda > Arachnida > Ixodida > Ixodidae > Amblyomma > Amblyomma maculatum. The sequence continues at coordinate 51,670,862 of NC_139345.1, forward strand.
TTAATGGAATACCGCTAACTCAAGACAAACCTTTTGCAATGAAGGCTTTTTAATTAAAAAAAAAAAAAAAGTAATCCACTGTTTGATAAACATTGTCTTATCTGTACTGTCAAGCACTCAAAAATGCCATGTATCCTACCTTCCTAGACTAAACCATTTGCATGCCATGAACTGCATTACCAACATCCCCATGCTGCTATCAAAACAAAAGTGGTGATGGAGGAATGCACTTCACATAAGCAAGCGTCCATTCATATGCTGCGGGCACCGTGGTAGAGACAGAGATAATATTCCAGCCCAGAAGGACAATGAACAATACCTATACACAATTACTTTTTGTTTCTTACTCTAGGGCAAAATGCGAGTGGCATGATGCTCCAAAGTGAAATATGCCATTACAAAACCTACAGGCAACATAAACTTTTCTCAAACTGGCCTTCTCTTCCTGATACTGCTCAGCCGAGGAATTGGCATTTGGACTGAAGAGGGCTTTGCGTCATGAGTTTCCAAATGCAATCGAAGGCTTGTTTCCACTCTCCTTGCTACTGAAACATACAGCTGGCTTATAGAAGAAATATTGCTAACGATGATGCAAAGCTGCAATACCCTTATATGTGCTTTTTTTTTTTTTATTACTGAAAGTCTTTAGGCTATGGTCATAAACATTTTTTTGTCTGGCAATGCAGTAGTGCAAAAACTGTTATATATTCACTTGTTTTTTTGTTTTTTTTTGTCATTGGTCTTTTAAATTTAAGAGTACAAATGACCATGAAAGAGTTGCTACAGACAAAAGCTTTGGTCTGCATTGAGGACAGCAGCTGTTACACAACTGGACTATGCAGAAGCTGAAGCCTATGGGGCTGAGGGCGACCCCCTCTGCTGCCATTCTGCACAGTCATTTGGCCACAACAATTAGAAATGAAACTACTGCATAGAGTTGAAAGGAATTTTGAGAATATGATAAACACAGTAGTGCAGGACTCGAGACTTTACTCCCAGACAACTCTTTCTGGCTAAACAGCCAAAGCTACAGAGCCAAAACGCATCACCTCACTGCGCAACAGAATATAGTCCCTTCTTAAATTTTGTGGATCATGCTCTGGCATATTATGCCATTACAAAAATGTTCACCTTATTACTAATACACAAGCCAGTACAATGTCAACACAGTACATTTTCAAATCAGTACACTGCGCTGCGCAAACGGGATGGCTGCGCAATCTGCCGGAAATTTCCCGATGCGTATGTAGACTGCTTCTACTGCGTCTACCTGCCGGTTTCTGCACACTTCCGCAATACGTTTCTTTAGGCTGTGCACATAGCACGTGACATACATTAACTGCGAATTTGTGTTCAGTTCAGCCTAAGTAGTCTCAAGAAAGACATTTCTGTGTTACTGGCAACTAAAAAACTATTATTTCAAGTGAAAACTGAACTGAAACCGAAACTGCAACTGAGGCCAGATATGACACAACTACATGGTGCAGTAACACTGTGATGAAAGCTCCGCCCCCGTAGCCTTGCCTGCATAGCCAGAAAAAGTTGTCCGGGAGTACAATTTACACTGCCTGGAAAGTTGCCCAATGTGCATTGACAGCTATGTCTCAAAATTGCCAACTTAAAGCTCATACTTATTCGTAAACTCTTACTTTTAATGACATTGAGACACTGTACGTAAGGGTACAGGTAAGAAAGCTTTCGAAAGCACTTAAACGTGTCAAATGCCCTCTCAGTGCTGTGTCAACTCTAATGACATTTAAATTTAATGCTGTCGACAAGCTTTCTGCAGAAGCACAAAGCTCTCAATTAAGTTGAATTACATTCATTTTGCTGACATAACAAATTTCTGAATAAAAAGAGGGGTTAGCAAATTGCTCTCCCTCACATTTTCTGCAGATGAGAGCTGATGCCTATTGACAGTTTTTCCCTAACAAAGGAACCTCAGTGTAGTAGTGGACAGTGTTCATAACAATGGGAAAAAAAAAAATTAGCAAAAGGTTATTAGGTGTTGTCATTAATTTATTTATCACTTTATTACAGATTCCTGCAGTGCCTGAAGGCATTACTGCAGGTGGGGAGAATGAAAAATAATATTTGCTGGAAAAGCCTAAAGTGCAACAAAATATACTTGAGAAGCGTGCAGATGAAATTAGGACTTATGAATTTGTTTCAGTGTAAAACTTGAAAGCATGGTTAGCCCCAAATGAATTTTTATTCTGAGGTGCCATAATACCAGGCGTTCGTGCATTTGCTTTTTCTCCTCAATGTACGGCTTATGCCATAAGCTTGTAGACCAACGTAACTGCGGCAAGAATGGAAGCACTGCCGAGCCACGCCGCTGTTGTGACGCTTGTCGTTGGTGCTGCTACTATGCCAGGTAAGCAGTCACATCCCTTTCACCCTTGCAAATACTGAGGCATCGCACAAGTGAAGGACCATGCTTCCTCACCTGGCCTAGCCTTGCTATCAGCAAGCCCACTCTTGCCACCATCAAAGTGTGCTCCAAACTTCTGACAAGGACTGCATATATCTAACATCACATTTTTCCTTCTCTAACTACACATAAGTGAAATGAAAGCTAATGTCTATGAAGATCTTCGTACAGATGCAGTAAATTAAAATCGATTTGACTACTTCATGAGCACTAACTCAGGTACTCACAAGATCCAACAACCAGTGTTGCTTTACACTCGCAGTGTTTTGTGCTTCAGACATAAAGCCTAATACACAGATGTAGCATACAGTGCTTGAATGATATGCCTTATCGATGAAATGTACTATAGTGTAAATTCTGCAGCAGGACTTATGAATGCCATGATTCAGTCCCCTAAACAGTTTGGATAGAGCTATAAAGGAAAAAAACACCAAGGGGAAGACAAGCTGTGGCATTACTCCACACCATGTGTCAGCATTTTGCAGTATGTGTAACGACATGAGATTGTTTGATAACAATTCATAATTTAATTTCGCAAATAGTACGCTTCCATGAAACTGCACTTCACTGCAACTTATTAGCACATCCAGATGTGCTGCTTGGTACTCTCCAGACACCACTATTTTTATACTGCTCCTACGCTTTCCCCTGTTTCAAGGAAATACAGGCTATGCAGCATAAAAAGGTTGTTCGTGCTCCAGGTGTCCTTGTCTCAAAGAGCTATACTGCAAGCTTTGGTTCTTGTTTTGGTTTCATGGCTTTGTACGCATGTGAACTCGTCTATTGGCACTCTTGTGTTGTGTGTCCCGAGCCTATAAATATGTGTGCTCATTCGATAAATATCACTCTGATCACGGTTACGCTCAAGTGAGTCTTGATTCCCTTTGGCCACTTTATATCTCAGCATCCATAGCAGACAACAAGCACATGAAATCTATAAATGCCCATGATTTCAGTGACATTATTATATGGATGAAACTTGTGACCAGGAGCTCTTCAAACCACCTGAAATGTTCTTGTGTCAAGCTAAGGTGCAGAGAGGTTTGTTAGTTTATTTGTGCCAGTGCACAGCTCTGTATCAAAGTGCTGAAAGCAAACATAACATGTACAAAGTACAAAAATTTTGGCCCAAAGTGCCGGCGAGCACTTGCCTGACGTTTTGTGTGGGATTCCAGCGCTCACAGGGCAGCTCCCCACTCTGAGGGTCATCGATGGGCGGATGAAGAATAGAGATGCACAGGTCCCCATTCTAAATGGGTGAAACAATAACATTCGGACATTGCTGCAACTAAAGAGCAATGTAACCGGCATTCAGTATGCTGCTTAAAGAAATGAGTGAAGAAGTGAGGAAGAAATTAGGAGAAACAGCTTTCCTCTTTTTCAAAGCTTCATTGCTAGTGGTGCTCAAGCAACTGGCAACATTTCTGAATCCATCAATGAAACCTCACAATACATTAGGGCCATATGCAACAAAAAATCTAAAGCACGAAATTGCAGAGAATATGAATGTTCAACTTATGCATAGCTTGCACTGACATCACAGCACCTGCCATGCTGGCAAACAATGAGCACTGTGAAAAAGTGCACGTTTCTATGATCTACTTATTAAAACCTGTTCTGGCCTGCACTGCTGAAGCGATGCGCGGTTCACCATCACGGCGTCCGGGAGTCTACGCTTGTAAGTTTTTAGAAAAAACACTTCGCTAGACATAAAATGTAAACTGGCTGCTTGCTACATACTACAACAACAGCAGCAGCAGCAGCAGCCAGCAACTAAACCGAACATACAAAAAGCATAAAATAAGTCATCCTGAAATTTTGATCAACCACTTCTTTTTGTAGAACTTCGAGGCTGAAGAAATAGCGGCGTTTATAAAATGCCCCCAATGTAAAGGTCTGACAGCAGCGCGAGACGACAATAGCGCTATGAGCATCGAATCGACTACGCAAGCTTGCACTCCGTAAGCCTCGAACGCGCTTGGCAATTAAATGTTCGCTTCAGCACTGACTACCACACTTCAGACTGCATGAACGCCGCTTGATCTAACAAAAATCTCATTCTTAACAGACTCGCTGCAGAGGTCATTCACATGAGAACGGGCTAGTAGGCAAGCGATAAGAAAAAGCGTTAGATGGTCTAAGCGTTCGGCTCAGAGCAGACGCTCGCTTTTGTTTTCCTTTCAGCTTAAACCACTTTTCCCTACCATTATTACTTCGATCACAGAGATTTCGAGGTCAACGAGGTAATTTGTGAAATCGATACAGGCACAAACATGTAATTGCGGCCAACTTACTTCGTAGACGTTGGGGTGCCAAACTTTGGTGAGAAAGCGCACCGTTGGTGGCGAGTACGGGTAGTCTGGAGGGAACTTCATGTGCGCCTGCAGATGTGAAGACGATCACTGTTTTAGTCGCTCTGCACAGCTATCAATGGACACACCAATGATGTAGACGACAGCACGCTAGACGCGCAGAGACGCGCAATTATCAACCAGCACCAGACGCAGGTTCATTAAACAAAGCCTCACTAGATCCGATGCATCGCGCGCAAGCACTGCGCTTGGCTGCGGCGGCCAGTACGCAAGCCCCGCATCGCTGATCGCTCAGCCCCTCGCAGCTGACAGAAGGAAAGGCTGCTGCTCAGCGAGGCTTTCGCAAAAGATGCGCTTCCCAAAAATAGAGGCGCGTGATGCGGCGTGGCGTAGGCCTACTCAGCAACTGCATCTGCTGAGGCAAGAACCGCTGGCGGCTGCAGTAGCACCGGTCAAGCTCACCTTGAAATAACCACCCTCGTAAAGCGTGTCGGGCGGACCGAAGATGGCCACTTCCCATTCGAAGAGATTGTCATCGTTGACCAGTTTTACGCGAAAGCCTTCAACGGGCTCTTCCTGGAGGCTCTTGAATTCTAAACCCAGGGCACGTAGTGCACTACTCGTTGGCTGCTGTGCCATGCTCCTGAGCCTAAGGTCTGCGGCACGAGGAAAAAAAGCACTGGCCGGCAGACCTCCGGGTCACCACCGTTCCTCAGAGGAACCACAATGAAAAGCAGCGAACTTGCTGCTATGTCAAAACACCACAAAGATGGTCGTCCGTGACGTCAACAACCGGAACAACAGCTGAGAACTTAGCGTGAAATCTTGCGCTAAGATACCACTAATAATACATTGAAGTAAAAAAATATACAAATTTAAAAAGTTATTTCACTGACCATTTAAATTTTATAGACAGCTAGCTTCAGAAAGCGTTTGCGTATGGTCCACGTGACACACATGACAAAATTAGCTTTGCACGATTTCCGATAGCAGGATTGACATCGACGTTGCAATGACGTCTTTGCCGCCAGTTTTCGTAAGGTTTGTCTTCTGTGTTTAGACATTTGCCAGGTGGGACTTGTGGTAAAAACGTTGCTTGTGGTTATGGGTCACTCTTGGAGGGTACGGCAAGAAGGGGGGAAGTGAGAGTGTAGGAGAAAGATCCCGTTTGTACAAATTTTCATTCCTCCATGGCTTCAACATGATTTCAACCAACACTCGCTGGAACTGAAACCGCGCTGCTGTCGCGTCATTAGAGGAGTGCCAACGTTGAACCGAGGTCGGGGTTGGCTATTGGCCGATGCCTTAGACCGGCCGACCTTCGACTACCGATATAGGGCCAACGGAGGCCAACTTTGCAGACAATGTTCACTCAAGAAATGGGAAACGTTGCATGGATAGCCAACATTTGAACGATTGCGGCAACGTTCTGATTCCCTGGAGTGGGTACATAGTCAGCAAAAAGGGCCGTGACCGACGGATGTAGGATCAGTAGATTACCACAAACTCGGCACAACGTTAGTGACCGTTGGGCCAAGGTCGGTCACGGTTACGTCGACGCAGGGCCAACAAAGGTCCGATGTTTTCTCAGAAGGAAACCGAACTGAAATTGGCCAATCATCAGTAAACGACTGGACAGCTTGGCAGCTGGAATGCTCGGCCAGCCAATGCAGGCTCAAGGATGGTTACCAATTACGTTAATAGTTGACCAAAGACTTTCAGCCAATATCGGTAAATTGTAGGGAATTAGTCTGCACCTAATGCTCGACAGCCAAACATGGCCGAAAGTAGGACGTACCGTGGATGGCTGCACACGAGATTGACAAAGTACTTTGAGCCAATTCAACATATCGACAAATGGTAGGGAATTAGTCGGCACCCAATGATCAGCAGCCAAGCATGGCCCACAGTAGGGCCGTGGTTGGCTGTCCATGATGAGTCCAAGTAGCATATGTACGTATTTTGACTGCATTTTCAAAATGTGCGCGCATAGGCGGAGCTGTACTGCTTGTGGAGATGAATCGCAGACACCCTCGTTGTCGGGTCTCCACAAATATATTTGACAGGACCCGCTGAGCCAGGTGGGAACGGGACAGCGAACCGCCGACATTCAGTCCTGCAGACACGAAAAACAATCCGCGTGCTTGGTGGTGGTGGTGAAAAACATTTAATTAGAAAATGAGAGTGTGCAGCCAGTCGTGCTGAGGCTGTCGTCTTCTGCGGCCGGACCACGAAGCATGCTACTAGGGCCCCCTCTAGCGATGAAGCAATGAGTGAAGGGGAATGGTGAAAAGCGGATACTGTGAGTGCGAATCGTACGCGGAAAAAACTGGCACGATCGGGAGGGGGTGCAGTGGCACAGTTAGCGATGGCGTGTGAGTCAAAATGGGCAGGTTTAAGACGATCAACGGATATCGTGTCCTCCGCTGATGCGCAGTAGAAGGGGCTCAGGAGCATGCCGGAGTACCTGGAACGAACCATCGTATGGGGGCCGTAAGGGTGGACGTACGGTATAATATTCATTAGAAAAAGGACTAGTGATGTGATAATCACTTTTATAAAGACCTCATATAAGTTTTGAAAGTTTGGATACACTATAAATAAAATTCGACTAATTTGAAGAATTTCTGCAATGGAATAACATAAAGAGCCCAATTTTCCTTTTTGGCTTTACTACCAGCTATTATGGCAGAAGTTACTCCTGTTTCCGCATTGGTTCACTCCTCAAGACTTGGCACTGCAGGTGTTTATTTAATATGATTTAATTATTTGTTTAAAACGAGCTTGCTTGCTGATATTAAAAATTTCATTATTGCCCATAATGATATCAGAGAATGGTTTCTTTTGAGAGTGGCATAAAGTTATTACTTTTTCTACATTAAGAAAATTGTCATTAAAGATTATTTCCCAGTGTATTGACATAATTTATATAGCATTTTTGTACATAGCTATAGTTATACATACTATATTTAAATCAACGCTTTTCTTATGTGCTGGCTTAATTACCAACTCTCTTAATGGAATTCAAGACATTCGCGTGTAGGAATATTTTAGCCTTAGACAAACAATTTCAATATGTATGATTATCTCTGTCTTTAAATGCTTTCCATTCATTGGCAGATTTCAAGGAATTATTGAGCTTAAATAACTTATAGTTTGATTTTAATTTATTTTCGTGCAAATTATATTTACCATTTTTAAGGTTATCTAGAATTTGCATCTTATTATAAAGGGGACAATAAATTCATCATTATCAAAATTTAGCTTTGACTTCTAATATATTTTCCAACTTTTAGTTTATCTTTATTAATAATTATTGTTGCGAATATAATATGCTTATTTTCTAACCCTAATTGATATTCTTATTAATATGTCTAAGCGCTTAAGCTAAGCATAACGTTAGGATTAATAATGATGCTTCATTCTAGTTTTAACCATTCAAACAAAAATATTACTTCAGAATCTTTTATAAAATTTGACATGTAGGATTTTTAACAAAGTATGTTTTCGAAAATAATAATACAGTATTTGTCAAAATTAGAATAAGGAATTGAGAATGAATGAAAAATTAGGAAAATAAATTTAAAAACTCAATATTGAGTATTTTAAAACTCAATTATTGAAATGAAAATAAAAATATAAGAAAATTGCCAAATGTAAACCTTTACAGTTGAAACAATAGGGTATTTAATGACAAATAAGATTTTGTGTAAAGGCACGAAAAATACGTCATACCAAACGTCATACCAAACAGCAGCAGAGGCTCAGCAGCGAGGTGTGCGGTGTGACGTCATGCAAATGGCCCCGCGTGCGCGATTCGATGGACAGCAAGTCGGTTGCGTACGTGGAGTGGATGCGTCAAGTGGCAAAACGGGGGCGGCGGTTGCCTCGGTGGTCGACGGCCGAGGTGCCCCGGTATCAGCCGCCACCATTAGAAGCCGCAAAGCCGAAACGGCTGAAGAAGTTGCAATAGCGCTCGCTTATGTCGGAACGCGAGCCAAGTTCATAATCAGCGATAGCACAACGGCTATCGGAATTTTGGAAAGGGTAGGGTCTCGCCGGAAGCGGCAAGGATTCTGGCCAGTAAACGACTAAACAGGAAAATTCGCCTAATTTGGACCCCTGCACACACGTCCGTTCCTGGCAACGAAGCGGCCCACGAATTAGCCCGAGCTCTCTACTTCCGGGTAACTGTGGAGCCGCCAGACTGCCGGAACATGGACGAGCGTCTACAAAATTATACGGAGATTCTTAAAAATTACAGGTTAAGCAGGAGACTGCTGCCACCACCGGATAAAAGTATGAATAATAGGGAGGCAGTCGCATGGCGGCGCCTGCAAGCTGGGAACATTGTAAACCCTGTCTGGTCATATTATGTCCAGATGGACGATAGAGAAAACGATAAATGCAAGCACTGTGGGGAGAGGGGGACCCTCGACCATATAATCTGGCAATGTGCTAGCTCCCCAGGGGCTAAAACAAATATAAATTGCAGAGAAGCCTGGGAAGCCCTGCTGCGGAGCGAGGTCCCTGCTCCGCAGCAATAAGCCATCCGCCTGGCGGAAGAAGCCGCGAAGAGCCGAGACCTCTTTGCCTGCTTCTGATCGCGGAGGTCTCGGCTCCCGTCCTTTAGGCCTGCGTGCCGGGGGCGGGGATTGGGGGCCTCCTTATCTGGTGGAAAAATAGTTGTTATCATCATCATCTTCTTGTTCCCATTTTAGTCTTTGGTACTTTCACTTCCACCTTCCTCTCTTCCCTTACGGCGCGGTTCAAGTGTCCACAGAATAAGTGTGAGATACTGCGCCTTTCTTTTCTTGTGAACCAGTTATTCTAATTTTTCACCTCATTAACTTACTGACTTAATTATTTTTTCGGACACATTACGTCACCTTCTATCGATTGACACCACTCATTAACCTCCACCACTTCTCAATTACTCACAACTGCTGCGGACACGATTTTGCGGACACGTTCTGCGGACAGAAATCTGTGGTGGTGAAGGGTGGCTGTTCCTGGCCCTAGGGTCTGGGACGGGTAGGTCGGGTAGGTCAACGTCGCTTGCCGCGGTGGCTAGCCTGCCACTGAATTTTTATCTGTTGTAGGCCGTCATTGCACGGAGTAATTTCGACCACATGGCTTACGTTCTCCCACGTCGTGCCTTGGCAAGCTTTACGAGCGGGTGGTGATGCTCAGACTGCAAAATTACATGGAATATATTGACTATGAACCCCATACCATGTTCGGCTTCAGAGACTCTCGACGCAGAATGTGCTCCTTCAAATACAAGATGTGCTCCGCAATGTACCCCGAACGGGTGAAAATGTCATAATGGCCCTCTACATCAAAGGAGCATTTTATAACGCCAGTCACGAAGCGAAGCTTACAGGCCTAGACGACCTGGACTGCGGACGCAGAATCCACGGGTACGTCAAAGCCTTACTGTCAGATAGGACTGCCACCATCGTCATGGGAGACCTTTGATCGACCAAAATTCACGCGCCAAGCAATGGAACACCTCAAGGGTCAGTCATCTCACCTATGAAGGAGTGTTGAAATCTGGGTCAGTTGGTGCATTGTCTTAGAGAATAAAAACCAGCCAAGGGACGAGGACGAAGAAAGACGATTTACACATGGTAGTTGGACTAACAACTGTCCAGCTACTGTGTGTACATCGTCTTTCTTCGTCTTCGTCCCTTGGCTGGTTATTATTTCCTAAGATCTCACCTATCCTCTTCAATATAGCTATGATAGGTCTAGCACGAAAACTAGAGAAGAGCGAAGGCATCAGGCACGCCATGTATGCAGGCGACATAACAGTCTGGAAGAACACCGGTTCCCTCGGGGAACCGCGGTGGTAGAAGGAAGAAAAACTACAGGAAGCGGCCTCCTATGTACAGAAATATCTTGGAGAAAGAGGACTGACATGCTCGACCGAGAAATCGGAACTGCCTCGAGTGTGGAAAGGCAAACCAAACCGGACCGTCCCAACCAGTGAGGACCTGAAACTCGACATCTCCCTGGAAGGAATGCCCATCCCGGAAAAGACAACAATAAGAATAATGGGTATGCGGGTTCAATCCAACCAACGCAGTAGTCACACTTTACCATGCTCAAAGCAACAACACTACAAGTGACACGCATGATTACCCACATCACCAACAGGCGGCATGGCATGTGCGAAGAGGACACACTAAAACTAGTTAGAAACCTGGTAGTGAGCCGAATTATGTACAGCCTATACCCTACCAGTGCCTCAATAAGAGCGAAATACAAGCGGATGCCCTGCTACGCAAAGCGTATAAAGCCGCGTTCAGACTACGTGCGCAACGCACGTATCTTTCGTAAGGATCGTAAGCGTAAGCGCAAAAAACGTAACGTGTCTGTTCAGACTGCTGTCGCATTGAGCGTAAGATGCGTAACGTCCGCACCGAGACAGCGCTCCGACTACTGCGCAACACGTCGACAGAAAAACTCATGGCGCTTGGATTGCAAAACACCTTCGAAGAGCTACGCGAGGCGCAACTTGAGTCGCAAAACCTCAGGCTGCTGCAGGCAACGACTGGAAGAGCGCTCTTACAGAGACTCGAATACCGCGAACAGATGCGAGAAATAGCGAGGATGGAAACGATTTCCGACGAACTTCGCAAGTCCCTCAAGGTAGATCCAATCCCGAGAAACATGGACCCTAATCTCCACCAAGGTAGAAGAGAAGCAAGGGCCGAATTCATTCAAAAACATACGCTCCTCAAGATACGACTATGTATGCAGACGCATCCTCGAGAGGAGGATACAACAAAATGGCAGTGGCCACGATGATCGATTTGTCTCTACGCGATGTGACCAGCACCTCTATGCGACACTGCACAGTAGCAGAGGCCGAGGAAGTAGCCGTTGCTCTAGCGGTGGCAGAGGGTTATAGAACGGGGCGGTCGCTAACGATACTCACGGACTCTCAAATAGCCTGTAGAAATTACATGAATGGTCACGCGCTCCGTATACTCCTCGAAGCGAGCGACAGAATTAAAAACGACGAAGAAAACAAGACCAGACACAAAATTATGTTGGTACCGGGGCACATGGGGGTGGCAGGGAACCAAGAGGCCGACAGTACAGCTCGAGCGTACACTACTTTCCGAGCATTCGACAAGTCCGCGGAACTTTTCCCAGTACCCAAGGTACACTAGAAAACCATAGAGGCAGAAGAATGCGATATTCGCCATCGAACAGTTCTCTCAACAAAGAGGGAGCTGTCATTTGAGACAATTACAGAGGGGTTCATACCCAAACCTACATATATACTAAACAAAATTCACCCTACCATATACGCGGACAAATGTCCGTGGTGTGATGAAAAACCCACACTATATCACATGGGGTCTCCACTACGGCTCCTCTTTCTCTCTTTCCACTTTCCTCCCATTTTCCTCCCTTCCCTTACGGCGCGGTTGCGGTGTCCACAGAAATCAAGTGAGACAGTTACCGCGCCTTTCCTTTCCTATAAATAAATCAGTTTTAAACATAGACGTGGTCCCAAAAATTCGAAACACGAGTGCGGAGCAGTGGGAGACTGTTGTCCAACGACCGCTGCGAAGACCAGCAAGGTCTGGTACAGCGAGCTCAACGGTCGGCAGTAGCCAGCAGAGCCCTGCACAGAGGGCAACCGACCATTGTGTAGAAGTGGACGAGATCGACGGAGAAGACTCTTGTGGATGCAACAAGCAGACATCTCTGAAGACGTCCCAAAAACCGCAAAAATAATATAGGGCTAAATAAAGTTTTTCCTTCTTTCCTTCGACTACCTGGGGATCTTTAACGTGCACTGACATCGCACAGCACACGGATGCCTCTTCGTTTCGCCTCCATCGAAACACAGTCGCCGACGGTCGGGATCGAACCAGGGAACTCCGGCACAGTCGGAGTTCCCGGGTTCGTTCCCGACCGCCGGCGGCTGCGTTTCGATGGCGGCAAAACGAAGCGGCCTGTGGTTTTTCATGACAGCAGCGTTTCATTTTGCTTTATTTACAATTTCCTATCTGTGGTCCCGCAAGTAGTCTGTGCCATCGTTTATCCAAATACCAAGGTACTTCTACGCTTAAATTCTAGGTAACAAGTTTTGTAACGTGATTGTGCCGGGCTCATCATTAAAAACCATTAAACCATTGTCTCCACCGGGAATCGAATCTCCATCCCTTGGATCCCGAGTCGAGCGCTTTACCAACTACGCCACGCTCCGGATCGTGAAACGTTCATAATTCCCCTTGTCTACCATGAGAATAGCGGGATTCCGCGAGTGACAGATACTGCGCCTTTAATTTCCTGTAAACGAATTATAAAACGCCAGTGTTTGATGCGTTGAATGGAATGCTGGTTGTGTTCGACAAGGGGCGCGCCATGTACCATCACAACTGGTCATGACGTCACCAGAACCGGTATTACAGAAAGCGAACGCAAACTGAACGTTTTAAGGCGAAAGTTGTTATGGCTGTAGGAAGAAGGAAAAGAAAATGCACGGGCCTGATACTGGCTCTGTAGCTTACCACCTCCGCTTCCTCGTGCGAATAGAAGAGAAAATAGAGACGAAAGGAAAAAGAAGAGGGAGAGAAAGACGCGCGCCGCAACAACAGTCGTCGTCCGCCACCGAAGCAGTGGCGGGTGCAATGACGGCCTAGAACAAATAAAATTCGGCGACTGGCTAGCCCCCGCCGCAAATTAAGCGGCGTTGACCTACCGTCCCAGCCGCAAATTAAGCGGCGTTGACCTACCGTCCCAGCCCTGTAGGGCCAGGAACTGCCACCCTTCACCACCCCCCCCCCCCCTCTTAAGGCGAAATCTCATGCTGTCGTGGACAAAGCGTGTCCCACTTTTGCGGCGTTCTGATTGGCCGAGGTGTCGTCGTTCGTCGTTGTGGCTGTAGCAAGAAGGAAAAGAAAATGCACGGGCCTGCTACTGGCTCTGTAGCTTACCACCTCCGCTTCCTCGTGCGGATAGAAGAGAAAATAGAGAAGAAAGGAAAAAGAAGAGGGAGAGAAAGACGCGCGCCGCAACAACAGTCGTCGTCCGCCACCGAAGCAGTGGCGGGTGCAATGACGGCCTAGAACAGATAAAATTCGGCGACTGGCTAGCCCCCGCCGCAAATTAAGCGGCGTTGACCTACCGTCCCAGCCCCGTAGGGCCAGGAACTGCCACCCTTCACCACCTCCCCTCTTAAGGCGAAATCTCATACTCACGTGGACAAAGCGTGTCCCACTTTTGCGGCGTTCTGATTGGCCGAGGTGTCGTCGTTCGTCGTTGTGGCTGTAGCAAGAAGGAAAAGAAAATGCACGGGCCTGCTACTGGCTCTGTAGCTGAGCCACCTCCGCTGTCTCGTGCGGACAGAAGATAAAATAGAGAGGGAGAAACAGACGCGCGCCGCATCAACCGATAAAAATCGGTGGCAGGCTAGCCCCGGCCGCAGGCAGCGGTGACCTTCCGAAGAGAAAACAGAGAAGAAAGAAAAAGAAGAGGGAGAAAAAGACGTGCGCCGCAGCAGCAGACAACATAACATAAACATAAAACAGACAACATAAAATTCGGTGGCAGGCTAGTCCCAGCCGCAAGCGCGGTGACCTATACCTATCCAGCCCCATCAGGGGGATTAGCCACCCTTCACCGTATCCCTGCCATCTGCAATGCCACATTTGAACGCGCGACAAGGAACGCTACGCGAAGAGCGATGGTGTACCGTCCAAACACACTTGCCCGAGAAAGTGTGATAGATACAGCGCCTTATCTTTCCTGTAAACCAATTATAATAATATGTAGCACTGCAACGAATGCCGATAAGAGGCTAACGAGTTTTTCAAGAATGATTGAAGCATCCTATGCTACACGGGCGTTTTCAATGAGCATTGAGAAATTTTCCTCATGTGCGCTACGAGGGTGTCGACGACCGCTTTCGAGTGTGCTAGAAATCTCAAGATCGATTGAGGAAGCAGCTTGAAGTCAAGCAAGCTCGAGCTCGATGGCACTTGAAAGTTGCCGTGTGACAGGGGTATACGAGACCCTCTATTTTTTTTACGTCACATGATACGCATTTCCGGTGTTCAGTTCCGACGCTTTGAACGGAAGTGCTTCCAACCAATCACAGAGCGTACCGAACTGAACCAACACCTCCTAAACTGAACGCAGTTCTGAAAGAAAAAAAAAAAAAAAAAACCACCAGGAACGCCGAACGAAGCGGACACGCGCCTGACATGGCTCTGTTTTTTGTTGTGTGCACCGTTAACCACGATACACGACGGAACGACCAGCATCAACAGACGCCTCTTTCTGAGTGTATTCTAACGACGCTAGTCCGGTGGTTGCAGGGACCTTCTGCTAAGTCTGTACTATGTAGTGTTCTAAAATTTCCTTATACGTTTGCAGCCTCTCGTCCATCCCATCGCAATCAGGCGGCTCTGGCTCTACGGCTGCCCGGAAGTAGAGAGCTCGAGCTAGCTTGTGCGCCGCCTCGTTGCCGGGGACGGACTCGTGCGCGGGGGTCCAAATAATTCGAATCCTTCTTTCAAGTTTTCCTTTCTCAAAAATTTTGGCTGCCTCCTTCGAGACCCTCCCTTATCCAGTTCTAGACAGCTGTTTTGCTGTCACATAACTATGCTGGCTTCCTTTCCAACGCAAGCGAGCGCTATTGCAACTTCTTCAGCCGTGTCTACATTTCGGCTTCTAACGGCCGCGGGCGTTAGAAGCCGAAATGTAGACACGGGGTACGCCGCGGCCGTTGACGACCGCAGCCACCGCCGCCCCCGACTTCCCGCTAGCCGCGTCCACGTAGGCGACCTCCCCCGGCTTTCCCCGCTTTCTTTGCGAGCGTCTCGGCCCTCTTTTGTCTCCTCTCCTTGTTGTACGTAGGGTGCATGTTTTGGGTAGGAGCAGAGGTGGACAATTGTCCTCAAAAACCTCGACCTCACCTCAAACTCAAAAAATATGTGGCGACCTCACTCAACCTCAACATCATCAATTGAGGTTGAGGTCCCCAAAGCGACCTCACCTCACTTTTCAGGTGACCATTGGCGACCTCACTCAACCTCACCTCAAACTCAATATGTGAGGTTGAGGTCGGGCGCTCGACCTCAAAAAAAAAAAAAAAAGAATCATTAAATTAAACCGTAACCTAAAGCAAATATACATTTATTTCTTGATAATCCTGGGGTGTATAGGCTAGCCAGAATTTTGTCGTATGACGGCTGTATTTTACACCTAATTTTATACAACAATTAATATCCCGGATAAAAGCAGAAAAACTCCGGACGCTACATGTCCAACTCTGCACTAAAGTGGCAATCCTCTCTCCCTCCTCGCCTACCCTTCTGTGGTCGGTCTCAATATAAGGCCTACATAGGTACCACGTTACTACGCATAGGCCCATAATGAAATACAAAGAGTTTATTCCATTCGACCCACGTGAATAAGATTCGTATTAGAAATAAAACAAGCCAGTTCTTGCTATAAACTGAAAAGACAAATGCTGTTGACCCTAATGACAACGACAACATTGACGATATGCTCTTTTTCTTTTCTTGCGACATAGCGCTAAACAGACAGGGACACAGCGAGACATACGGGACGGGTGCTTTTTTTTTAGCCCCCGTCCCGTATGTCTGGCTGTGTCCCTGTCTGTTTAGCGCTATGAGGCAAGAAAACCGACACCAACTCGCCCAAGCTTCTATCCTAGCTCTTTTTCTTAATTCTAAAAAAAAAATTGATGATTGCCGAGCTTTTTTTTTTTTAATACACTGTACATTGTCTTGCGACAGAATACATTAAATTAGGAAAAAATAGGAATACAGTCGTGCCTCGTTGGTATGGGCGCTTTGGTTTCCGACCAAAACTGTCCATAAAGCGAGTCATCCATAATAGCGAGTCATGAATAAAAACGAAAAGTATATAATTGAGAAAAAAAATATAATTAATGGCTGCTGTTTTAATTAATTTAGGTATTTAAACACAGCCGAGATGTCGATGCTCCTCTTCTCCATGAATCCGTCGACCCGAAACGTCATGTTTGTTCTTAAACCTTGTCAGCCATCCTCTTGAGTAGCTGAAGTCAGTAACGCCTATACAGAGCAGAATAATATTTCTCTGTAAACATCCTCCTGTTTTACTAAACAAAAATTCCGTAAGTCACCACAGGTAAAACCTATCAAGACGGAGGAAAAGAAGCACCCGTAATGTTGCCGAAGCAGCGAGCCTTCTCTTGAAGCATTTCGTCGCTTACGACAGCACCATTCGCGTGCACATTCACGAACCACATTAAAAAGGACGACTCCATTTCTTCGAACTGTGCTGGGCGCTGTCGGACTGTGGCTTTCGCTGCGATGCCAACGTTGAGCCATTTATCGGAGTCCTGTAATATATACAGATGGTATACCGTCGACCTGGCGAGGCTGAGGCCTAGTTGAACTTGGTTCCAGTCTTTCACGGCCTGGATTGACTGAGATGGCTTTTGCTGCTTGTATTCACAGATTTCCCGCTTCACGCCTAAGTTCAGCTCCGTTCCTTTGTGTTTAACTCCCGCCATGCCAAAAGTCAGACTAAAGTTGAGGGTTACATATCCAGTAAATGTTTTTCACCACCACCACCAAGCTGAATTACAGTTTAGAACGACGGCTAGCCGACCACGAAGAGCTCGGACCTTGTCAAGGCCGCATCGTTGACTCAAGGCGAAGCCGACGTGCGGATCGCTGTGGTGCAAAATGTAGCAGTTCGACAGCGCAACAGTGACGAAAACCAGGAGCATGTGAAGGAAGGGCGTCCAGGACGGGACGCCCGGACCTGGTTGCGTGCTCGTTGCCTTTCTTTTGTCGCTCTACTTCGTGAGTG
Source organism: Amblyomma maculatum (assembly GCF_055883805.1). Taxonomy (NCBI): domain Eukaryota; kingdom Metazoa; phylum Arthropoda; class Arachnida; order Ixodida; family Ixodidae; genus Amblyomma; species Amblyomma maculatum. The sequence continues at coordinate 51,688,466 of NC_139345.1, forward strand.
TGTCTTAACCCTGACCGAAAACCGTTAACGGCTTCATGGAACACACTTTGTGTTCTGGGATAGAAAAACTTCAGTTCCCACCCCCAATTTTGGCGCTTGTCTTTCTTGCGCTTTTACCGGCCTCTCTTCTGTTCACGTTCAGCAGAATTTATTGCGACCACATGTTGCTGTTTTCCCGACTGCGGCCTGTCGTTCTCCCGGTTCCCTCCTTTTGGGGTATTTCTTAGTTAGCTGACCCTCGGTTTGCTGTGGACGATCCCTGCCATCCACCCTCCTTTTCTCCTCCTCCTCCCTTCCTTTCCGCTCTTGCGCCCCCCTCCCCCCCTCTCTCCCCTCCTAAAACGACAACACGCCCGCTTTGGTTCTTTCCAACTCCACAGGACTCCTTCAGGCATCCGACCGTATCGGCTGTCGCATAGGTTCCCGGCCTGCGCACCCTTCTTTAACTTGCGTTCGGACTCTCCTGCATTTTTCAAACAATGTCCATATTAACGAGACAAAAATACATGGGCCGAATAGGCTGTGGGCATTCATCCCCTGTCCATTGTTCAGAGAGCGAGTTTCTATATTAACGAGGCATAAATACATTGAAAAATCTTCGCCCCCAGAAGAACTGTCCATAATTCGGGTCCTCCATATTAACGGGGCACAAATTTTCCATAATAGCCACTCATGAAACGACTTGTGAAGACTAAATCCCCAACAAAACAAACAAAAAAGGAAAAGACAGCAAAACACTAATTAATCATAAAACTCGGCCAACGCCGAATAAACCTTCAGAAAATTTCGAAGAGGAATGCTGTTTATCTTATGAGGTCCCGACCGGCCACTCCTGGGCGTTTGTTTATAATTCTGTGATCCGGTGGCGTATTGCAAGAATTGGCGAAATTGCTTCTTCGAACACCACGCTTACATTAAAAAATTACAAGGGTCGGAACTGCTAGGAAAGAGGGTGAAACGTGAACATGGATCACTTTGTTGTCGCGAACATCGGCTCGCCCGTCAAATTTCACCGGAGCAAAATGTCCAACTCCCTACCACCCTACGAAAAAAAAAACACGATATAAATTATTGTACGTCCGAACTGAATACTGGATGCCATTTCTCCAACAATTTTGAGACGAGCTTTTTTGTGGTATTCTTGTTTTCCTTTGAAGACAGAACTAATAAATTGCACGGTGGTGTCTCCGAGGCTGCTTCGCCGCATGCACCGTACGTGAATCTAGAGAAACCGTTTCCCCGTTAGTGCCGTATAGTTACAGCACATAAACGTAAAATAAAGACAAGAACAACAGAAAGGAGGCGAGCAAGCAGCCCGGAGGGACCGCGCTCCCTGCTGTGCATGCGCTTCTCCCTTCGCCGTCCGTCTCCATGGCATCTGGTTTTGCTCATACAGTGAATGCCGAACTGTCACCAATACACACCAAAAGGCAGTGGCGTATGTGTGCCAGCTCCGCTTTCAGAGACTAGATCGCGCTTTCCAATACTTGCAAAAGAAAAAGAAAAAAACTAAATGACCGCGCCGGTAAGTGGAAAGGAGGGTTGTGCTATGGGCCTCTGAAAAGATGCCAAAGAAAGAGCCTAATGTGAGGGAAGAAGCCTGTTCTCTTTTCGGCAGTGTACGGAATCTGTGTATTGGTAAATAACATCCTTAATACTAGTATTCCTCTGCCCCTTGATATTTTCTTGTTGCCATCTCGCAATACAAGACACGCATTAAATGGCAATTTCAACCTCCCTGCCTGCCACAATGTGTACGGAGAACGTTTAGTGCAATTTTCTGGAGCAAAACATTGGAACACGTTGCCTATTAATGTGAAACTTGCAGATAACTTTAAAATGAGTTGTAAAATGTTCTTTATTAACAGCCAAGAAGAGTTATGATCCCCTCCCCGCCCTCCCCCCCCCCCCCCCATTTTTTTTTGTGTGTGCGCGCTTGCGTTTTGTATTAATTGCCTATGAATTGCTTGCTGAAAAGTATTTTCCTCCGTGCCTGTTGATTCTTTTTGCTTGTCTGTTTTAGTCGTTTTTTTTTTGTGTGTGTGTGTGTGTGTGTGTGTGTGTGTGTGTGTGTGTGTGTGTGTGTGTGTGTGTGTGTGTGTGTGTGTGTGTGTGTGTGTGTGTGTGTGTGTGTGTGTGTGTGTGTGTGTGTGTGTGTGTGTGTGTGTGTGTGTGTGTGTGTGTGTGTGTGTGCGCTCATTGCGGCTGCCTGACCAAGTTTATTCTGTACTGGACCGTCTACTAGCCCCGCGGCTATCGGTCCAAATATTCTTTATGTATTTCGTTTCCTACAAATAAAGATCACTTTGATTGATTGATTGAACTTAATTGACATACAAGATAATATATATAAAGAAATACCATGTTGACGAAAGTAATAACAAATGTCGCACACTAAAAACAGAAGAGAACTGCGCTTCCCAGAGCGTATAGAAGGTTTGAGACATCGACTTAGTACTGCATTCCTCAGTGCTAGCATGTAATTGGTTTCATTCACGTATATCTAAATTGATTTTTAAAGAAAAAAACGAATGTCTGAAAAAAATTATTCAGACATCTGGCCACAAAAATTTTCATCCGATTGATTTGTCCGTCTCGAGCAAACGGGAGCACAAAAGAGACACGTTCAGTTTGGCACACCAATTCGTCCGTCTAGACACCAAAACGTCGAGCCGGAAACCATCTGAACACTTTCTAGCTCATAAAAGCATGTAGGAGAACGCTTTTTTTTTCTCTTTTTATTCTGCGCCTGAATAAGAGGTTTCAAGAGAAACCTGATGCTATTATGAAGTTAAGAATCCCTTACTCTCCTCCTTCCTCCTGTATTGCTTGATTTCACTAGAATTTCAGAGAGTATCAAAGGGCCTTAGCGGTGCAAAAACTTTTTGCTTTTCATTGCGCTTTACTGTATGCAAGCCCCATATATTTTTTTGCCTCTTCTATCTCGGCAAATGGTTAACGTGCGCAGGCTTCTTTCCTGTATACCAGCTGCGTCTTATAAGCGGTGCCATCCGTTTCATCTTCTTGCATGTTTTACCGCTATATTGGTTATATAAGGAACACTAGCACCTTCATCTGATTGCAGTTGTTCGGGGCCACCTATGAATCTGTTAGAAGGAACAAGCAGCACAAGACCAAAGAGAGGTTATTCTGCAGATTATAAGAATATAAATTTACAGGACCGGAATATAGAACGATGACGTACCATTCGAAAGGGATGACTTCGATAAAATGTTCAGATGGTATTGTGCCGGTTTTCTTTTTTTTTTATCTGTCAGTATCACGTTCTCTAACAATTTCGCTGCACCATTTTCTGTAAAGGTTCCGTGTAATGTACAGCGGAGTCCTTTATCGAATGTAAGGCAGCAGCCGTGACGTCAGCGCCTGGAAACGGGCATGCATACGACAAACAGTTCTGCTTCGCGCCGTCTACGCAAAAGACAATTTGCTTCGCTTTTTAGTTTGCTTGTTTGTTTGCGGCATCCGACAAAAACACCACGGGCCAGAATGAGTTATGTGCTTTGCGCGCTCCTGGGTGTTTGAGCCGGCGGCAAGCATCACCGCAAACAAGTCAGAGGAAACGGGGGTGGCGGGCGGGGGGCATGAGGAATTCGTGCAGTAAAAATATATATATCTCTTTCCAAGAAGACCAGAGGGAAGCGTCCTCGGGCTGTGGACATCACAGTGGAATGCCGAAAGCTGGGCAGGGGCAGCGGCATCCGGTCGTCCGAACGGAGGGTAACCAAACACCGAGAGTCGGCGGGGACACCGCGGCAGTACGCTCGAGCTCGGCTCAAAAGGGGCGCTCTTCGAAGAAATCAGCAGTAACAGCAAAAAGCCTGGACCTCACAATTTCGACCTCACACAATGACGACCTCACTCAACCTCAAACTCATGCGTGAGGTTGAGGTCCAATTTCGTGACCTCACTCAAAACATTTCGAGCTGTCGCCGCCCTCACCTCAACCTCACCTCACTCCGTGAGGTTGAGGTCATTTTGAGGTTGAGGTCGACCTCATGAGGTTGCCCACCTCTGGGTAGGAGGGGAACTATTAGATATTCGCGACACTTTCGTGCAATGTCCACTTTGTGGCAATTGTTCCTCTATCTGACTGCAGTCCCACCCAGCCGAGGATGGTTCTGCCCGTGGTGGTTCTGCTCAATATTTTTAGTTGCGCCATGCACATAGCCTCCGCTAGTTCCAATTGTTTGTTGCACACCCCCATTTCGAGGAGTCGTTCAGCTGAGGTCGAGATGGGTAGTCCCAGAGCCCTCTTCGCGCATCGTTTGATGAGTGCGTCTATTCTGTTTTTCGTCTGATCTGATGTTTAGGAATGGTGTGGCGTAACATATGCGGCTAGTGATGTAAGCCTGCATTAATTTCAGGAGGCTTCGTTCCTTAAGGCCCCGACCCTTGAGTGCGATTGCCCTGAACAGACCCGTGCCTTGCGTGGCGTACGCGTTCAGTTTCTTTAACAGACCCAGGATCATATTTTGTTCGACTTTTGGCACTGTTTGGTCGTCTACTGTTACGCTGATGTTTATCTGGCGTTTGCACCTGAGCGCCTTCGGGTTGTAGATAAACAGTTCCGATTTTTGTGGAGCACGAGAGGCCCCTTTCGGCCACGTAGGACACCACGGTGTCCGCCGCCGCTTGCAAGCGCTCCTCGATGCTCGCGTCACTCCCCTGGGTGGCCCACAGGTTTACGTAGTCCGCGTACATGCTGAATTTCTTTTCCAATTTCCTCAGTTCTGCCGGGAGGTTTCGCATGGCAACATTAAAGAGGAACGGAGACAGCACCGAACCCTGTGGCGTCCGTGCGGAGCCTTTAATTGGCGCTTCATCACACAACGAACCCAGATGTCTATTAGGCGTTAGTACTGCAGGCATAAGAAAAGGCGCAGTATCTGTCACATTAATTCTCCGCGGACACATGCATCACGCAGTAAAGGAAGGGAGGATGGTGGGAGTGAAGCAGAGAGGGAGATGCTGTACTGGAAGGGCTACGATTGTTTCATCTACTTATCGCAAAGAGAAAAGTTGAACTCATGAACAATGATGCAAGAACCGTTTGCGCTTAGGCAACTTCTAGGTAGTTCATTGTGCAGGATAACGCCAATTGCGGATTCTGACATTTGTAAAAATCTGAGCACTTTAAAAACGAACTTCTGTTGTCATTATTTGTCACACATTTGATACTTATCTTGTTCTCAACAAAATTTTAGTCCAGGAACCAGGTTGAAAGCAGCCTTTGGCAGAAGAGCATGGAAACAGCAGTTTTCCCCTTCATGATCTGGTGCATAATTTGGGCAGTCCGTTTCAACAAAACACTGCTCTGTGGCAATAGCCTCTTTTTTTTTTTTTTTTTCAGCTCTACAGCTGTCGTGGACCATAGTTCTTGCTTCCTTGCTGGACGTGCTTCATCTAGGCTCCACATTTATCTCCAGCTTCTCGAGAAGGAAGGAGGAAAAAACTAAGCACTTCATTACCCAGGCTTCCAGTTATGGGAAAACCACATTCTAAGGTTGCAAGTTGTGTTTAGTCAACCCAAGCTTCTATTCAGTATGGCTGAAAATTTGTCTTCTTAGCTGTCTGCCGTTCTCTCAATAGCAGGTCCTTTTTGGTTAGTGTGTAAAAAAAAGGTTTCAAACTTGGGGATACATAGTGTTGTTTCTTGCCCGCTATGTGGCTGTGTTTTGAAATCAGCATTCATAGGCACTTTCACTTGAGTGCACCCCCTCTCCCAAAGAATTTTTATACTGCCGAGATGACAACCAAGCATGGTGAGAAGTTTGTTTATAATAACCACAATCCAAAACAAAAATATAACATTTTTTTTGGTGAAGTTGAGACTTCTGCAGTGCAGCACTATGTTTACACACTAATTCCACAACTTTGCATAGTAAGCAAGAGTTTGTCGTTACTCTAGCCATTATAAATGGGCTTAACTGTGCATACATACGTCTGATTGTATGGTGGCAGGAGCCTTTGGGTCCGCTATAATGAGAACATTTTCTATTCGAGAAAAATGTGGTGTTCAAAAGTTAAGAACCTTGCGGGTACCTGTATAATATCCAAATTACAAGTGTGCATGGGCTGAAATTCTGAGCCCAAGCTCAGCCCTGTGATCAGACTTAAGGCTCAGGCCCTGCTCGGAGAGTCCGGATCATGAATCCAGCAGCGTTGAAGTTTCACTCTCTCGATGCTCTAACTTGTGGCTGGAATGAATACCTTTTCACGTTTTGTGTGCATAGCTTTCTTGCTTTTCTAAAGTGCGCAGGATCCAACTATGAGCAAAGGACCGATTCTGTGGCTGACTACTGGGTGAGCTCGTTTCGTTCACTGCGTGCCTTTCACGGTACCGGCAAGGCGTGCCGCAACTGCATTGTCTGGGCTGAGCAGTCATAAGGCAACTTTAAGAACCGCAGATATTGTGACTATAGAGTTATGACCCACTTTCATCGAGGCTATTTTGAGGCCAGGAGCAAGACAACAAATGCCAGAGGCAAAAGCATGGCACGAATATCGAAACGAATAATGAAACATTTGTTAACGGCAGGGACGCCTTGGATTGACGCCTAGTGAGAACTCTCGACACACTCATTGGGGTCCATTTGAGACGCCTAGTGTACCATTAATATATCTATGCTTTCGCAATAGTTGTGTGTAGCCCGGCCTGCCAGAGACAAATATACCCTGGCCTGGGCCCGGCCAGAGCCCGAGGGCTTCAGAGCGGCCCAAGCCCATGCGCACCTTGAATCCAAACTCGCTTATAAAGGCCAGATTTATGGCAAATAGTTACTCATTGCGAGAAGTGGCTTTGCAGGTAAGAAAAAAACAACCATGGCTGCACCTCTCGATTAAAGTGAATGAGGAGGCTCGACCCTACTATTGCGAAACTGGTGCTACCATAAGCGTGGAAAATTTTGCCCTAGCCTCATGGCACCTTGCACCCATGGAACAATACAGCGACCAAACGTGCAATGAAAAGGTTGGCTGAAGTGTAGGCTCCTTCTGCCTCAATCAAAAAGTGCTCGCAGCAGCCAACATAAAAGCAATAAAATGCGGTATCGACAGTGTGTGCCAGAGACCGAGGTTAACTAAGTTTGAGTGTAGCAAGCAACATTTCATGTGCTTGCAGCTATAATAGCCAGTGGCCTCACAGCCTAACAATAAATACTGCCTATATGTAGGGCTTATCAAAAAAGAAAATTCAGCAGTGTCCAAAACATATTTAAAGAGCTTTTATTCTCTTTGTCTTTTTGTACAGAGCATCAAATATAACTGCAGCACCTTTGAAACAACTAAAACATTCTGTGAAATAAAAAAAAAAAGATATTTGCACTGAAAAGGTGCCACGCTGCAACAAGTGGGCGGATGAAGTTTGAAGACGGCTTCAATTCACTCTGAATGATGCGAAGAATCATGCTGATTAACTTGTCAATTCAAACAACTTCATTCCTCATCTTTCTGTACTTATGGGGTGTGCAATGAAAAAGACAGAGAAGGAAAAAATAAAAAAAAGATGAGCCCTCCAGCTGCCAGCCAATACCCTCTATGTGAACAGTGTAAGTCAGCTCCTTTAAGTGAATGACACAGCGAAACAACGGGTAGGCGGGCAGGCATCTTGAGGTGGAAATTTCTCAGTGCCGAAACCTGCAAGGAAAAAAAAAACAAGAGCTTAAGGCGTGCTGATGCAAAACAGTTCATCATTCGTGTCACAGCGCAAAAAAGCCCATGCAAGGTTTAACCCTTTGAGTGTTTTTGCTGTATGGGCACCGTGGCCAATTCCACCCTACAGGATTTTGTTGTGCAGGTGCTGTGCTGAGCGCGCATTTGAAATTTAGCGCCCTTTTGAAAAGACTCGCTTGCTGCGAGCTGCTGCCATCTTCTAGAATGTACAAAAAGTACTAAAAATTGTTGATGCTACCATCTTGCAGAGGAAAAGAAAACTGGCCATGACCAAGCCGCACTCTGTTAATGGCAATACAGTAAAAGCTCGTTAATTCAAATTCCACGGGGCCGCCAGGCCAGTTCGAATTAACCAAAATTCGAACTAATGAAAGTGAGCAAAAATGAAGGCATTTGATGCCCGGAGGGCACGAAAAACATTTATTTAGCAAAAAAGTGTTATCATCTTCTGCTTCTTCTCTCTGAGGGCTACCGTACTCACTCGGTCTTCTAGCATGCGAATGCGACGCAGGGAGTCTTCTTCCCCCTCTTCAAAGCTGAAGAAAAGGCGCGCGACATTCAGCGCTCCCATAACTTCTGCCGCGGATGGACGCACGGGCTCTTGCTCCTCGTCGTCGTCCTCGTCTTCTGCCTCTTCTGGGACAGACTGCTCCCCAACAATTTCAGCGACAATGTCCTCATCACTTAGGGCACCGCACACTGCTGCATCGCTGTCTACTCCAACGTAATCATCAAAACTGACGTCCTGCAGCACAGCACGCACAGCCGCAGGCAGAGGCTCCGGACTCCCATCGTCGCCACTTTCTTTCATACTTCCGGCAGCAAAGCCACAGTGGTGGAAGCAGTTTGCAATTGTGGACGGCGTGACCTGCTCCCATGCACGCACCAACATGTGCATTGCTGTGAGCAATGTGATGGTGCTGGTCTTCTGGTTTCCAGTGCACAAAGTCATGCGCTCGATCATGTGGCGCCTATAGAAACATTTGATGTTTCTGATCACCCCCTGATCCATCGGCTGCAAGGCCGCAGTCGTGTTGGCGGGCAAAAAGACGAGCCTTGTGGCTTTCAGCTCGGCGTCGACTTTGTGTGCCGAGCAGTTATCCACAATGAGGAGAACTTGACGCTTCCCTAGCTCCATCCTCCGGTCGAATTTCAAGAGCCATTTTTTAAACAATTCGCCCGTCATCCACGCCTTGCTGTTGGCGGAGTATTCCGTCGGCAGCGTCCTAATGTTCTTGAAACATCTAGGCTTATGTGCCTTGCCGACAACAAAAAGAGGGACCTTCTCCGTCCCGGTCATATTAGCGGCGACCAGAACAGTAATCCGCTCTTTGCTTCGCTTGCCGCCAGCGCAGCTATCCCCTTCAAATGTTACCGTTCTGTCGGGCTGGAGCTTATAAAACAAAGCCGTCTCATCAGCATTGAATATATCATGTGCCGAGTAGCTTTCTAAGTACTGCTGCAGAGCACCGCTTCGCCACGTGGCACAAGTTTCTGCATCCACTTCTTTGGCTTCTCCAGACAACACCCGGAAGACAAGATTATGTCTGTCTCTAAAGCGATGAAACCATCCTTCGGAGGCGACAAAATCTTCCACATTCAAGCGCAGGGCGAAATCGGCCGCCTTCGCCATGATAATTGGGCCGCTCAGTGGAATGTCAGCGCTTCTCATTTCTTTCACCCACGTGATCACAGCGGTCTCAATTTCCGGATACTTGGCTAACCGAAGCCTTTTTCTGTTGCTGGCGAAATCTTCGGCTTCATAGGCATCCTCGATGGCCTTCCTATTTCGGACGTACGTCGACAACAAGCTTGGTGGAATCCCGTGCTTTTTCGCGATTTCCACTTTGCTGGCCTTCCGTTCATTCACCTCGCGTAAAATAGCCACTTTCTCCTTCACCGTCTTGGCACAGTATTTCCCACGCGAACACATCTCGCGGACACAAGCTCACAACAAGCGGCGTGCAAAACGAGGGCTCACGAAATGCAACACGAAACCGTGGTCGATAACACTAAAACGTCGTTCCTCGAAGGAGTCGCGGCAGGAAAGACTGTTTAGTACTTGTTCCAGCACCCTAGCGGCGCCCCGATGGTTGTGCCATCTATCGTTCTGCCGTGAAAGCTTCCAACGATGGTTTTTAACAGCGCCGCTTGGCGGCGCCAATTTTTGAGTGAATTAACGAGCTGTTACGCGCATAGACTTCTATGCACTGCGGACCGGACCACGATGACTATTTCGAATTATCCAAAATTTCGAATTAACGAGTTGTGAATTAACGAGCTTTCACTGTACAGCCTCATGGTTTCAGTTTCTCCCCACAATCATTGCAGACGCACAAAATTTGATCGTTATTTGTTGGCACGCTAGCAGAGGCCCATGAAGATCTTCTAGGACTTACATTAGAAGTGTTGCAAAATTGTTCACACTACCATCTTGAGAGAGAGAGAGAGAAAACCACTGACGTGACCTTCGGTGCTGCGAGTGTTTGCGGTGACTCGCCCTGCCAGTTTCATTTTCTCTGCGTGACCGTAACGAAAACGCGGAAATTTAAATCTATCTTTGTTAGGATACTAGCGGACGGCCGTGAAGGCAGATTTTTTTCCATTGTCGATGCTCTCAGCTTATGCCACTCATGGGGTGTCATTGCACTCCCATTCAGTTTCACTGATGACTGCAATACTCCCTCTATATATTTTTCACCTATTTTTCCCGACTTTTGCAATTTTGTTCGATTAAATCGGCGAGAGAAAGCCTTGACACTGATGGTAATTTTCTTGACACTGTTTGACACTCAAAGGGTTAAATATACACTGATCTTCTAACTGCAGAGTATTATGACCTAGACAGACTTCACTCAAAATTCTCATAACGCAAAGGTGCCACTCATTGACCTGTGAGGCCAGCCCATTACTTTAGCTATTTAATAAAGCTCATTACGCTCCTAGCACTCTTGAATACCGCTTTCTTCATTGCACAATAATCGCTCCTGCAACTATCTCTACTCTTCAAGAACATGAAAATGGCAAGAATGGAAAATGACCTTTGGCGCACCACCCCATAACCAAATGATCTAACGGGCGCCATTGCACGTGACACGATAGGTCTGGAAGCAGGCAAAAAAACAGGGGTGGGAGCAGGCTGGAGCATTTTGGAGCAGCTTTGGAGCATGCTTCTTAAGCTAATTACCTTTGATGATTGCAGGTTTCTATTCCTGACACACAAAATTGCCAATTTAATTCCTTTTTATGCAACATTAAATGCTTTTCCGTGTCACAGCACAAATTTGATTCCTTTCTATGCAACATTAAATGCTTTTCTGACTATGCCCACATCCCTGAAAAAGCAAGACAAACGGTCAAAACATGTAAAGGTGTTTAAAAAATAGATGACCTAAGTAACAATGCTTGCACTCTTCATAGCTGAACATGTTTGGCCTAAAGCAGGGGTTCTCAAACTGGGTTCCGCGGAACACAGGGGTTCCGCGGGCTGTCTTCTTGTGTTCTGCGAGAACCCTCACAGCTCAAAGCAAGCACTGCTCTCAAAGAGAAATTTAATGGTGAAGGCTTGGTGACATTTTGGATGGGGACTGCTCCACTGTTTCCATGCCTCTTTGAAAGGGCAGTGGACATTTTGCTTCCCTTTTCAACTACATATGCATGTGAACATTTTCAGCCCTTGCCTATATGAAGAACAAGCACAGGAGCAGTCTTGACCCGGCAGCTGATATGAGACTGGCTCTGAGTGCTACTGAGCCACGCTTTGACTTGCTCTTAAAAGGGAAGCAGTACCACCCATCACATTAGTATTTCTATTATTCTGTGCAATAAACATTTAACCTTTGCAACTCTCTCTTTGCAAAAATGCACTCGACAACATTGCTGGTAAGTGGAAGCGCAGGGGGGGGGGGGGGGGGGGGGGGGGGGGGGGGGGGGAGGGGGTTCCCTGGAACTTATTGAAGGCTTTTGGGGTTCCTCCAAGCAAAAAAGTTTGAGAACCCCTGGCCTAAAGGATTTGCCCGATAGATTCAAACGCGTATGTAGTCTACCACTTTGATGTGCTCAAGCAGTGCCACTAGATTGGAGTTTACATCAATGATCAGCATATTTCTGCTCTATATTTAGTGCATATCCTTTCTGATCCTACGCCTCGCCTGATAAATTTCCAAGCGCTAGTCAGTATTGTCTTCAGATAGATGGCACTCAAGGGTAGCCTTTTCATCCTTCAGCTTCTTTACTTTTCTTCTAGATCTGATTGGCACATTTGGCACACCACCCCATAACGCTTCCAAGTGTATGCTTTTGTCTGATGGAGGCCTGACATGTTTGTCATGAACAAACTGGCTTGGTGTTGAAGTACAGGCTTGTTTTCACAGTAAAGACATTAAAACAACTTGGGCATTTTTTGCAGCCGGACAAGTTTCCTAACGGCACGCTAGCTGCTTCACTTGCTGCTCTTGCTTCTCTCTCCACCGATGATTCAAAAGGCTGGGAGGTGATGCTACGTCATATGCACTGAGCATTTTTTCGTAGTCCTCTTAAATCGCTTGTTGCCCCATATTATGTTTACTTGCGACTGAATATTTATTATGCTCCATGCTCCTGCACGCTTCATAAGTTTTATTTGTATTAAGCCCAGCGCAAAAAAGTGTTACATTTCCAGCACCGGTGCGCCGCCATCATACCAGTGCTCAACTAGCAAAAAACATCATGGCAGCCGTTTGAAGCAGTTTTTTAGCAATATTCTGTTTTAGAGCAGAATGGGGCAGTGATTCCACCCCCCCTCTCCCCCCCCCCCCCCCCCCCCCCAAAAAAAAAAAATGAAAAAGGACAACGCTGCGGTACCAATTAAAGGCTCAACACTTGCTGTTCAAGCTAAGTTGGTCTTTTGGTAACTGAAGGCATCACAAAACAGACAACCACAAAGCAAAAGATGACATGACGCAGAGAAAGCTTTATATCAGTGCAGCTACTATGAATTTCAAAGTATGAGTCGCCAATAGCCCAGCACCAAGTTTTCTCGAGCACTGGCCTACCCATTAGCATAATAGCACCATGTTTCCACTGCCCTGAATGTCGCAATGCACTTGAGTAATGTGAGATTCTTCTACAAGCTAGTACTGCTGGAGTGGTAGGTTATTAGAAGGCAAAGCAGAAAGGTATTAAGAAGTGAGAACATGCACCCTGGCACACAGTGGCACACAGTAAATATGCAGACTGCTCTTAGGATGGACTTCCACATTAAAATGTGCTTGCAATTTCCTGAAGTGAACGAGTTAGGGTTGCATTAGTTCCCCAGATGGATAAAAAACACCTCCTTTTTCAGTGCATCTGCTATACACCTTTTCAGTAAGTGGTCCCTGTGCGCCACCATAGTACTTGATGGACTGCATTTTGCGCAGAAAAACCGTTTCCGCTGCGGCTTCCACCGTGCTAGCGACAAGCGCAAAATGCAGTCCACTGAGCAATATGGCGGTGCCCAGTGACCACTTAATGAAAAGGTGTATACTCTGTGTGATCTGTAATTCTGCAATATGCGCCTCGTGTTCTTTGCGAGGTGTGCTTGCACTGAGGTCACAGTACCGCGACCACATGTGATGGCTGGCGTCGTGGAGTATTTAGTCTATTGAAATCACTGCGCTGATCACTGCTCGCGTGTCCAACGTTGACTCTACACACAGTAGGCTACCTTCAATCACAATGGCAAGTGCAAGGCCCCTTGTAAAGCAGGCAAGCAATGTTAACATGCAAAGTGAGTGCACGTAATCCAAAGGGGACAGCTGCACAGCGTTACCATCAGAGAGGCTTGTTGCTGGGGCTGCCCACCGTCCGAAGATAGTGATTTCTTGTTTCCCACATGACAGAACAACAAAATCACTAGTCTTCCAGACAGGAAGCGCCAGAGAAGAGGATGTGGCCAGAGCTGTCGCATGGCAGAAACCTGGACATGCTTCTCGCATGCAACAGGTGAAGAGGGCAGAGCCAATGTATAGCGAGCACCACAACATTAGCACACCATGAAAGGCCCCATGTAGGGCTACATGTGTTTCTCACCTTAGCATACCAACAACACCAGCCCCCATTTGCCCAGTTCCTGCGACGGCTGCCTTTATCTCCCTGCAAAAATAATACAAAAAGACAGTTGGCAACCATGGATTACTTAAAACAAAAAATGGGAGCCAAGAGAGCAATTGCTCAAGACACCTAGCCATACAAATAGGTTTTTGCCCTTAGAGGAAGAAGAGGCTACACATCATCCACTACCTTAGCTGCACAAAGGAAGCATTGAGGTTTGGTTATACAGTGAAAGCTCGTTAATTCGACCCCCGTTAATTTGGCAAATCGGTTAATTCGACGTGCACGCGAGGTCCCTCCAATTATACATAGGAGTCTATGGGGCAAAACTCTCGTTAATTCAACCAAATTTTGTTGTGCGTCGGTTAATTCGACGTAGCTCCATAGCCCCGTAGCCCACCATTTCGCATTTCACTGCGGAAGGGGTAAAAAAAAAGAAAAAAAGCCCGGGCAAGAGCGGCGCTAGTGTGAAGCTGAAAAATAAAAAGGCAGTGTACGCCATCCACACTGTCATCGCCATCAGCAGAATGATGCGAGGGGGGCGAGGTCAGCCGGAAGTTCGTTCTTTCCTAGACCTGCCTTCGCGCAGTGGAGTAGTCGAGCTTCGCCTCAGCGTGTGTCGTCGCCACTTGCTTTTTGCATCTACGGTCATGCTTCGCCTACGTGTTTACTGTGCTGCGTGTGTGCATAGAGTGCTGTGCCTGCGCATCTTGACGCTGAGTGCTGCTGCGATGGCAACACCAGCAAAGCAGCCGAAGTATGAAGCGAAGGACCTGGCCACAAAAGTGCAAATATTGAAGGCGACCGGAGCTCGAAGAAGCCATACTGCGATGGATCACAAACGCACAAGAGGCCTATCTCCCTGTGAGTGGGCCACTAATTTGTGCACAGGCTGAAAGATTCGCTGCAAGAATGAATGTCGAAGATTTTAAAGTCTCCGAAGGTCGGCTCGCTCGTTTTAAAAACCGGCACAATCTCGCATTCAAGAATGTGTGTGGCAAAAGAGCTGCCGCGAGCGAAGAAGCAATCGAGGAGTGGCGGATCAACGACTTGCTTCAACATCTGGCTGCGTATGACCCGACACACATATTCAACGGATGAAACAGCACTGTTCTTTAAAGCTCTCCCGGACAAGACGATAACTTTCAAAGGTGACCCGTGCACAGCAGGAAAACGTAGCAAGGAAAGAGTTACTATTCTACTTGCCACCAACATGACGGGAACAGAGCGGTTGCCGCTCTTAGTGATTGGAAAGGCGCAGAAGCCTAGATGCTTTAAAAACGCGGGGAACCTTCCTGTTAATTATCACGCTAACAGGAAGGCTTGGATGACATCCAACATTTTTTAGACGTGGCTGCATCAGCTTGACTGGCGTTCTGGAATGGAGAAGCGCAAGGTCCTCATGGTTGTAGGTAATTGCAGTGCTCACTGCAAGGTGTCTGGCCTTGAATGGATTAAGCTGGTGTTTCTCCCATCTAATACAACCTCAGCCCTACAACCCATGGATCAGGGAATAATTCAGTTCGTGAGATGCAAATACAGAAAACACGTCTTTCAGCGCATGCTTCTGTGTATGGAAGCGGGGAAGAAATACGAGCTTACGCTCCTCAGCGCTATAAACATTCTGGCTCATGAATGGACCAAGACGCCTCCAGAAGTGATCGCTAACTGCTTCAGGCATAGCGGTTTTGTATCCCCGGACTGCCGTGCAGGGACACTGCCATGTGAGACGGCTGACTCAAATGCAGAGGACAGCTGTTTTGACAATGTCTTGCCTTCTTCTGTGCGGCTTGCTGATTACATCACTATTGATGATGGCGTCGCAGTTGCCGGACAGCTGACTGAGGACGACATAATTCAGGAAGTTAAAAGTATCGGCAACGACGATTCATTAGAAGTTGATTGTGAACAGCTGCCCCCGCCGTTGAAGCGCATGGTTAAAGAAGCCACAGAAGCGTGGTCCGTTCTGGAAGAATTCTGCGAACAGATTACCGATGGTGCGCATGCCACGGAGCATCTGGCAGGTATGTCATCCAGGGGCTCATTTGGGGCTCATACAGTGAGCTAAAAAAGGAGGTGTGCATACTGGATATCTATAAATGCTAATCTATGCTTTTATGGAGTGAAAGTCTTAATTTTAAATGCCTGTGTACCTCATTCAGCTGTAAATTTTTCAAAATCAGGCAGTCTGAATCACACTTCCCGGATAATAATATTAATAAAAAAAAACGTATCAACAAAGTTTTACTGTACTGCCAATCTCAGCAGAAAGCATGCTTATGCTCAATGGCATTCTGCTATGTCTGAATAGGTTTAACAAATGTAGCCCTGCAACAAAATTCACACTGCTCTGCCCATAGTCAAAAACAAAAGGTTTCAATGCAGCAGGGACTGGCTGACACTGGTGAGCAGCATGTCTTCCATCATGTCACTGCCATGCTGCAAGATGGTGCATGCAACCACACAGTGCTTGGGAATGCAATGCCCACGTGCTATCAAAGTAGCCCAGTTAGCTGATGCACACTACAGGTAACAGATGCTGGCGGTATTACGGTCCCTGGATCTTCATTAAGGCGTGTGAATATTTGAAATTCTGAATAAGAATTGAATCTGTTGGCTATTTGGTTCATATATAATTTGACAGGTTGATATCTGAGAATTTTTACAACATTCACCCGCGATCGCAAACAGCAATGACTCTCTTAAATCTGATTGCTTCAAAAGCCCGGCATTTGCGCAAATTATCCAACGATAGAGCCAAGTGTGTTGGAAATACATCATAACAGTGTCCTCTTCATTTTTCTCCTCCGTCATTTGTTGTGTGGGCCCTTCAGATTTGGATGCTGCTAAGCTTGAACTTCACGTAAAATTCCACAAAGTGAGTTTTACCACATACTATATATGATGACACCAAGGCAGCCGACCACCTGCTTCGAGCAATCACAGCATGAAAGGGCACCGTTTTTTTTTTTTTTTTGCATTTCACTGGAGCTTATAGGAAAACAATTTCAATTTGCCAAACCCTAGAGCACAACCACCAGTTGATTAAATGCACACAGGGTTTCCCTATTGTGGAGTCAACAAGTGGGAAAAAATTTTCATTCTTTTTCACAAATCAGAGCATTTTTAGTTTACCATTGTAACTTCCCCTGCCATAGTTGCCTCTTGCCATGCCTCCTCCTCGGTACGGGCGCTGCAGGTCCCTGCAATCATAAAAGCATTCTATTGGATTGCATCCTTTATGAACAGGTGGGGATAAGAGAACATCCCGGGGCACCTGAGAGGAGTAAAAAAAGTGTGCTAGGCTGCAGCATGCAAGTGTAGAAGAACATGCAGAGCCTAATCTTTGGCAGGCTAGGAATTCTTCACAGCGGTCCTAGGAAAGCACATTTTTCTGCGATGCTCAATCACTGAAGACTGACTACGCTTCGCAATGAAATTGAAAAATGGTAAAGACACTGCAACAGAAAAATGACAATAAAACAAATAAATGACAAAAAGGGAACCGGGGCAGCATTCTTACTGTGCAAGCATTTAGAGAGAGAAGCAAGGCAAGTGCCACTTGCAGTACAAGCAGCCACCCAGACCGAGACATGCTGTGACACCACTCCCAGGAGCACCACATGCACAGCTTACAGAGAGCCCTATTTAAGCTTCTCAAGGTTATGTGATATATACAGTAAGTGCGTTTCAGAGCCCCCAAGGCAGAGTGTGCCATGTGCAATCCTGTGCATGTAAGAAGGCTCCAAAACAGTGAGGATGTATGTATACATTCAATGTGCAGCTAAGTTCCTGTAGCTCAAGGATGTAAAGAGGAAAACACAAGATGCAATATAATGCTACAGTAATTCTCATAAGCGCTTTTTTAAACTGACAAACACTAACACGCACATGCTCGTTTGCCATGCAGACCAGGAAGACCTGGCACAAGCATTTGGTTTAGACTTCCAAGTAGTAGTTCCATGACAAAAATATTCGAGGGCTACCTGAAAGACAGCAAGGGTAAAGCAACTAACCTCTTATGCTTGTGAGCTGAACTCAATTTTGTGAGCGACTGCTTCACCTGGTAGAATTTGCGTGTTCAATGATGCAATGTGCTGCTACCACCCACCAATGAAGCCCTTTAACAGACTGTTCTCAAATACTATACTCGGCCTCCAACTGACAAAGCCCAATTTATTTAGGTATCTATCTGATGAAAATTAGCACACATCAGGGATGATAAGGCCATGACAGGCTTTTTGAGTGTCTTGGAGAAAAAGAAAAAAGAATGTTTTCCCCATTTTTTTTTAATCCCTCAAATTTTTGGAACTGAAAGAGTGGGCTTTTGGAGCAAGGAAACCTCACTACGTGGTGGACACCTACATTTCCAATGAACGGCATATAACTGGAGGTCCATATGTCATCGGTTCAAACCTTTGTCCTAAATTAGCTTCCAAGTTTGACTAGAAGATGGTGGAGAAATGGGAAGTGAAATGACACGACATCACCCTGAATGCAGCACAGAGAACAGTGGCGGTAGTTTGATATGAAATTACATGCATATTTAGGCATGTTTATCCTAAATCCGGGTGACAGCGACGCCTTTTCGACCGAACAAGCTGTATATACTGTTGCGTAAAACTACACCACACAATGATGCACTTAAACCAGACAGCACTACTAGATGCGGGGCTGGGACTACAACTTTTGTCAACATTTTTTTTTTTTTTGCTCACCATTCTTAGTGGCTTGAAACAAAATTCCCAGGCTCTAATGCATAAAAATTTTGTACGATGAAAGCAGTCACTGTGAAACAGCTGGAGCAGATGTGTCTGTTCCGCAGCCTTCCTAATACTTCCCAAGGCACAGTAATAAAAAATAATTTAGCACTAACTAGCCTCTCATCAACCCGATTCACCAACGTGTTCATCACAACTCTATAAACGACTTCATCGTGGCCTGTTGCTAAGACATGCTGCCAGCTCTCGCATCAACATTCTGACTGTCGATTTCACAAAAGGAGAGCAAGTTAACTTGTGACAGTTGTGTAATGCTGCAACCAGTGAACACTGTTTGAAATCCAAGGTAACTGGCAATGCGTCCAGGTCCACAAAAAGTCCTGCGATTTATGAATATTAAGAGACAAATTACTTAAAATAAAGAGCGTTGCAAATGGAATAGCAAGAGCATTTCATAACTATGTTCAGATGCCTTTACACACAGTGACATGCAGAGAAAGAAGTGTCATGCTTGCCTGTTATTTCGGCACAAATCAGCACAATTTTTTCATTTTAGTGCATTTGGCACAGCCATCCCAGTCCTGTCCAATGGTTGCATCACATTTCATCATCCAAACTAGAAATACTCTGAAGAATAGGAGGGCATCAGGAACTTGATTTATATATAATTAGCAGACAGCACATTGAAAAGTACACGACAGAACTGCAAATGGCCAAACTCATTCCCCCTGGTGTGTAATGCAGGTGCCACACTCAAGATTCAGCATTCCTCTGTCACCGCATGCATCCGACCCAAGAAAGCTTGGCAAGCAAGTGAAAGCGGATGGCGTTAAGACAGGGAGGATCATCTCTTGGCTGTGCCTGTCCTGTGCCCGTGAGGGAGGGGCGTAACAGCATACCTGTGCATGCCACCAGCACTTAGAGGCGGCGAGTGCCAGGGACGCGGAGCTGGTTCGTCCGCAAACGGAGGCGGAGCATCCCCCCACGGTCCACGCTTGGGTGCTCGACCCCGGGTAAAGGCATCCAAAGGCTCATCTCGCCAGAAGGCCACATTGCCACCACTCCTTCTGACAGTGGCATCGTTGGAGAATGGAGGGTGTGGTGGAACAAAAAGGGGGAAAAAAAATGTTTGAAACATCACCCTTCCTTTTATGAGAGGGGCCCACTCTTCAGTGCTCAAATAGTGCGAGATAAATTTTACCAGGGCATGTTATTTGCAGGCCTAAGGAATGTGCCAGCACTTTGTGTGCAATGGCTGTCATCCTGCTCAAAAAATAAAATGCAAATAGTAATAATAATAACAAACAAGAATCACAGAGGAATCTCACATATGGTAAAACAGTGGCACATCCCCCCCCCCCCCTCCCCCAGGGAGGAGCACACTGTTCAGTGCATCAACTTACCCACGAATCTGTCCCATGGCCATCCCTGCAAGCGACCCACTGCCACCAGAAGCACCACCCGTGGCTCCCTCGGCAAAGCCACCATACTCCTGGGAAAACTCGGGGTCAAAGTTGTGCGGGTCATAGGGCTTGTTCAGGCCCTTGATGGGCGCCTGCAGAGAAAGACATGCCAACACTCAACTCTGGCCAGAGCTACATAGGGTGGCCAACTTTTGCATCAAGTTTTCAAACCATGGGATGGACACCCAAAGCACAAGCTACAGGTGCAAAGCAACAGATTCCAAAGCTGTGCTGTGCTCGTGTGCTGGGAGCCTCTGGCAAGTTTAGAAGCAAGGGGAGTGGAACAGAGGCTCCACTCCCCTGCACATCTCTCATTACAGTACATAGAAATGCTTAGTTTGGCCACATGAAGGCCTTCCGTCCTTCACAAGATACGACGTCATTAGCAGACTCAACTCATATGCCTTTTGCATTATACAGGAACATTACACATTGCCTGTCGATCTTATTGCTCAACCTCATTTTGAGTTGCTCGATTTTCCCTTCATTTTCTATCCACCTTATCGCTGAAAATATCTGGCTTTCTGCAACAAACATCACACATGCATTTCTCAAGTCCGTTCTTATATTTTAACTTGAGCTAGAGGATCCACTGGTCATTGAAATAGAAATCGAACCCATTGGGACCCTCGGATCCCGAACAAAACGTATTACTCCAAGGTAACAACACACATATGTATGACTTGATTATAAACGGACTTTATATCTATGCCGGGTAATCTTCACATATTATGGCAGCTTACAACCATAAGCTAATGTGAGAGCAACCGAAGCACAAATTTAGGAATTTGTGATCAAGTGAGCAGCAAAGTGGATGTATGCAAAACGAGAATTCACAAGGGGAGCTGGCAGACAGGATCCCTTAATGGCGGAGCTTAGCGGTCCCTCAAATTTTGTTACCCTTCAGGCTGCTTTCGACACATGACCAAAACCCATGGAGGAAGGAAAAAAACTGAGGAGAGGCCCCAAGTATCCCAGATGCATTGCGAAAAACTTGCCGGAAGTCACATGCTTTTTTAAGGCTAGATATGGGGCAAATAGCAACAGCGTCAGCGTTGCTATCGGGCAGCATGGCTGTCGGCGTCGGATGGCGCGGAGAAGTGCTCAGACGGGGAAGGGCACACAAAGGAGTGAGAGGAGAAATTCTGCCCCATGTGTAGGTGGTGCCCCAAAAAGGGACGTCACGGCCTCTCCTCAGTTTTTTTCCTTCCTCTATGCCAAAACCTAACATTTAACATGCGTCATTTTAGGGATATGCAAATGAGAATCGAAATCAAATGCTATAGAAGAAAAGCCTTCAACCATCACTTCAAATCTCCATTCAGTACGAGGAAAATTTCAGAAGAACAGAGAGCAACACTAGCAGCACATCTTATACTCTTTGCAAAGAAAAATTAAAATGAAACATTGACCCAGAATGATATTAAAGAAAAACATAATGTGCACATAAACTGCTCGACTAGACAGCACAAGAATGTGTAACCCATAATAAGCAGCTGAAAATCATTGCAGTGCCAGAAATGCCCACTCACCACTCCAATGATGTCACAAATCTGCTTGATGCAGTCCACCACGACAGCAGGTGAGCCAGTGACCTTGACTATGCGCTCAGTGGATCCCGGGCAGCAGCTGCCATGCACTTTGATGTTGGCACCCGTGGACTGTGAGGAAGGTTCACAAAAATACTGCAGAACCTCGATGATACAACCATGGCAGATACAAATTTTGGGACGATGCACATTTGTTTCTGATGTTCTGAACAGTCTTCTGTGCCACTACAGATAATGTGAATGTGCAAGTGATGACTGGACCCTCCAACATCAAACACTGCCAGCATATTGCAGATCTGTGGTACGCAGAGTGAGCCTTGAGTGGCGAACAGTCTGCAGCCATAAATCAGCTGCTAAAAGAAAGATCTACTCCCACATCCCTGCATGCAGGTTTAGTTTGTTTTGGATGATAGAATATCTTCGCGACCTCTTGATTTGTATCACTAAGGCTCCGCTATAAAGGTCACAAACGTTGCAGGTAAAAAACAATTGTTGGATAGCGCATAAAATTGCTGCTTACATTGAACAATCAAAGAACCCCCTCGAAAATCTATTTAAGAATGTAGCAACAGTGAGCGCATTTACCAAACTTTCGTAAATGAAAAGATATACTAAGTGTAACACTTCTTGTAGAGCTCCAGTGATCACCTTCCCCAAGTAGAGCAGTGTCAGGTGTGGCCTTGGGGAACACGGCACAACTGGCGACAGCCTCTGATTGGGCAGCTCGATTTTTCACGAGGAACTGCTGCCATGTAGGGAAGCCAGCATTCGCTACAACAGTACCGTAGTGAAACTAACCTGACTGACCGTAGGCTACTGGCAGTTCTACAGAGGCTCGCTTCGCTGAAAGCAACTGCAAAACACAGCGGCACCTTAATCCCAACCAAAGACTGATGTGATTATATTGTACTGAAAATATGAATATGAAAATATGAAATATGATCATCCTAGACAGCGGCTAGTAACAAAGCATCATCCGTGGAGACTGATGTAAAGAAAGCTAGGGCTAGCGGCACCCTGCGAGCAGCATGCCGTCAGTAATGCCAGTGGGCGGCAGTCACTGCACAACGCATTTCCCCTGCTTTGGTATGTTGTAATTTTACTTCTAGGCTGCAGGTAATCTTATCAAGTGTAGAGAAAGGAAGCGTGCAGAGTTGGTCATCGAACAAACATCAGTTAATGATATTATAGTCAAAACCAAGAACTGGGCATGGGCAGAACATGTAATGCAAAGGAAAGATAACTAATGGTCACTAAGGGTAACAGTTGGATTCCAAAGGAAGGCAATCAAACTATTTTGTGACTTTCTTCAAATTCGATACTATATCCGGGATAGACTATATCAGAAAATACCATCACACTACTTGTCTATTGATATTTTAAATTGTTTTTCTGTGTAAAAGGGCTCCTAATAAACAAGAGGCTATTTCAAAGAATTGTGTTGTATTTTTGTGAAGTAAAACTTGCACTGCTCACCATAAATTTCACAGAAGTGTGCAAGATGCTTTTGCTATAACGCTTTAAAGCAGTTTAAAGTTGCGAGCCTACTATTAGTGACAAGTGAAAGGTACTGGTATACACCAGAAAATGTTGTCCAATATTAGCAGCAAAAATGTGCAGAACTACCATTTTGTATTAATTACACTCTAATCTAGAAGACTGAGCAATGCCAGAAGTGACACGGGTGAAATGCAGTGTTGAAATGTTCGTGCTCTGCTGATATATACAACGCCACATTTTTAAATTCCATTTTTTTCTTTTTTTTTCTCTACCTTTGCCCTAGAATAACGCCCTGAAAGGCACTGTAGGAACCTTAATGAATGAATAGCCTGATTATATGTTTAGTGACAGGGGTGACATGCCTTGTTCAAATGTTCTTGCTCTGTTGGTAAGAAGATAATACGCTTACAAGTTAGCACACCACAATTCATGAACAGGACCAAAGCAGGAAGCCTATGCCCCTCCACTTGTTCAGCCCCGTGAGAAAGAACAAACCTCGCGGAGCTCCTTGATGCGGCAGCCAGCACGGCCAATAATGCAGCCAGCGTGGCTCTGGTGCATGAGCAGGCGCATTTCACTCTCTGAGCCTCCATTTTGGCCAGTGTGCTGAGCAAACTGGAAACAAGGAATGCAGGCTATGAGCGAGGCTCAAGTGTAAAAGAACTACATAGGATTCAAGTGCAACACTTATTTAGCAAGGCAGCATGAATCGTCTCACACTAAGATATACTCCGGGGCATGCAAAATCTATGGTTGCACCTGGCAGCACCAGCGGTAGCATCTGAGTAGAAGAGGTACTCACATCGTCCAACTTGGGAATGATGTTGAGCAGGATATCTCCGAGTGTGTCCAGGTCAGCCACAATGGAGAGGATCCTGGGGTCGGATGGGGCAGCACCCGGAGGAAGAGGGCACAAGACACACAAAGGGATGCAAGGACGAGGGCACAGAGGCGAAGAAAAACAAAGCCACGAGCAGCACCAAAGAAACACCACAATATTTGCGCTTACTGAAAGCATCAATAGACCTATAAACTAAATAACCGGCCTACTGTCGAGCTTTTGCTAGAGTTTAAAACACTTTCCATGCAATGTCAGTGACAAGTTTTTTGGCAAGATTAAGCTAAAAGATTACGCCATTCCCTACTCAAGCTGACATGCATAGAAGCGACATTTACACCCTGCTCTAGGAACTGTTTTATGCTCGGTGTTTCCGATTGCTGCACTGAATTTTAGTGTTAGACATTACCACTTTATTAGTATAAAATGTGCGTTGTTGAAATTTGCAATGCTGAGCTAACTGAGCTAGCTAATCGGCCTAGCCATTCCTAGCACAGATTACGCTGCCGAACAATTCATTCTGTAAGATCAACGTAGCCGGCAGGTCAACATAGACTGACTGAGTGGGCATGCACTGCCGCTGTGGCCTTAGGGCCCTGGACTAGAAGAGGCTCTAACTATCAAGCTTGCAAATACCTCTACTAAACAATAAAAGCATTCATTCATTCTTGACCAATAAATAACCAATTAGGCAAATGCTCAATCTACCGGTATACATATTTAAACTTCACAACTCAATACAAGTTCCTTTGAAATTCCGGCAATGAACGTTATCACGTTAGCAAGTACTTCCTGACACAGGCACATGTTCTGCTACTAGCAAATATGCATTGGAATAGAATAACAAAACAAAATAAAAAGCACATCGCTGGGAATTAATGCACCCTTACAACGTCCAAGTACGCTACAGGAGCGAGTCCCCATTCTCTGCTGTTTTGTTAGTAGTTTGGGGCACACGGAGAAAGGATAACAAAAAAACCCAGTGCTATTAAGTGGTTAGTCTCTGTCAACCCTTCCCAACAATTATATGCAAAGAAAAAAAAAAATGACAAGCTCTGGCATATAATTTTTAGCTGAAATTAAGGCAGTGAACTTCAAGGAAAATGCCTGGTTAGGTAATCAACATATTTACCTAGCTGCTCAACTAACTGATGCTATCCTTTTAGTGTATCTTAGAAGGATGAGAGAAAAAAATAAAAAAAGCATATTTTAATTTATGCAAGAGCCACTACTAACCTACTCTGATTATCTGCATGTCTACAATGGTTTATTTTTAATGTATTACATTTGCAGCCTGATAGTAACAGCTGAGGTTCCTACACTGAGGTACTTGGATTGTGCCTCCCCACCACCTTCTCAGAGAGAAGGCAAGACAAGAGCAAGGGGCACTGCACTGAAAGCGGTCACCAGCCCCTCTCTCACAGACAGAGAAAGAGCCAGCGGAGGGCCCAACTGGCCCACTGGTGGGATGATAGCGCAAGAAGGGAAACGGATGAGTTCCTACCGTTCTGGGCCGGGGCAGTCTGGCACGGAAATGCTTGCTTTGAACTGCCCCCCGAGGGCAGGGGAGGACAGAGGACAGATCGGCACAGGGGCACGTTCGGCGTGTTTGATTTGCGGGGTCAGAGGGGCGCAACCGAGAGGGGGTCCGCCATGGAGAAACGGGGAGGGAGAGAACACAACACGTTGCAGGGGAAACGGGGGACTCTGCACCTGCTTTTGGTCTCAACGCGCACGCGCTACATCTCTCACTCTCCTCCTTACAGGTCTCTCACCTAGGACACGACTCAAAAGAGTGCTCCCTCCCCCTTGTTCCCCTAGAGACAGACACCTCTGCCTCCTCCACCACCTTCACCACCACCACCACCGCAGCACCCTTGGCACACACACAGCACTGCCTGCAAGCAACTACACCGCTTCCACCAGGCTTCAGCTACAAAACAAACGAGAGGTCAAGCCTATCAATCTGTGAAAGGTTGCATCCTACTTGCAAGCAGCTTCAGTGACCACAGAGTTGTCAACTAGCCTCGGCCTTGGCCCATTGTGTATAAGCTCGTAAGTGAGCAGTCTAGACTACCCCAATCAGACAGTCGAGATGCAAGACATGTAGGTAAACATAAGAGCGCACTAAACCGCAGTGGCTTGGTCGTTTGTTTAGGGTGTTCCAAAATGAGCCGGGCGACAAAGCTGTGACAGCTCTGTGGGAGTGCCTCGCTACGTCACTGAAATCCCTTGCAGTGTATGCACACAGGTTCTTGTACAAAGCATGCATGCGACTTTGAGCAAAGGCTGGCCACAGCCAAAATACATCATGGTTAATGGTGTAACACCTGGCTAGTCATGTTACTTGAAGAAAGTGTCCAAGCAGGGTACTAAAAAGCCAGCCACAAAGAAACTTTAGATGCCTTGGCTAGCGTTAGGTGCGTTATTACTAAATTACACTGCGCAGCCTTATAATAACTATGTGAAGCACAGAGAGGAAGTGCAGAAAAATAAATGCATAACAACAGCCAGTGACAGACTTGCAACACAGAAAGCGTGCCGTTAGGTACTAGGTTACTTGCCTAGCAGCCTTCAAGGTTTTGACCTGTTAAAAGCCTTTC
The DNA here is from genome assembly GCF_055883805.1 of Amblyomma maculatum. Taxonomy (NCBI): domain Eukaryota; kingdom Metazoa; phylum Arthropoda; class Arachnida; order Ixodida; family Ixodidae; genus Amblyomma; species Amblyomma maculatum. The sequence continues at coordinate 51,714,905 of NC_139345.1, forward strand.
AATCAAAATTATTTGACACTAGCAATCGTGTAATGGATGAAATCCTGCAATTAAATCCTATAAAAATCTTTTTTAGCATGCACATTAAACATTTTTATAATGATGCAGCGAGAACAATTAACATAGCCACTAAATTATTCGGTACGCTATTACAAACACTTCAAATTATAACATATCGCACTAATTTTCCAACATCATTAGTTGCTGTTTGGCTGCTCTTGGAGTAAGCAATGTTTACAGTTCCTCAGAGCACAAGCCACAAGCCAACCTTGAAATCGCGCAGGCACTACGAGTTTTCAAAGCTGTTCTGCAGCCTTGTCATAGCATGCTACTACCTACAACTGATATCATCCATGAGAGATGTCATGCACACAAGTGAACCATAAAAACAACATGCAAGCCAGGACTGAGCACATTACACAAGAGTGCCTTGCGAGTATTCAGGCCCCTTTCACTCGCTTTTCTGACAGTCACAATATACTACCCCACTAAAATGACTATCTTTTATGCAAAGTTAGTCTTCACAGCCGCAATCTGGAAGTCGCATGTTTGCTATGTAACTGCATTTACAGACAATGCAACCAAATTTAACGGATAAAAAAGCTGAATACAGCAAACCATTCACAGAACTACTATAAAACTTACTCAGCACTGAGATACTAGTTCCACAAGCAGGAAAGTAGTTATTGCTACACAACAGAATCTGGTCATACAACCATTCTTAAGTAATTTTCTGAAAGGTCGTATAAGGGCACCCGACACATTTATCTGCTAAATTTTAGCACTCTTAAGTTCGCCTCTTGTCTTGTGCTCACCAAGATGCCAAGAGCAGTAAAAAATAAAAAATCAAAAGAAATAAACACCAAAAAGGATAGAGATAGAGAGGAAATTAAGTATTAGTGCAGTGTAAAAAAAATGGCAGGGCCATGCAACACAAGCAGTCAAGATGCAGGTCAATAGGCGCACTAGAAAAGTGAGCGAAGGACCAAGGAAGAAGGCACTCACCTCTTTCCTCAGGCTGTTGATGTTGGTACCACCCTTGCCAATGATGGCACCAGCATTCTGCAGAAAGTTGTAAAAGAATTTTCATCGAGGCACCGCTTTGTAATACCTGCACTTCACCCATGTTCAAAGACCTTGAAACCCGCTAAACCTTGCACGGAAGATGGGCTAATGACTAAACCTTCATTCTAGGGATACTAATTCAATGAACAAAAGCATCCTACCCCTACAGCTTTGAGTTGTCTTTCACAGCATGTTACACAAGGTCATAAGAACTTTAATAGAGGACAAGAGTGCTAACAAATCAGACAGACAGACAGACAGACAGACAGACAGACAGACAGACAGACAGACAGACAGACAGACAGACAGACAGACAGAAAACAGCAATATGATACCATGCGCTATCCCATTCAGCATTAAGAAACAAGGCCTCAAAAAGCCAAAAAGCAAGATGTAAATTGAACTGAACGAGAAAAAGAATGCAACAAAAAATGCTTACTCTGAAACAGCTATCCCTTCCCAGGCTCTGGAAAACCTGGGCGTGCACCCCACTATTCATGCATGGACCCCCGTGTAGCTCACACTTAATGGTGGACTAAACAAAACGGCAGCGCGTGTGTGCATTACCCTGCTCTGCAGCAGAAAGCGGACGTCAACAGCACGACCTCCACCGCTGTTACGAGGTCGCTTGTTGGGAGCCTCATTATCGGCCCGGCCATCATCACTTGACTCACGCTTGATTCCCCCAGTTCCTGCATTAAAGGTGGAGAAGAGCAATTCAGTCACTCAACGGACAAGGCACAAAGAAAAGTGGTCGGCCGGTGATATTCTTTGTGGTTTTCCTTTGCACCCCATGGTAGGATGGCAGAGCATGTTGTCGCAATGTGTAGCCAAACTCATGTGCCAACTGGTCTACTACTCGGTGCACTTGCAAAAACAGGTAGGCTTTGCAGCTGCCATGATCACGCAGCAGCCTAAGAAACACTGGTATGGGCACCTAAGTATGGAACAACACTCACTGATCTGCCCATAATTTTCAATAACTTCCTCCCCGCCAACAGACTGCAGCAGAGTCGAACTAAACTCCATTTTTAAGGGCATGTGTGATGCGACAGCGCTAATGGCTTCAGCTTGCGGTTCCTCGTTCGTGTACATCCCTTAACGTGTGTCTCTATTAACACAAATGTTCATCAGCACACAGTAGCGAGCTACCGCATTGTGTGAAAGACACCTACCACAGACAGATATGGAGAATTTCAGTAGAAGAACGGAGGTTTGGGCTAGTTGGTGATCATCCATGTTTAAGCAGCAGCGCCGTCTTTGTGTACCTCCTTCCACTCGTCTCTGTCCTTTTGCGCTGCTGCTTAAACATGGAGAATTCCTTTAACCAAACCGCACGAACGTGGCTTGCATTAGGAGTAGCATGTCTGCAAACTACCGCCTACCAGATGCATGCTCTTGGATTTTTCATTCACCATGTACACAGCATCAAAGTTTTTGGAGGATGGGGCTTAAGTGATCCATGCATTGTGAGCACCAGTTTCTGATTTTCTCTACCATGCAGACCATGAACCAAAGCAAACAAGAATACACAAAATACAAGTCAACTGTCTCATTGATGACAACCTGATGCCAACGCTGTTGTTCAAACTGGACTTGACCAAATGCTTATATAGCGACACTGCCAGTACGGGCCAATGAATTCATTCAGTAAGTACAGGAGCTGTCAAGTCAACCAGTGAAAAAGCTGGTGAGTCAGATCGGAAGGGGACATTGTAGTAGACAGAAGCAGAGAAGGATGAAGGTGGCTTTGTTTTGGTTAAGTGGTATGAAAACCACATCATTTAGCAAAGCATCGTAAAATTACACAGTTCAGATGTCATAAATACTCAATATGATTCACAATTACCTGCTAAACATGCACTTCCTTATACGAGTACACAACTCTTCCCCTTTGCCATTCATGATGCGGCTACATGCATACATGTTACAAGAGAATCCTTGTATGAGTGCATCAAGTGCCACTACACCATACTAGTTAAACCCTGCTCTAACACCATTCTGCATTCCAATGGCTGACATGCTGTTAAGAACTCTGCAGCAAATGAAGCAGTGGAAAACAGGTTTAAGTATGGGATAGAAAAATTCTTTTAACTCGCAAGCAAAGAAACAACTGCTGTAAATAATAAGCCACAAGAAAATGTTTGGCAAAGATTATCTTTGTGCGCAATGTCATTAAAATATTTAGTGAAAATTACACATTATAGATACTGTATTAACCTGACACACCTTTATGGCTGCACTTACATTCAGCTTGGGGGCCACTAGCGGCCACCGGCCAGTGAGTCGCACTGTCATGACTGGAGTCATTTGTAGGTAGGTTGCACTTTCTCCTGCGGCTCATCTTGCCCATCTTTATCACAAACGTTCTCATCACAGAGGCCTAGCTTGGAGTTATTCTGACATAACAGGACGAGAACGACTTGTCCATGTTCCATGAAACAACCTTGTTACCAAGGCTACAAAATGGCTTGTACTTTGTTTGTCGGTAAAGAAGAAAAATTTTAAATAACAGCTAGGTCAATGTTTCCTGGCGATCGGATCCTTGCCAAAGATTCCTAAAAAACAAAAGTAATATTCAGGAGTCTACATTCAAGCGATATCGCAGAAATAGTCCTGAGCTGCCTTTTATAGCTAGCATTACGCTTGTGATATCTTGCTGGAACCATTTACTGATGTATGAAAGAGATGCCAAATGTTCACAATTTACAGTAATATCTTAACAGAGAGACTCACTCATGCACTTCTCTGGTGGAAAGTCATAACTAATAGGCGCGGACAGAGTCACTTATTTTACCTGGAACCCAGGGCCACAGCCCCAACAAACAGTTTGATTGCAGCTCCACCCTCACCCATAGTGCGTGAGTGTTTGTTACAACTGCAACCCTTATTAGGGGGCTTAATGGCCTGAGCATGTTTCAGAAACATTAAGCGGACAGTTTCTTGAAGGAGCCCTAGCTCTGAAAGGGCAATTAGTATATCCTATACACTATTTCACAAAGGGATAAAGGGCGCTGGGCTGCTCTAACTGCCTATCTAACAGACCAGTCAAGACAGTTATCAATTACAAGTCAAGAATGCAGTGGCAGTCAAAGCAGGCTCTCTAGTCAGTGGTGCCAGATCACAACACTGGTCCCCCATCAAAGGGACAAACATCGGCCTTTGTCTCCTTAAGGCCTTTCTTCTGGAGACTGAATACTATCCCTAACATAACTGCCTTGTGTCACCTACTGGCATGAAAAAGGAAAAATTCTCGGCTGCCGGAAGGTCAGCAGATTCCACTGGTTGAAGGGCTCCCTTTGAGGAATTTCGCTTCGTATATTTCAGAAATTTATTTCCATTCTTAACACCACATGATGGAGCTGTTTGAATGGAACATTTGTCTACTGAATAAAATCCGTATCTGAAATGCGTGCTAAAATGCCCTGTTGATCACTTTAAAAAACCAGGTTCCTGTACTTCCCTACACTTATAACCCTCAAATAAGTACCTTCACACCAACACACACAAGAAAACATTTATACAACCAAGAATTTGAAACTTCATGCATAACACTACAGCACTTACAAGTGATAAGGCAGCAGCCAGTTGCCTGCTCTTGTTGTTGTGTTGGGTTTTTTGGCACATAGGCAACTAAGGCCATCATGCGCCAAACACTAGGTTGCTGAGCTCCTTTATGAATGAAAATGAAAAGTGTTTAGAAAATTACAGCCGATTTAGAATCCTTAACTCTTTAAGAAAACTAAAAACAAGTGAAATTTCAACAAGTGGATTGTCTCCTAATAGTAAACAGGGGTGGAATAGGATGCATTCTTTATAGAACGGAGTAAAATATTTTTATCTTAACTGTTCAAGTTCTGTGAACGAGATCAAAATGTGGTTCACGGTGAGCTCACCACATTTTTTGCATAATGGTTTTTGCTCTTTTCTCAGTAAGAAATTGTGTGTCAAGTGTGTATGTCTAATTCGAAGACGGCACAAAATCACCTCACTGAAGCGTTCCTTCTGTGTACATGATTTCCATTCTCCTACTATGGGTTTTACTGTGTGCAGCTTATTTTACTCTTCATTATTCCATTTTTTTTTTTGCCATTCATCTATCAGGCTTCTTTGTACTAACCTGATACAATCCTTGTAGGGGATTTGTATTTTCTTTATTTCCTTATTTCGAGCTTGTACAGCACATGAGTCGGCTATTTCATTACCATCTATCCCGACATGGCTAGGAACCCAGCAAAATAATATGGTTTGGCCTTGCGTTGTGATTTTTTCTATGCCGTGAATGATGTTTCCTACTATAGGCTCAACTGCATTTTTAGAATGTAATGCCGTAAGCACACTTAAAGAATCGGTATAGATTATTCTCTTTTCACAGTTCTGTTGCATAATTTTATTTACAGCTACATAGACAGCATAACATTCTGCAGTAAATATTGAGGCATGTTAGGTAGCCTTACTACTTTTTCTCTGTTGCCTTGTACAACAGCACATCCAACATAATTTGCTGTTTTTGATCCATCTGTAAAAAATTCGGTGAAAGTTTCAAAAATATTGAATTTGTATAGACCATTTTACGACCCTTGGAGAAACTGGTTTGACTGGGCTGTTAAGGGGGAAGTCCACAGCACTTTCCTGTGCTAGGATAGCAGCTTAGCTGCCCAATATGGCAGCACCCTTCACCCTTTTGTAAAATCATATGTATTGGCTCAAACCTTGGAGATATATGAATGCACACACACAAAACAAAGAAGCTGAAGAGCTGAAAACCTGAACTCGTTCTAGAGATAGAAGATACTAGAAAAATCCAGGTTAGATGCCTCAATCAACTCTCACTCTCATGCCCACACACAAAACGTTTGGAACCCAAGATGTAATAAATCTACAAATGTATGCTAATGAATGCAGAAAGATATGCAGAAGCAGGGAAGATATTTTCCACCATGCCTAGGTTAGGAACTTCATTATCAGAGCAAAGAGTGCACCAGACAGAAAGTAAGCAAGGTGAACACACATCCTCAGTGTACACACACCTACACACAACAGCTCTATGTAGAATGTAGCACCTATTAGAACACACTGTAGATACATAGCTGCAGGTAGCCCGAGCCTTTGATTGATGTTCTACGAGTAATATGTTACAAGGGTGCATAAGCAACTATGACCACCTTGTGCCAAACACAAGGGTGTATAGAAATCTTTTGACGACTAATTTATGCATACATTTAGGAAACTTTACAATCTAGCTAAACATTAGTGTCTCTTGAGAACTTGAAAATGAAAGCTTTGGAGTACCTCTTCTCGTAGAGGCAAAGCTCAGCGAAATAAATTGCTCGTCTACTTGTGGGTGTTTACATGACTGATTGCTCTTAGTGCAGCGCTTGTCAAAAAAGTACAGCCTAAGGGATTTGCTTCTATACCCTGGAATGGTGCTCCTAGAATATCTCAGCTTAAGAAGGGTGATGAGAATTCTCTTCACCTGTGAGACTGTGAATGCTGGAGGTGCGCAATGAACTCAGTGTTAAAAGGCACAGAAACAAATCCCCTGGGCTGTACATTTTTGACAAAGTCTGTGCCTCTTTTAAACTACCTGAGCTTCATTCACTTGTACCTCCACTCAGACCTCCACTTTCAGCCCTAAGCATAGCATGCTGAGTAGGCAGACCAAGCAGCAACTTCCCCAAGGCCAGTAAAGCGGCCCTGCAAAGTCAGATCATTCTGCTGCTAGCATCCTTCACTTCCAGGCTGCAAGGGGCTAGGAGCTCTGCGGCCAGGGGGTGTGTCTGCACTCACCATCTCCGGCACTATCCATGACTCGTGGTCGCTGCGCTACAGGCCTCTCCAAGGCTCACACGGCGATAACCTGCGCACGCACACAAAAGGTTTCGTTTAAGGTGCGAGCAGCAGGAGCAGGTAAAGATGGCAGCATCAACTCGGCGCCACTGAAGAGGCCGGGGAAGCATAGAATCAAACGGGCCGGAGGACACGAAAGCACGCGGACAGCGAGAGGGCGGCCGGCTCGCGCGCCAGCGACCACCTGTTGTGCGGTCGGCCGGGCGTCAAAAGGGGGCAGAGATCCGTTGCCCCGGGCGATGGCGGCCAAAACAAAAAGGGTACCCCGCGTTGCCCAGGGATGGCCGCTCAATAAGCAACAGTGCCACAATCGATGTTCGGCCTGCTGCTGCCGTCAGCCAGCACGCTAGGGACGGACGCCCCGACTGCGTGGGTCGGCGGGGGAGGGGAGCCCAGGTCGCAAACGCCGCCGCTCCTGGTACCAGCGTCACCCGACGGAGACAACAGCAAAACGCGCAAGTGCCTCGCAGCGGTAGCAGCAACAGCAGCAACAGCAGCAGTGACGGCGCTGCTCATTGGTCTCCCCTGTCCAGAGGTACTAACCATGCCCCATGACGTGGCCAATAGAGACCACACCAAGTGGTACCACGCGCAATATGCGCGGCCAATGACGAAGCACGGACAAGAAGAGGACTTGGCGCCGTTTTACACTGTTCAAAAAAGACAATTCCAAGATCGAGAAAAGGGGGAGGGCATATTTGCGCGAAGCGACCAGAAACCAAGGAATGAGCGCGAAAAAAAAAATAATAATAAACGCAAAGACGGGCACGCACACGCGCGCGGCAGTGACCAGAAGCCAACGAATGAGCGCAAAAAAAATATATATATATATATATATATATATATATATATATATATATATATATATATATATATATATATATATATATATATATATATATATATATATATATATATATATATATAAATATAAAATAACCGCGAAGACGGGCACACACACACACACACACACACACACACACACACACACACACACACACACACACACACACACACACACACACACACACACACACACACCACGTCGAGACAGAGGTGCCGTTGGGCAGCTGAGGCGAACCGCGTGCGTAACAAAGGAGACAGAGACCACTGTCATGACAACGAGGCCAAAACTGAAAAATGAAATCTTGCAGTTGCCAGGCGCAATCCGTCGCTTTGCATTTCCACTTATATATTTTATTTTGACGGGCTACCGCCATGCCAGGTACACGAGTCGCAGCACGCCACTGGACCATCGAAAAAAAAAAAAAATATCCTTCACCCTACTTCCCTCACTTCTCCCGCGAAGTCGCTTCGCGTCGCATATATCGAACGGTGCACGCGCGCGGTACGCGGACTCGGGCTCCGCGACAAACCGACGCTGCCGCCGTGCGAGTCGAACTCGTCTCCCCCGGTTAACCCCCTCGCCCTTTCTTTCACCGTGCAAAGCCTTGCGCACCACGCACCGCCACTCACCGACGGCCCCCGACGCGATCAGAAACTGGCGTGACGGTGAATTCGCCACGCGCTGTACACAGCAAACGCTGGGATGACGAAGGGACCCACCAGAGAAGCGCCCTGCACCGAGACTGCTCATCAAGGGACGGGTGGGAGAGCGGACCGAAAGAATCGATTCCACTATTTCTTCGTGACTTTCCCGCCCGGGAAAAGAGCGAGATCAGACACGAAGGGTGCTGACTAGATTAAACCTGATAAAAACCGCGGGTGAATGCGCGACGCGAGTTTCGGCTTTTCTACATCAATAGTACGACCTCCTCTATAAACTTCAAATGCACAGCACCAACAGCAGGGGCAACACTGCCTTCTCATCGCCTGCTTACGCCTTATCCAGAACCCACGGTGATCAGTGATCACCCGTTGAAAAGGGTTTGGGCCATATCATCATCTTATCTCAAAAGTTGAAAAAGAAACCCCGCAGAACATGCCAAATTATCCGGATCGTTAGAAAATTGTTCCCCGAGTATTAGAAAGGACATACTCCCAAAACCGGGACACATCATAACAGCGAAAAAGCGCTGCGTGACCGCGAACAAAGGCTTTCTGCGTTGAAGAGCATGGCACATGCGGTACGAGAAAAACGCGGGACGGGATACACTGGAGCGCGCCAACGCTGCTGAGCGACGCCGCAATCGTTGACAGGCGACTGCACCTGACCACTCCTCGGGTGTTGATGTATGCGGCGGCCCACTGAAGCCAAGGCATGCGCAATCTCGACGCGCCGGCTGTGAAACCAGAGCTCGGAGGGCCGCACCGGCGATTACTATTCACCTCGTTAGCACCATAAAGGAGATCGAATCCCGGCCTCGGCAGCCGCTTTTCGGTGGAGGCGAAAAGCTAGGCGCCCGTATGCTGTGCGATGTCAGCGCACGTTAAAGAACCCCAGGTGGTCGAAATTTCCGGAGCCCTCCACTACGCGTCTCTCATAGCCTGAGTTGCTTTGGGACGTTACACCCCACAAACCAAACCAAATTTTCGTAACCGAGGTCAACTCCATTCAATTATTTGGAAGAAAAAAGAAAAGCTGGCTTTATATGGCTAATCGGAGTCCAAATTCCGGACTCAGGAGTCGGAGTCGAAATTTCCGGAGTCCACTACGGCGTCTCTCATAGCCCGAGTTGCTTTGGGACGTTAAACCCCACAAACCAACCAACCTTTATATGGCTACACTGACGTCTTTCCAGCAGCATTCATCGCCTAGAAAGCTGGCTTTCAGTACCTTTTGCGAGTCCATTCGAACACGTGACGTCCCTACTGAAAAGGAAGGCTTGCCACGTTCCGGAGTGAATGGTAGCGTGTATCGACAAAGAAAAACGCAATCTACTCGCGAGACTTGGTGGTGCCACGTCACCACACAAGTAAAAGTCGGCAGAAGCCAACGTCGCCCACGCTTCGGTGTTCAGTTAGCCCCCAAAACTACGCATTGCGCGTTGAGCGTAGCTCGAATTCGTATCTGCCCCATTACAAATATCCTTTAAATAATTTTCCGTTACGACTTCCGCTCACACTCCTATGCGCGGTGCTTCAGTAGATAGCGTTCTTATTCTTTCGGCGCGTCAATCTAAAAGCCGACCACCGCCTCTACTCCTACGGTTCCTGGCCTCGCCGTTTTCACATTCCACGCCGCATACCCGCTGCGTTGTTATTCTAGTTCACTGTAATCCAGTGGTGCTGCAGCGGGCGTCGAGATAATTAAGACAGAGAACTTTGCGCGTCGGGAAAGAATCGCAACTAAACACACACAGAAAAAAAAAAAAAAAAAAAAAAAAAAAAAAAAAAAAAACAGAAAGCAGACGACACTAGCTGCGTCCTGTCCCGGATGCGCTCCGTGAGTTAAGAGAACAATTCACGGATAGCGGAGAGAAGCAGCGGAGTCCTCGTGTAACGTCAGACACGGACGCGCCGCCGCGGGAAGCAATGGGAAACAGCCTTTGCTTGATCGGGCTGCGAAACATTGATCGGGCTGCGAAAAGGTGTCGTGCGCTCCTTTAAGGATGTTAAAAAAGAAATAAGTAGGAGGGGCCGCAGAAGCACAGGAAACAAGGCCGACGATTACCGCCGGGTGGCTCACAAACCACCGAGCATCGCCCACGCTCTCCTTCCAGCACTCCTTGGCACGAAAGGCGGCCATTAGGGAAACACTCGATTGGAATCTCGGTTTCTGGGGCGGGACACAGCCCGGCGCGCCGAGATTCGTTCGCGAGAAAACGATTAACGGCGAGCGGCAGTTCACACAGTTTCCATGGGGAATAATACCGTCGCTAATCTATGAACCGCAAAAAACACCCCTGCCATTTCACCCGCCTCAAACGAGAAGTACTGGACTTAAGGAAAAATGAGGAGGAGGAGGAGGAGGAGGGGTCATGAAGTTGTATTTGCAATAGCTCTTCCAGAATGAGCATAAAACCAGAAGCTTGCGAATATATATATGCATGTTGCATAGCACATTCAACGCCCGAACTAACGACGCTCTAAGCGATTTCTGGATCTTTCCGGAGCAATGACAACGTTACTCCTCATAGACGGAATGGAATCATGACAAAGAGACGAACGATATCAGGTTATTCAGTTATTTCCCGCTCTTTCTGCTCCGCTCCACAAAATTTTATGGCACGCTTGCTTACCTGCTTATGAAACTGCGGCTTTCGGTTGCCGGAGTCGGTTAGAGTATACGCAACAAGTAAAGTAAGGATAGAGGATAGCGTTGCTTATCAACAAGGCCACGAGGCTCAAGAAAAAACGTACATTGTCATAGCATACGCGCGCATGACGCTTTTGAAACGAGCTGGGGTTAAGCTCCTAGAGTGCGCGCCCAGGCATATAGTAATTTCCTTGCGTTGCTAAAATGTTTGCTTCGGAATTACGCCTAAACACATCGGTTATCACGGATCACCAGGTGGAATCAGCCTGAACCAATTCTCGCATTGTCACACTTGTTCCGTGGACACCTGAACTGCGCCGCAAAGGAAGGGAGGAAGGGGCCAGTGAAAATAGAAAGGGGAGCCGTAGTGGAGGGCTACGCAGTAATTTCGACCACCTGGGGATCTTTTAACGTGCACTGATTTCGTTTCGATGGAGGGGAAACGGAGAGGCGTCCGTGTACTGAGCGATGCCAGTGCCCGTTCAGTCTCAGTAGCCGAACGAAATCACGAAACGCAGACCAATGGCTCTCTGTCCAGCCGTTGCAATTCGGGTTCCCGGAGCAGTTTAGCGCACGGGTTGCAGTTAATTAAAATGACAAAGCAGCGATTACACTGCATCATCTCCTGCATGCCTCACGCGTGGCCCCAGGCTCACTTGTGACAACGCAACCTTCATTGATCGACAACATGCAGTAGTAGTTGTGAGAGAGGAATAGAAGCACCGAAACAAGGATAGAGCCCTCGATAGGGCCGAGAGGCAACGGCCGCCGCCTCAGTCCGGTTTATCAGCCAGGCAGCTGGCTCGGGGCTCAGGCTTGGGTGAGCTGATCTCTCCAGGTTCGAGAACATGGGTTAGGCAGGAAAACAAATTAAGCTTTCTTTTTTCAATTACAAATAATTTATCTAACCCTGGAGAATAAAACCTGAACGAGATGTAAACATAATTACAAGGTATTCAACGAGTGCCCGAGAATTGTATGTGGTGATTCGTGCTTATTATAGTCGGATACAACTCGAGCAAACACCCATAAAAGCAGGCCCTCCATCTAATGGCGTCGACCGGTTAGCGTTACGTGCTGGTTAACCACTCAGGCAGGAAAGAGAAGGGCTTTTGTCCCCATCCCCTGGAGAATAGGTTCTCTCCAATCCGCCTTTTTACCAAGGCCGCTCTGCGCATGCGCGCCTCTCCCCTGGTTGAAAACAAACCACCAGCCCAAGCTGCACATGCGCAGTTCCTGGCCTCCGTGATCGACGCGGCCGTAACTAATCTCGGAGCACATGTGTAGTTAATATTCGTGACAGGCGTATGCGACACACTGTCATTTCGCTGGCGCCAAGGACGTTTTCAACCAGTAGCAGACGAATTTTCAACCACTCCCAGAGGGCGCCACATTTTGTGAAAAAGGCGGATTCCCCCCCTTCACACCCCTACCGTGAACAATACGCGCCACGGCACGGTGACAAAGAAGGCGTGTAGTGCCACAGGTTAAGCTGCTCGCGAGATTAACCACAATAATCGTGGTCGACACCGCCAGATGGAAGGTCTCCTTTGATGGATATTTGCCACCCCGTTCTCGAGTTGTATCAGACTATATAATATCATGCCCATCATTCCAAAGCAAAAAGAAACTTAGTCTCCACCCCTTTCCCTTTAAATTTGCAACATTTTTATGCTTCTTATGAGCAAAGTTGTGCTACCGTTCATTCTATGCCGTTCGGCACACAATAGAGAGATTTAGCATACCGTGATCCGCCACCGTGATACTCTACCGTGCGTGGGCGGGGCGCACAAGCTGATTGGTCCTGACGTGGCAGGTGTATGTGCCGACATCGAGTGTGTGGCGCCATCTATCGGCGTCTCTCTCTCTAATACTGCCGCGCTCGGCGGAAGGACGACACTGCACCGGACGATGCCGAGTGAACGACGCCAAGCGGACGATACCGCCGATAAGCTGACGAAACACAGCGTCAAAATACGCACGGCTTGATCACTCGCTATAGCGCGAAGGACGCCGCTGCGTGCATTCAATTTAAAGCTTATCAAAGCGAGACCGTATACGACACGATCAGAAACACGTCGCACGGGAAAGAACCTTTGTATTCTCTGCATGCGAAGGATTGCACCAGCTGTGGCGCAGAGGACAGCGTGTCTGGGTCCCTTCGCACCGCGGTTACAAAGGGACAGCTCGCACACATGTCCGGTATCAGCCCTACGCTTGGCGGTACTTGGTCCCCACACGGTTGAACCAACTTGACATCTCATTTTAACAAACTGGACAATACCCCGAATGTTTTATTGGAGGACATGAGAGGCAGCCTTCCCGTGCGCGTGTTACAGCGCCAGCCATGCGCAGCTGCCCACAAGAGCATCGCAGACACCTGGCGTACGCGCAAGTTTGCGCGACCGAACGAAGAGGGCGCAGCGAGTCAATGCGCTCACGAAAAAGAAGCCTACTTGCTAACACACACACCACACCTCAGTCTCATTGATTGCGAGTGAATAATGATATCTAGGTATACTGCAAGTTTCCGTATTCGAACACTGCCGCTGCAACCGCGTCTCGGCCATGTCTCCGCGCCCGTACGCTGTACGATGTCATTACTAAGACGTCCTTCGTAGAGTGAGTCGCTTCGAGTCCCACATGCTGCTGCTACCGTTTCCAATTTCAAATCCCCTGGAAAACGTTTGGCGCAGATGCGCGAATACTGGTAATAAAGCACCTGCGCAGTAGACTGGCTGGTGGATTCGGCGCTTAAAAATATGTGAGCGAATGGTGATAGGAACAGAATACAGCCGAAATCTTTAACCATACGCTCTACGGATGTCAATCGAAGCGCCATTTTACTATATAGTACGGGGGCGGATGTGGAAGCCTTGCGCGCGAATCGTGTGGAAGAATGGAGCCCGTAGAAAGCGTGCGCAATATCTCTGAGCGAGATGTGCCCGCGGGATATCGGTGGGGTTCCGGTATCAGTGACCGATAGTTAGTCATAGATAATGATAGTGACAAGAAAGAGTCTCTTCCCTCCCCCTCATGCGCAATTTCGAGTGGGCAGCGTCAAAGATCGGACAACTCGAGAACAACAGAAGTTACGAGCAGCTGGCAATTTTGTCTTAACTCGCTTTAAACGAGCCCCAGCGACGAAACAGCTCAAAGCTGGCGACAAAGTAGTTAATTAGGTCCGTTTTTCCGGATTAGTGATTTCCTGCGCACGCACAGACCCGAAGAGGTGAGCGGCCCGGCGACTGCGTGCCGAGTCGAAATGTTCTGTTGTCCTTCGGCCCAACAGACCAGCGTCAGCGCGTTCGCGCAAGAGGCGAAACCTGAAAATATGGACCGATGACCGGAGCGGCAGCAAGAAGAAACAGCAGCCGCGGGCTGTTGCCTTTTCAGCCACAGTGTAGCAGCGGCAGGTCCCCGAGTGTTGGGGCCGCGATATTGACAAACCGCCGAGGCGACCACTGGAGCAATAAATAAATAAAAGATGCGCGAGAAGAGGGAGGAGGCAAGAACGCGAACCTCTCTCTCCCCCCCCCCCCCCCCCCCCCCCCCGTCACCAAGCGGGAGACGCGTCTTCGCTTCCCTTCGCAGCTTCCACTCTCTCCACATCCAGGGCTCACCAAAACAAGCCGAAAAACACCGGCGTTGCCCAGGGCGACGCCGGCAACGCCAGTGTGCGCCAGACGCACCGGGCGGCGCCGAGCACTAGGCGCGTGCTTTGTCGTGGAGGCCGGTGACGGCCACCAATCGAACACAAACAAAAAAGGGGGGAAACTCTAGAGACAAGACGAAACAGCAAGCACACGGATGGAGGCCGACGTGCGCTGTTAGCGGGCCGAGTCTTCGGTTCGAGGGAGCTACCCCCAGCCGAGGCACAACGAATCACTCCAATGTTTGTGCCCGAGATCCAGGCTGGAGGCGCGCAGCGCGGTCAGTCACCCGACTAAATGCTGCACGTTTACCAGCGCAAACAAATGCTGTACTAGACGCGCGCGCGCGTGCACGCACACGCACAAATATATGTCAGGGTTTTCCGAATACTAATGATTAAAGTTATAACAACGCTGCACACTAATGATTACTATTATAACACCGCATGGTCGGTGCCACGAGGACGCGAACACTCCGAAATATTTTGGGTAGAGTAGTAAAAAAAAATAAAGGCGATGCCCTTTCGAACTATACTGAAGCCACTTGTATCGCCGCGTTCAACAAGGGAGGCGAGAATGCCAGCTGTTTCGCGCAGCTCGCTACACAATGGAAGCGCGGCACGGATATCATATTTCTCTGCCGCGAATAGCGCACGCACAGGCGCGCGGGTCAATTCAGCGTACCTCTCCACATTGCGAGTACGCCACTTGCTGCTTCCCGTGTGCGTACACAGCGCGCAGCTGGCGAGCAGCGCCGAGCCATCGATCCTAGTCCACAGCTGCGCAAGCGTTTCCGCCGAACGCGCCAATTTCGGGGCGAGCCGACTTTTTCACCAGCTCTTGCGTTGCGCGCGGTCTTGAACCCTTCGCGCTCCCCAATACGACCTGCTACACGAAACACAGGTTGTCCGACGAGCGCACTTTGCCGCAGGCACTACTATGCACACGTGGTGCCGAAAAGAGACGGATTTGAATGTCGCGTCCAGGTCTATGCACCGTGTATTGCCGAGGTGCGGTCGACGCGTTGCATGCCGCAGTGGGCGCGACTGTATGAACATAATTTAACGTCACGTTGGCGGGCTCGCTGGTGCGGCGGATATGCTTATGAACCGCTGGGCTTCGAAGGGCGCTTCGAGAATTGAATAAATACGAGTTTCGTGCTACGGTCAGATTTTCCCTTTAACTTTGAGCTCTGCGGGCTGGTTTAAGTGAAATGTCTCCGTGTCGGTGCGATCCTCGACACCGACTGACCCTGATAAGTCAGCACAGCAACAGAACCACCTTCAATCGCCCTCTTTACCGAAAGAGAAGCGAGGCGGCGCAGTCTGGATCCGTCTCCTCAAGGCGCTTGGGTGGTCTCCACTTAACGCCGACCATCAGCTTGCACAACGAGGCTCTTATTGTTTCGCCTTTACGCACCGAGGATAGTTTGAACTGATGATACGAAGTGGTGCGTGCCAGGAAATGTATAATACTGTTCTCGAGGTCGAATTAGTCACGTTAAATACGCGCCGCAAGCAAGCCCAGTAGTCAAACACGCTTTCGTTCGCTCGCACTGGCGCCCTGGAACCTTCCGGTGGTGGTGGTGGTGAACACGTTTATTGAATCTTGAGCCTTATTGATTGTTTTGATGGGTCGGCTCGATATCGCGTAGGGTGGCCGGGAGCTTGTGGCTATTCTCGTCGGACGCGTTGTTCCGACGGTAAAGCTGCGCTTTGGAGTGACCGAAAACAGCGCGCACGTCAGTATTGGAACGACGCTGCATGCATACTGCAAGACCCCGTGGTTCATAAACATAGCGGATGCATATCCCACAATTCCTTTCACTGAAGTCAAGGCAAGCTATAAATAACGGTCTATCAGTCGCACGGGTGGCGAGAGCATGCTTGCGAAAAATGAAATGACTTTAGACGACGGCCCGCGTTCCAATTTCAGAACGCCGGCGGCTGCCGCCTTGGCCGAGTCGATGAGCTATAGCGCTGACATCCCCAAAGAAGCAGCAGGGACGTGGCACATGTGCTGACGGGTAACGGCTCAAGACCGCTGTCAGAGGCGCTCTCAACCTTGGCGTAAATACTAGCTACTTTAATCGTGATGAGGATGGAAGCTACTACAAGTAATTTCGTCACGTGCACGTCACAATACACCATTTGGGTTACTGCTAGCAGGTACAAAGATTCAGGCTCGCCGAAAACTCCCCTCTCTCTATTTCTGCGTATGAAGTGACGGAGCCCATCACAGCTCGGCGGATTTCAAAACACGCCGTCAAAAAGGTCACGCCGGGCGCAATTCAAAGCGAGGCACACGCGCACGACAGCCACCTGCGGCTGACGCGTGGGCAGACTTTTAATGCAAGCGACATCGATACGTGGAAGAAGCGACTTCGGCTTCGGCCTCTTCTGTGCCGCCCATTACATATATACTTCCTTTTCGATTATACGCGAGTCGAAATACGATTTTGCGTGGCAATAAATTGAGGTTACAAGACTACGTCGAATCCTGCAAAGCGAATCTGGGTGTTTTATGTCAATTCTGCACACCCCCTCCTTCCCCAAGCACACTTCTATCCCTCAGACAGGTTACCGTCGTGAGAAAAGTATCCAAGGCTCCGCTCCGCACGCGTCAATCGCCACGTGCCCACGGTAACGAGAGTCGCGATATCTGACGCGCAACGAAAAATGGTCTAATCGTTTTTTTTTTTTTTTTACGTTAGCGCAGCGTCCTGCACAAAGGTGAAATTGAACCCTGACACACAAGAAGTTTGTGCAGCCTGCACGTAACACGAACCTGGCAGCGGGAGAGTGACGGAATGACGTAGATTGTTGCAAGCGCAGGTGTGCGGCGCACTGGATAAGACATGTAGAGGAAAAAAAAAAAAAAAAGAGCTCGCAAAGCGCCATCTTCGGATTACGAGAAATTTCGACAAACTTTCATGCCCACATCCCCCCCCCCCCCCTTTTTTTTTACCCCTGGCACAGACAATGCGCAGGCGATCATCCTAGCGACAAAACTTTTTCGTAGGTCTCGCGACGTGGATTTAGATTGCGACCGAATAACTCGCTCGCAGAATAACAGGCGTTGATTACTCACAAGCGTGTTAGCCGACATTAACAGGCGCCTTGTAGAGGGGACAGTGGGCTCTTGTCAAGCTGCCTTGCAGCTTTTACCCGCAGCCCCCTTCACCTTTTTGATGGAAAAACAAACACCATTATTATTATTATTAAATGCCGCCGAGACCCTTCGATGTTTGCCCCCGCGTGGACGGTGCCGCCGCTATTCCAGTCTCCGGAGGCGAAACAAATTCAACAGTCATTGAGGTACTTCTGCACGGTGTCTCTTAATTTGACCCTGTATCTTGGCAATTTGCGTGGTCTAGACGGGAGGGCCGCCCCAAACGATCCGACGTGGAGTTATTACGGGAAGACTGCTTCCGGAGAAGTCGCGTTTGTGCGGCAGACGGCCGACGTACGTTCAGACAGTTCAAAACCACTGACATCAAAGACTCGTATACGATGGTCGACTGGTCAACACCAGAGCGCGATCCTTCGCATTTCGCTTGGCATACCCAACCAAGAGATCGCCACGCCTCCTGCGCACGAAAACCAGCCACTAAAGTTAGCCACTCGCTCTCTCTTGAGTTCTAGCAAGTCGCGCACTTCTGCTTTTTTTTTTTTTTTTTTTTTTTTTTGCTATAAAATTTTGTCAAGCCACGTGTCAATTCAGATACAAACACACATTTCGTTTCGGGAGAAAAGCGAGAAAATCAAGGTAACCTTTATCGGCGCAACGCCCTCTCAGAACCATTAGCCATGTTTTTTTTGCATAGAGTTAATACAACTGAGACAAACTAGAACGAAAGCGACAGCGGCACAACCATGTAAACCCTCTCCACTCCTTTGCTAATCGTGTTAGCAGCCATTATGGTACTTTTCGCATACGCGTACAGCCAGCGCCCTCTAGTCCTAGATAGAGCAGACGAAACGATACGAAACTATCGCATGTACGCTATCAGCCTTTACATCAATTAAATTTTACAACTGTAAAAAATTGCATACGCGTACAGTCAGTGCCCTCTAGTCCTAGATACAGCAGACGAAATGATACGAAACTATCGCAAGTACGCTTTTATCAGCCTTTACATCAATTAAATTTTACAACTGTAAAAAAATTGCATATGCGTACAGCCAGTGCCCTCTAGTCCTAGATACAGCAGACGAAACGATACGAAACTATCGCAAGTACGCTTTTACAGGTCTTTATATCAATTAAATTTTACAACTGTAAAAAAAATAAAATGTGAAAACATGTTTCTACGATTTTTAATGCTTTTAGCCCTACTTTTTACAGTACTTGTGCGTGTAAAGCAAAACTAATTAATAGGAGTATCATCATGGCGCTACACGAGTGCAGCACATCCTCCTTGCCGCTTTTTACTCCCCTTGGGCTTACTTTGTGCGTGAGCAACGGACGGAATGTGCGCCATGAATGTAAAGACGCTGCCGCGGCACAGTCTTTTCGTCCGCCTCTATTAGATTATTGCCGCTCGTCCGTACGATTACAAAGACAGCGGGACCACAAAGCAAAGGGACCACCAGAAGGAACTGGAAGCAAATCGCTCCATCATTCTCCGCTCTCTTTAGATATCAAATCAACATAATCAGCCTACACGCACGCCCTGCCAAGGCCCGCCATTGCAGAGTCATGCATAAAACAACTCGAGCTCGAAATTTACACACGTGTGTCCAAATAGCGCCTCGCGTTTACGTCGTCACTTAACAGCCTGACCCCATCATTTAGGGATATGAGAATCGGGTGCACATGCGCTGACGTCCTTTGGGCCGTCGGGTAAGCGGGTGACACGTCCCGAAAAGGTCGAAATGCGTAACGGCCGACGTCCGCAGAGGTACGACCCCCGCTCGCATCAATACCAATTCGTCGTTGCAGTTTCATTCTAGCTGTCTCACGTTCGCGGCGAATGCATTCGCGCACGATGATTTTTCTGCCAAGGTAGCCACACAAAATATAAGCGCTAAAAAGAGGAAAATTTTAAGGTATACGGGCATGGGCAGCTGTCGCTAGGCGCAGCTGATCAAGTAAGCGTTTGTCTACGTTTCTGCACTCTTCCATCCGCAGTGGCGCTGCGTGCGGCACAGGCGGTCGCCATGTTTTGACACCAGAAGTATGACGAGTCTTCCTAATCCGCTTATTGCCACCTGCTGCGAACGGGATTGCGGTAACCATGCACCCCATGACGGCACCAGTGACGTCACGTACAGCTAACGTGTCGAAAGGCCCCGATTTCCGACGAAAAGGTGCGTTCGGTTAGTGCGAGCTGCTTGCGTCCTCTCGGCTCTCTCCAACCGCGGCAGTAGTGTTAACAAACGTAAATTCGAACTCGTTCGATCACGGCATACGCAAGAAAGAAAAATGACAGTTTTCGCCCATGTTTCACCTCATTGAGTCGACGAACGGTCGAGAGGGCCCTTGAAACTTGTCAGAAAACTCGGGTCGCACGCACGGAGAATCACGATGGCAAGGCATTATATATTCCAGCATGACAGAGCTGCCACGCCCCTCGGTGGCACGGGTTTAGACCCTTATATCCACGGGGAGGCAGAAATGATCCAAAGGTGATTCTAGCACCCGCCCCTCGGCTACGCCATGCGATCTCAGGCTCCTCCCGGCTTCCGTTTAGAAATGGAAGCGACGGATCGAACCTTTCGTAACGGCCGACACGCGCCTCCCACTCGAAGCCCACGTCGATTATATACGCACATCCGAGCGCCAAAGCTCCTGGTTCTCGCGCGCAGCTCGGGGTTAGGTTTCAGTGTAAACGGTTACCACGAGGAAAGCAATTGCTCCAGCGATTTACACTGGGACAGGTATTTCCATTTTCTTTTTTTCCGAGCAAACCGAGGCTTATATATATATAAACAATTTATCGCCTGCATATCTTCTGGTATAGGCGAGATTAGACGAGGAGATAATTCTATGCTACATTTACTGCAACTGAATGTACTG
Organism: Amblyomma maculatum; assembly: GCF_055883805.1. Classification (NCBI taxonomy): domain Eukaryota; kingdom Metazoa; phylum Arthropoda; class Arachnida; order Ixodida; family Ixodidae; genus Amblyomma; species Amblyomma maculatum. The sequence goes on from NC_139345.1 coordinate 51,735,653, forward strand.
AGAAACACCGTAACAAAAATTCAGACCGAAGTACACGCTTCGAAGCGGGCCGCCATTGTTGTAAACGTCAATTTAGCGTGCTCAAGAACGACTCACGATAAGCCGCGCGGTGATGATAAAAATGAGAATGGCGCTCGATTCAGGTCGCGGAGGCTGCGTTTCGACGTAGGCGGGAAGCATCCTTAGGAGCCCGTTCGCTGTGCGATGTAAGGTGAAAGAAACAACACCAGGAGGGCGAAAATAATCAGGAACCCTGCAGAACGACGCGAACGTTGTCGCGAGAAAGGAACAAACTCAAATCAGGGCGCAGGAAAAAAAAAAAAAAAAAAACCTTGCACAGCGTACGAGAGTAAACACGCAGGGTCCGAAGAACTTCATATTTAGCCGCACAGATGGCACCACGTGTCACGCACTGTCCGAAAAACAATAAAACCGAACTTGTGGACTTCACTTTGCTCGAGAAGTCAGCCAGAAACATGGATTAGTACCGTAGAAAAAAAAAAAAGTTGCCGGCTCCGAATACTCGAAGTGTGAAAAGTTCGTCGACCGGCTGTGGCAGCTGCAGCCACTGAGTCAGCTTCGGACAGATAAGCACAGGCAAGGAAATATGGTACCTATATCCCAAAGGCAGCGAGTTTTCTCGCTTCTTGAATAAACGAACCTGAACAAAGCCGGGGACGCATTTCGGGAGAAATAAGACCGTGCCCGCTCGACTGGCCCCACAGCAGAGTCGCAACGCCATGTGGAGACCGCGACCGTATACGCATCGCTGGCTCTTCCGTAGCCGGTCGGGCTAACGACCGCTAATGGCCCCACGACGGCGTCGCACCGCTGTCCCTACACGCGGAGACACAAAACAGTTGCTTGCGCGCACTATTCCCTACACAAGGCATATTCGTGAGTACATTGTATACTCCAGAGAGGAATGGGGCCAGCGCCTTAATATGCATCGGATATTAGTTGCGCATCTGTAGCTGTTAGCACTCATTTTTGATGCGGTTGAACTAACCATATTGTGGCCACAAGCGCCCGCGTTCAATTCAGCCGGTAAGAGTCAGTCAATCGGCTTCGGCGAAGTTTTAAGACCATCGCAGCGGCTGGATGAGAGGAGGGCAAGTGCGCGCGAATTCCTAGGCACAAAAGCTACTGCGGTCATCATGTGCCAAACAGGAAGACAAAGGCTAGTCAGGTTGTTTATGCATTGACATTGTTCTGATCCATAGTTTGCTTAGGGTATTGGGTTCTTTTAGAAACTTAAAAATACAGGACGGACCATCATCAGCTAAAACCAGCACTGGATGAAAAGGAATGTTTGTTGTGAGACCTGATATATATGCATACATACTCTCCTTGAGACAATAAATGATTTTTACCACCACTTCCAGTGAGTCGCGACTTTCCTCTTTTTTTTTGTTTTATTTTTTTTTTATTTTTTTTTTGTCTCGCGCGCCGGCGTGCGCAAGCTGACGGGGAGAGGAGCGTCGTTTTCGATCGCCGATACGTTCGGTGTTAGCGTGAAACTGGCTTAAAAATTCTTGCGTTGACTGAAGGAATACATTTCACTCGGGCGCGCTTTCTAGTTTCAGTAAACAGCTCCCTCTTAAATTCCCACTCAATTTTAACACCGCCGTCTACGGCGGCGGAAGGAGCTGTCTGTATACCGCGTAAAGAAACAAAGAACAGAGCGATACAGCGCCACTCCCGTTCACGCGGCATGCCAGGACACTCGCAGCAGCAGCTGCAGCACACACCCCAGTATCGTCACTACTTCCGAGGAGGACGAATTGCCGGCCTGCGCAGACACGACAATCGCAGCAGCCAGCCAAGGTGCCTCTTCGAAACAATCGGGCGGTGGCGATAAGCGCGCTATTCGCGACCCTCGACCGTATAGGAGCGTGACTGCGCCTACACGCACGTACTTCGCACTGCGAGAATGTAACGCACATTTCCCCGTTTGCTCCGCTGTTGTGCCGAGACCGGAATACATGCGGCGTTTTTTTCCACGATTTTCGCGCGTCGAAAACTGCCGCGCCGACGCGACGCCCAGCTCGAGATACATGGAACGACGAAGCGGCGCGAGCGCCGCCGCGGATACCTCGATGCGAAAGCAAATGCATCAGCGAGCGGAAATAACCGCAGAGCGAGGTACGTGAGAGAAGCGACGCTGTCCCTTGTGGTAAAATCCCGAAAGTGCTCATTCTAATGCTACTGTGCTAAATGTAGAAAGCGTACATAGGTGCGCAAGGATTTGGCTTGCTCGAATGAACGAAGATACTTCGGAATGCCCGCTCGGATACCAGCGGCACGGTTATTTTGTATTTATTTTTGCAAATTTCACTCCAGGGAGCAAACAAACACACAGCGATCCGAGAGTAGGTCGTATACTCACAAAAAAGCGACATTCCGTGCTTGATTAAGCGTTTATTTTTACGATAACCACATTTCTGCGACCAAACTGCCCCATACCTCGTCAGCCATGGCGGCCATGTTGACAACGGCCGCTCAAACCGGAAATTCCAGCTTTCCGCGCTCCTATTGGCTCGCGTCGACAGTCGTTTCCGGTTCGAGAGGACGCCGCGCCGCCCGCGCGTCAAATATCTGGCTGGGCCAGATCGGTGGCGGCGCGCGTTTTTTCTGACGCGGAGCGTCGAGTGCGCGCCGTCGGGCGTAAAACGCCGGTTTGACGCGGCAAAAACGCTCCATGTATTCCGGCCTTTAAAGCACTTGCCCCGCTTGCAGCGTGCACATATGGGCGAAGAGTGCCGAGGCACAGTCGTCGTCTTGAAGTGCCTGGCTCGCGTCGATGCATCGTTCGTGGCATATCATGCATTACTCCGTGGCACCTCGCGTCGTCATCGCAGCGGCGGCTGACCTTTGTACATTCCCCGCGCGCGCCTTAATTGGCGACGCTCTTTCGCTGGAGTGCCTTTTCGGAGCGGAATGATAAAGCTATACGCGTCTAAGACGACCGAAACCCCTCACACAGAAAAAAAAAAAAAAAGAAAAAAAGGGAGGGGGGAAGGGGCGCTACGATCGAGCACCGCGTGTCCGACAAGGTTAGCAGGGCCTCAACTTCGTGGACATAAAGCGCTTGTTACACTGCGGTGCGTTCCACCCGTAACGGATGCCGTATTCTGTGCCAAAATGCGACACGAACAATAGACTAGACGATGTGAGCCTTGAGCAGTGAAAAACGGTGTTCCGCACTTTAGGGCTCGTTTTGACAATTTTGTCCAGCAATTTGAAATAAAAAAAGAATTAAGTTCGTAGGTCACTCTGGAATGTTTCTTCCGATGGCCGGAGTATCTCAGCCATGCCCACACTCCACTGATTCGAAATTCTCAGTTCCACGTGCCACGGAAGCCTTGGTTGAAACGCGTGTATATAAGCAAGACACACCGCTACATAGCCAGAATTGCGCCGAGTTCCCCGTCACGAGATTAACCACATCGCGCAACGAAACCTCTTGACGACGAGCTGGATGGAGACCGTGCTGCTAACGCGACGTGTTGCGCCACGCGGGAACAACGCTTCGAGAGAGAGACGACGCGGTGCTGCTCCGATAGCGAATCGCGTAGTCGAAGCTCCCTCGTTGAAGCAGCCTTGCGGAAGCGCGGGCACCCCCGAGAAGGAAACACACCGCCGCGAGGCGCATTTGCATCACACTGGGCCACCGATGCAGCAGTGCTCTCCAAGGTCGCCGAGACTCCGGCAGGGAAGAAGTATTGCTAATGGCCGCGCAATGAGCGGTCGAGACCAAGGAGGATATATCCTCCTTGGTCGAGACAGACAGAAAGAGGGAGAGAGAAAAACATGTGCAGCGTTTTGTCTCCACTCGCTGGCTCATGTCTTGGCATATCGTATGCACAACACGTGGTCGACTGGTCAGACTCTCGTATTGCGCAAAGGGCGACGAAGCACGCGCGGACGGAACGGGATACGAGAAACTGCATAGCGGCTGCTCTGCCTCGGAACAATACATTTTCTCCCATTGCCCGAAAACGTACTCGCGGGTATCCGTTACAAAGATTAGGTATGGCTTCCGGCACATGACCCTTTTTTAAGCAAAATATAGACCTCCACGCGCTGCTGCGGTCGATGTACGGGCATAGCTACAGTTTACATTTCCATTTATCGCGACGAGGCAGGCAAGAAGCAAGGGTCACGTGACGAAGGCGCAAAAAAAAAAAAAAAAAAAAGAGGGGAGGGGGGGGGGGGGGGGCTACCACGTCTTGCGACAGCGACTCGGGCAACAGCTACCAAGCCTACAAATACAAGCGCAAGTGCAGCTAAGGGCCGGCGCTCACACATTCAGCAGGCTGGGAGAGAGAAGGCCGACTAGAGACTAATCGCCACCGACACGGTGACTACTATTGACCCGCAGCTCCCTCGTTCCCCCAATGTCTTCATTCAGTTAGGTTGCGCAGCTCAGCGGATGGATATCTACAGCAAAAACCAACGCACACATACAGAAAGGAATGCGCGGGGCACCACAACTTGCACTGCGTTCCTCGGCCGCGAAGTAAATTAGCTGCGACGAAACCTTGCCGTTATCACCTAGGGGCGTTGCACAAGCGTCTCCACTCCACAGGCGCCATGCACGCCGCTATTGCGGGCAGGGCGGTGCTATAATGCTCGGGGAGAGACGCGACGGGGGTTGCTGCAAAAGAGCCGACCGCGGGAATCGTTATTAGGCGCCTCCAGTAATAGACGTCACGAACCATGCGCCAGGAGTTTTTTTTTTTTTTTGGCAGATGCTCCGTAAAACGAGCGCATACAAACGAAGAAGCTTCCGTTCGGCAATCGGTTGTTTCGACTGCGTTAACGATGGCTGGTTCTCCCTGCTGCGCTGGCGGACTACCAGTTCTCGCTGCGTTACACTTCGTCAATATTTCATTCGTTTAGGAATATAAAACATCGCGACAACTGCCTTCCCTCCTGTACTTTTCAGCTGAAAGTGTGCGTCGTAATTTGCTGTCAAATTATTATTTTCCTTTTAGCTTTCGAGTTTCTCGCGTAAGAACAAACAAAACATGTTTTACTGCGACCGTGTGCAACATAGTTCATAAATGGGACTTCCTTGTTTCATGACCGAGTACGAAGCTATGTGCAGACTGAGTATGAGAAGTCCGGCCCTTTTTGATATTTATCGTTTGCGCTTTAAAATCTGATGAATGTACACAAACATGGCTGACAATGCAGGGCATGCAGCACACGCATGGTGACACCTGAGTAGCGCTCAGTTACAGCTGAATATTTCCGAGATAAACGCACGCGGAGAAGCGCCAGAATGGAAAACAGAACCCAAAATGATCCGACAGACGTAAGCAAGGCAAGGCCGCGACTGTGACCGAGAGTAATGGCTTTATAAAACGAAACAGCCTGCGATGAGAATAGTTCCACACCAAAATCAACATTTTTCTTGGCAAAATTCAAGAAATAACGCCGGTCGTGTACAGGTTATTTATTTATTTTTTTTTCGCGTTGATTATGCTGCCATCTGATGTACAGCGCACGCATACATTAGGCTGGAGATCGAATGTGAATGCCATTCGAACCTAATTACATTAAATATTCTTGTGTGTCAGCCGACTGAGGACATTAGGTGCCATTTTTCTATTCGGATGACATTGAATTCGCTGCCACGACAGGGCCATAAAACGCGCAAGAGTAGTCCGGCACTTTCGTTACTCTCAGTTAGCGACGAGTAAATAGAGAGGGGGCACATATACACTCGCGCTCAACGAGCTAGGCGGCGCACCGCGCAGAAACAATAAACTACGCTAACACACGACTGTGGGGCTCATCGATTGCAGTAAGAGCAGTAAATGAAAACATCCACGTGAGGGGAAAGGTCAACACTTTGCACCACAAGACCGAGTCCACATTTGGGCGTACCCGAGGTAATTATGCACCTCACTCCTCCACCCCACCATTCGGAAAAATCGCAAAATGCACGCGTTTCTCTCGACCAGTCGGTGCTCACGGTGCTACATCGCTACGTTCGCAGCAAGTCTCACCTTTACGCAAACATCGCTGGAAAAAAACCGACACCATATCACCGGCCTGCTCCTCTCGTTATAACAAGATCTATCCACCAGTAACCCTAACGCGGTCCGTCGACAAACATTTTGGAACCCGCAGTTTTCACCGTCAACATTCGGATGCAAGAAGGACGGTACAATACAGGAGGCTATAGTGTTCCTAAGCGACCATGTGCAGAGAGAGAGCTGAACAAAAAATCGCAGCTTCCATCCAACTTGATGCTCGAAACAAACAGTAAGCAACGGCTAACAAGAGACGCGGTGATGTTCGCGAGAGGAACCCAGCACCACAGCGCAGAAAGAAATGAAACGCGGAGGCCGGGCAGTACGCCACCGCTTAGCAAATAATCCACCCTTAACCGCTACCCCACCCCTACATCCATGAAGCAACTTAGTTCTGCCGCAAGGTAAACGCCTACCGTAAGCAGAAATAAAGACGTAATAAAAAAAAAAAGATATAACCTCTCCGGCACCGTAGTTACTGAGACTAATGACTACTAACATGACCACTTCAACCTACAATAGCTAAATTCCCTTGACCACGCCTCCCAGAATTCTTATTTTACTGTGTCTGTACCACATTTGTTTACTGTGGCTGAATTTGCCTGCACTGCTGGATCGCTTTCGACTTCTCAGTGCTGCATGAACTGCAATGTTTCCTTATAGATTATTTTATCTCCCGACGTCCTCTGTCTCCCTATGTCTCTAAAGGGAAATACAATGCCGGATGATTACGACAGAACAACAGACCAAGGAACGAAGCACGCCCGTAGAGCGCATATAAGAGACACCTAGCTCCGCCTTTACAGGTATGAGGCGACAGTGCAGGCTACCGTTGTAAGGCTAAAATCTGAGAGGAAGCAAAGAAATACAAATTCCGAACGTATGGGGAATCGAACTTAGACTGCGAGATGAGCACGAAACCGATACACCACAGAGCAACGTTGCTACAAACAAAACAAAAAGTACATTTAAGGTAATTTTGCACTTGCTTGCATGCAATTATAGCGCCTGCATGCGGCGCCCACAGAAAATTCGCGATCGTACAGCTTCGTGATCGCACTGCGGTGCCGCAACAGATGGAGCGCAACCAGCATAAAATGTACGCTATTCTCGTATAAATGGACCGGACGCGTTTCTTGAACTTCATGTGCGATGGATACGCTGCCGCATACCAACCAGAGTATGGTGAATACGTTCCGGAAGATCCGAGAGGCTCACTTAACCAACCAATACACACGTCTTTTTAAGACACTGTCGGGTCGCCGCCTCCTTGTCCGGCTACACATCCAACATACCACCCTTATGGAAGATCGTGTACGCCTCCCTTTCGAGTGGAGATGCGTCCCACGTACGCCCTCTTCCTAACAACACGACACGTGAAGACCACAACGGCCGGCGCCTGGCGCGGGCGGAAGCCCTGGGCCGCCATTATGGGTCAAAACTCGGCATTTATTATGTGGACGCCTCCGGCCACCACTATGGGGGATGGTTACACGGCCGCAGTGGTCCACCAGTCCAAAACTGTTAACGGGCTTACATTTCGCGCCCGCGACATAAAACTCACGCGGAGGAGGTCGCCATTGCGCTAGCAGCTACCCACACTGATTCCAAAATAATTATCTCCGACTCGCGAGGGACCTGTCGCAACGTCGAGCAAGGCTGGGTTCATACCTACCGACTACTTCAAAATCGCACACCGGAACTTTGTATGGGCTCCTGTCCATATGGGTCTCGAGAGGAATGAGGCAGCCGACGCTGCAGCCCGGGCGCTTCCTTTCCGGGCTTCCCATCTCGACCCCCTAGATCAGGATCTCGAATTCGAACCCGCGTATTCTTTTATTATCAGTCTTGCCATAGCCTTTACCCTCGCCCGAGTAAAGGTCTATCTAAGACGGAGGAGCGGCTTCTACTCAGTCTCTATACCAACACTCTGCTATGCCCGGCAGCACTCAAACATTTTAATCCTTCCTTCACGGGCAATTGTCCGCACTGTGCGGAGAAGTCTTCGGACGTCTACTACATGATGTGGACTTGCCTATCCAACCCAGCTATTCCTCCTCACGCCAACCAAACTCGGGAGGACTGGGAGGCGACCCTGCTCGGCTGCTATGGCTTGCAGGCCCAAAAGGCCTTGGTCGAGCGCGCCGGGCAGCGGCCGACGCCACTGGGGTCCCCCGTACTAGGGACCCCACCTAGTATTTGTAACGGCCGGATTTTCGAAGGTCCGGCTCATGCATACCTTCACCGCTTTTGAAACATTAAACGTTTTCACCACTACCACCGATACCAATGAGGGACGCATGAAGTTTAAAGAAGCGGCGTCCGTGCTTAGCGGTGACGTCATCGCCTGGCAGGCAATGGGAAAAACAAAAATAAAAAATTATAAAGTAAAAGAAAACACCGTCTATTTCTAATAAAGCCCCATTGAGGGGCTTTAATTTCTAACTCTCTCTCCCCCACCTGGGGTGTGGCTGCTCCTGGCCCTACGGGGCTGGGACTGGTAGGTCACTGCCGCTTGCGGCGGGGGCTAGCCTGCTACCATATCTGTTGTAGGCCGTCACTGCACCCGCCACCGTTTCGGCAGTGGACGACGGCTGTTGCTACGCGCGTCTTTCTCCCCCTCTTCTTTTTCTTTCTTCTCTATTTTCTCTTCTGTCCGGAATACAACTGTGCGCTGTGCGATGTTACCGCACGTTAAAAATCCCCAGGTGGTCGAAATTACTCCGTAGCCCTCCACTACGGTTCCTCTTTCTCTCTTTCCACTTTCACTCCCACCCTCATCCCTTCCCTTACGGCGTGGTTGCGGTGTCCACAGTAAACAAGTGAGACAGTTACCGCGCCTTTCCCTTCTCTGTCCGCAAGAGGCAGCGGAAGTGGCTCAGCTACCCCCTTTCACTCCCACCTTCCTCCCTTCCCTTACGGCGCGGTTCAGGTGTCCAGGGCGGCAGTTCCTGGCCCTACGGGGCTGGGACAGTAGATCAACGCCACTTGCGGCGGGGGCTAGCCAGCCACCGATTTTTTTATCTGTTGGAGGCCGTTATTGCACCCGCCACCGCTTAGGTGGTGAACGACGGCTGTTGCCCCCCCCCCCCCCCCCCCCCCCTTCCGCGCGTCTTCTGTCCGCACGAGGCAGCGGAGGTGGCTCAGCCACAGAGCCAGTAAGCAGGCCCGTGCATTTTATTTTCCTTCTTTCTACAGCCACAACAAAAACAGCTTTCGGCCCACGCTCTTCGCATCATCCGTTCTGCGGTGTTCGCGATGGCGGCAGCCATCGCGGCCCTCTACTCTCACTTGACACGATCGCGTGACGAGTCTACTGCTACTCGCGCAGTTTCGGGCGTCAGGTTGCAGCGCAGGCCTGAGGAGATGCGGTCGGCAACACCCACCGTAGCGGCAGCTTCCACTCTCCGAATTCTTCGCTTTCGGTGGTCGTAGCCGCCACCCGTTTGCGATGCTTTCGAAAAGGCAAACAAACTGCGCGTTCCGGAGTAGGCACACCCGTGGGCAAAGCTACACCGGGGTCAGTGCCTAAGTAGGAATTTCTGCGTAATAGGCACCCCGCTGCGGTGGCTCAATGGTTAACACTCTTGAACAGGAGAGCACGTGTGCGAACCCGAACGGTGGTTGCGTTTAGTCGGAGGCGAAACCGGAAGGCGTCCGTGTGCTGTGCGATGTCAGCGCACGTTAAAGATCTCCAGGTGGTCGAAATTACTCCGCAGCCCTCCCCAACGGCACCCCTTTCCGTTTTCACTCCAACCTTCCTCCCATCCCTTATGGCGCGGGTCAGGTGTCCAGACAATGCGCCTTTCCTATAAACAAAACAAAATTTACCTTTACACCGGTGTTGTATGCCTCAATGTCTTTTACCTGTGGCCACGAGACCCAAGGGGCGTCTTTAATAATTATAATAATAATGTTTATTTGCATCAAGTAAGTCCTCCCTATTCTTTTTCTACTCTTTTCTCTTCTGTCCGCACGAGGCAGCGGAGGTGGCTCAGCTACAGAGCCAGTAGCAGGCTCGTGCATTTTCTTTTCCTTCTTCCTACAGTCGCAACTACACTCTGGTCGCTTCACAGGAGACGGCTTAATCTTTTAAGTTATACATGGTGCCGCAATCATTACACAAGGTGCTCACGTTTCAGTTTTCTTCAGTCAGCGGTTAAAACGGATATGCATAATAAAGGCGAGACGGGGGTGGGGACCAGGGAAGAGCGGAGCGGCAAGCGGACAAACGCCGCGCACGTCCGGTGGCCGCAACGCACGATTATCCCGTACCTCTCGTGCTTTTCGCAATCACGCGCCCAGAGGGAGGTTGGTCCAGTTTGTTTTTTTCTTTCTCTCTCTCTCTCTTTTTTTTTACTGCAAGTTGCGCAGAGCCGGCGTTATATGACGGCGCTCGGTCGACGACCTTGCCCCTGTTAGCGACGGGTTTCTTTAACGCCCGCCGTCCCACTGGCGCGCTTCTACTTTCCAGCACCGAGACAGAGATTACAAGAGGCTTGATGAAAGTGGCAAAAGGTCCTGGGCACAACAGCGCGAAAAGATCGCCACTAACACGGATCGCCATAGGAGCCGTGGGGCACCCAACCCCCAAGGGCGGCCATCTGACCTCGCCAGTGGAATGCTTTCCTCGGGACAAGGCGCGCAGCAGAGGACACGAGAATGACACGGATATGGTTTGGTTTGGTTTGGTTTGTGGGGCTTAACGTCTCAAAGCGACTCAGGCTATGAGAGACGCCGTAGTGGAGGACTCCGGAAATTTCGACCACCTGGGGTTCTTTAACGTGCACTGACATCGCACAGCACACGGGCGCCTTGCTTTTCGCCTCCATCGAAAAGCGGCCGCCGAGGCCGGGATTCGATCCCGCGTCTTTGGGAACAGTAGTCGAGCGCCGTAACCACTGCGCCACCCCGGCGGGTGACACGGATATGCGTCGTCATTGTAAGCCATCTGGCTTCCAAAGTTACAAGAAATGGTCATACGTGACAACTCGTTAGGCCTCACCGAATGCTCACTTTGCTCAAGCGTGCTAGAGAGGCCATATTTCGAAGCCGCTACACAAGGTTGTAAAGTTAGGAAGAACCCGCAGCGACACTCGACGGCAGATAATTGGACTCAAAGCAGCCCGAAAGAAACGAGATTCTCTGGAGCCCCTAGGCAGAATGTATTCACCGCGAACAAGATCAAATGGCCTCGGAGCCCGAATTGCCACACTGTGCGCTGCGCGGAACAAGGTGGGGTGTGTATGTGTGTGAGTGGAGGAGGGGGGGGGTAGGAACGTCACGGCAAGTGCACACCACCACACCCGAGTGCCACGGGTGACGCAAGTGACGCGCTGGAGCCTTCCAGTGGGATATGCTCTGACCCCTTCGTGGCCGCCAGCTTCGCACGCGAGGCGTGGCGACAGCCGAGTCCCGTTTTCGTAACTCCTCCGGGCAACAGCGCAGGGAGCGAAATTCCGATTAGGCATTCATGCGAAGTGAAGGGTGAGGGCAAAAGTAACGCACACAAGCGAAAAGCCCGCCCTTTCTACCGCTACCCGACACGGCTCTGCGCGCGCGAAGCGCTTGAGTGCTGCTGCCGAAATCCTTCGTGTCCTTCCTGAAAACTGCGCTGCACCATCAAAGACGCTGAACATGACGTGACCTTATCAGGGGTCAGGTCCCGAAAGGAGTCCGTCGGCGACCGTTCGCAGGAGCAGGGTCAGCGCAGTGCCGTTGACCGTTAAGGGAAGCGGCCGTTCAGGCTAAGTCGTACAGTTCGATGCACATTAAAAGTGAACACAGCAGTATACTCACAGCGAGTCACATCTCGCACCAAACTGTGCAGACATCCATGTCGCAGCAGCAATAATGAGAATAATATTTATTAGGCGTTCCCCATAAGCGTGGACGATACTGTACGTCGATGCTTTCTTTTTCTTTTTTTTTTGCGATCTTGCTCGGTCACTGCTAAGGACCGAGTTCTTTGCGTCACTTCATGTGAAAGCGGGTCGCAATTATAGCTCGGTGCCACAGCTCGCGCGGCCAACCACGGAGCCGGCACAGCCTGTCCCACCACCCTGATTGGCTCGACGCTGCACGCTTTTAGGGAAGCGAAAAGCGCAGAAAGCCAGGGCCTCGCGCGCTTCTGTTGCCCCGGACGACGACCGGACAACAAGTCGTCGTCGCCGCTGTCGTCACAGGAGAGGGGAGGCCGCGCGACTCCGCGTCGTTGCATGCGCGTCGAATCGAACGACGCGCGTTCATACATGCATAAGCGAGCCGCCCCCTTTTTTCAACTCTAGCGGGGGCGGCGGCCTAGCGCTACCGTGATGTCGAAAGCGAAGCGGCTATTTCTGCCTTCGCTGCCACGCCAGAGATATGTTTTTTACGAGCGTCGTGAAGGGTGAACTGCGGATTAATTTAGGTGGCACCGAAGAAAGCAGGAGGACGTGTCGGCACATGGGCGGGTGTCCCGCTTTCATTTTTTTTTTTTTTTTTTTTTCGTTTCGCGACGATGCGAACGCGGTCGTCTCGCCCAGAAAAGATACTGGGGACAAAATTTTGGGGGGCGTTCGGTGGGAAGCTGCGAAAAACGGAAAGGTCAGCTGGGAATGGCGTGACGGATATACACCACTCTCCAAAAAGGGGCGCAGAAAGGGTAGAAGCCCACGTTATGGGAAGGAAGGTGTAACTAATGCCAGGATAGGCGTAAATGGTGCAAGTTATGCTGGAAGTAGGTGTAATGGAATTAATCAGAAGCCGTAGTGTTCGGGGGCCAACAGACACGACTGGCGCATCGAGATGGTGAAAAGGAAGCGACCGAGGTCATTTCTAATGTCTTACGTCGTCTGCACAAACAAAAATAACGCTAGCACAGATGCGGCGCAAGCGTGTCAAAATATACGGCGGCAAAGCATACAGCAGCATGGCCACGCATCCGAGAAGCGGGGAGCGATGCGGGTGTGGTTGCCAGGAGCTTCAAAGATGCAGTCTTTCCCATGAGCCTTCCCAGCTCGGCAGGCGTAATTAATTATCAGGCGAGCGGCACTTCCGGGAGGCCGCGCATTTTACAAAACTGTGCGGAGCGACCTAAAATTATGAGCGACTGCAAAAAGCCAACGAGCAGAGTAGGCGGCGTGACATTAGACCTCAGCATGGCTAACTACTAAGAATACGCCGAAAGTAAGTCGGCAGTAAACGGCGGTCAGCGCCCTTACCATCGAACAGGAGCAAAAACAAGTGCAGGCATTTTATAATTAGGGAAACTATTTATAAAACTACAACTACTCCAATACACTCATAGGTTTGAAAGTCCCCCCTTATAATCAGCCAAATCTAAATATACGACTGCCTAATCATTAATCGGTCGAGCCCGCGCCCCCGTTCATGCACATTTTCTTAGATTCACTGGACGGCAGTCGATGAGGCTCAGCGCGCGGTAGAAACGAGGGTGGGGGCAGTCAGGCTCGAAAAGTGGGCAGGGCAAAACCAATCACTTGTGTACCGCAATGACGAAAATAAACCTATAGAGAAATAAAACACAGCGGGACCAGCCACTACAATCGCCTAATTAGCTTAGCACGATGAGGCAAAATGCAATTGTCGCGTGCCACGAGGCATACACGCACGCCCAACTGCTAATACAGGCAGCTGAGGTAGTGCAACTCTTATTTTGCTCTCTCGCCAGCTCACGAAGACGGACTCTACGCGAGCTATGTATAAATAAATAATTAAAAAAAGAGGATGAGGAGGGGGTAAAGGCTTCCGCATTTGGGCGTAGTTATGGCATTGTGGCAAAGGCGACACGAAAGATTGACCACCCGCAACACAGAAAAAGTGAAAATAGTCGCGAAGATTAAAAGGCGGATACTGGGCGCACTGTCGGTTTATTATTTTTTTTATACTGCTGCTGGCGTGCACGTACGCGACGAATGAGCCACAGGCGTTGGCGTCGCGATTTTAATCAGCCCTAGCGCGCGCCCTGGTACCACCGGGTTCTCGTTCTCGGGTCCGAACACACAAGCGCTCGCGCCGCTGCCGGCTGGTAGGTATATCTATCGACCGACGTGGCGGCGGCAGACGCGGGAAGAGGCGAAAAAAAAAAATGAGAGGGGGGGGGGGGGAAGACAAAAGAACGAACAAGCGAAGCGCGGGGGGGCCAGCAGTGCGTTCGGCATTAAACTTGCCCGTCGACGCTAGCTCCACCCTTTCTCTCACAGCACGAGCTCGTGTTTCTGCGCACGCACTCCGCGAGCACAGTGAAAATGTCAGCGCATCGATTAATTTCTTCTCTCCCATTCTTTTCCGGAAACTTCGGGCTTATTTTCCCTCGCTTTGGCTCTCTCCCTATTTCCCCATATTCGTGCACGCTTTCCTCTTTTGGGGAGAACAGACATATCGCGTGTGAATCGCGACGGCGAATGCTGGACGGCTTTCCCGCACGGCGTGCTTCGCTCGAGGAGAAAGCGCAGTCTCCGGCAGCCTCAAGGTTTCTTCGCGCCACTAAAAAGTTTCCAGATATTTTCTCGCTTTGCTCCGTGTTCCGCAGGAGGAAGCTGGAAAACGGTTGGCTGCGAGCGGTCTGTGCGGAGGTTGAACTGTTCTGTAAACACGTTCATAGGCTGGTACACAGATCAGCAGCGAATGAAAGCAGCCGGAACTATTCCCGTAATAACAGGATACATTACGACCGATCAACGCACTCATTCGGTATTGCATGATTCGATCATGAACTCAAGGTAGCACAAATGGTCCCGATTTGCACACAGCCGACAGAACGGGTCAGCTGACATAAGCGCTTGGGTTTCGTTACAATACCACAGGGCCCGATGGAACAGTTTCCTTACTCTGCTGGAGAGCGAAATTTTGGCAGCGACAATGACGAGACAACCTGTTGTAGGCGGCCCTACCTGCTCTAATGTTCTTCCCTATCACGAAATGGGAGTGCCGGGTCGCGCGGCTCTCTCGCCTCGAACGCCGCCTCTCGAAGCGCCGCGCCTCATCCGAAGCGCGAGCCACCTCGACGGAACATCATCTCCGCTAAAAGCACCCGGCGCCGGCGCGTTCAGCCGGGGTAGGCCACGCGCAGAGCCTCACGGCAGCTGCAAAATACACGAACATATGTAATATGCAAGAGAATGCCGTGAGCATACGCAGCTCTCCCGCCTCGCGCCGGCAGCTATGCGAGCGCGCTGGTGGTATTGCCCGCTACCAAGTCCCCTCGCGAGCAGCTTCAGAGAAGATTGCCGCCCAAGCGCAACGCCAACTTCCTCGTTTCTCTTCACTGACGCGTGCAAAAGCGATAGGCGCAAATCTCGATAGACCGCGGAGTGGCTGGGATGGAACGATCCCAAAAGCAGGACCAGCGGCCAGCAGTCCGGCCGGTGATCGCCGCTGAGAAGCAATCGAAAAGACGCGATCAGAGCGGCGTTTGCATGCTATACATCGTGCCGATCGGAGGCGTGCTTTCTGCGCTCGCTAAGCGTCGTGTAAATCGGCCCGGATTGCAAACCGTGGAGGAACGCGAAGAGAAAACGAGCAGCGATGCCGACGGGCCCATCACCACCGCCGTGCTAGGCCTAACCGGTAGATCGGGCAGAAAAAACTCACCTAAAGTACGATGCTCTTGGCGCAGCTGTAGGGCTTGAGTGCGATGTCTCGGTGGACACTTACAGGTCACACTCTGCGGCAGCTAGCACAGCGGCAAGGCAAATTGAAGCCACATAAACCGCGGCGGCAGCACAGCAAATTCAGACGCAAGATGCAGAACGAACAGGAGTGCGAGATCAAAGCTATCCCAGCATGCCCAGCGGTGGCATGCGTGGCGACATCTGTGGCTTGCGCGTGAAACGCCGTTTGATGGCCGCCTGTGGCCGCGTGCCGGTGCGGCCGGTGGTGTGCGATGATGAACGTGCCCAGCCGGCGGCAGTACGGCGACGTGGCACTTCGTGGTTTGCCTCGCGCATTGCGCCTGCACTCTGTGACATTTCGCGCAGCTGCCGTATTGTCTAAACTGAGCCTACGATAGCGCGCTAACTGCGGATCTCGTCGTCATTGCATGGAAACATGTATTCATAAATATGCTGCGAAATTCTTCCGAGATTCATTACCTAAATCGGAGTTTTGGCCTTCTTGTTTATGGTTCTAGTGATGAGTACGGAATCAGGTAATACATTTGTGGTGCTTAAGTTGAGGGGAAAGAAAAAAAAAAGCCAGGGAGCGCATTTCCCAGGCAGAGGCTTTCTTCGTGGTTTGCCTCGCGCATTGCGCCTGCACATTTCGCGCAGCTGCCGTATTGTCTAAACTGAGCCTACGATAGCGCGCTAACTGCGGATCTCGTCGTCATTGCATGGAAACATGTATTCATAAATATGCTGCGAAATTCTTCCGAGATTCATTACCTAAATCGGAGTTGTGGCCTTCTTGTTCATGGTTCTAGTGATGAGTACGGAATCAGGTAATACATTTGTGGTGCTTAAGTTGAGGGGAAAGAAAAAAAAAAAGCCAGGGAGCGCATTTCCCAGGCAGAGGCTTTCGTTTCAAAAGTTTGCCTCTTCCGTTTGATGCCTGTCAGCAAGTCTCTTGGAATTTCTTCAGGGAGTTTAGCGTTTCAGTATTTGTTTTTATAGCAGTATATACACTTTCACATGCATGAAACACAGATTACAGTGGAATAAAAAAGAAATGTCACTACTACAGCTGACTACGCAACACGGTTGGTGCACTAGATGATAGAAGGAATTTGGTGTAAGGAGTAGAAAGATAGACATTTAACTTTATTTCTACTGTGACGTTCAGGAAAACTCTCAAATTGTTTGTTTGCATACATGCACCTGGAGATTGGAAAGCACTGCTGGGGTCCTGCAGTTGATATGGGCACACATTGGCAGGCCCCTTCCACACTTCATTATAAATTACTACTACAAAATATCAGCCGTTATTAAAGTCTATAAACAACGCTCTAAATTTGCACACTGGCTCACTTTTATGAATGTTACCTTTAGTTATTGAATTCATATCAATAACAGTAAAACTGGCTGGAAATGCTTTTAAACATCATAAATGCTGATCATTAGTATATCTGATAATTTACCTGGTTAGCTTGTTGCAGAAATAAACTGCAATGGAGAAATTTGGTGCATCAAATCCAGCAGTGGGATCCTTGATCCCAGTCATCCTGCACGATAATTATTGTGGTAAAGAAAAGTATCACAGGATGTTCGCTTGAAGATTATTTTTTCACTGTTCAGCTGCTCAATGTCCTTGTAATATCCAGTCCTGTCATTGTTTGGCAAGATGTGATGAACTGCCATACATCCTTATTGGTCAAGCACAGGAAGCATGTGCAAAGTATATTTACTTCAACAAACAATATAGACCTTGTTACTAATCATGAAGAAATGGGTTTTAAGGCCTCTGTGGAGAGCTTAACCAGAGTTCTTTCTATTCTACATGCACAGCCTGGTGACCAATAAGGCGATGCCCATCTATCCCTTTTCAAAAAGGCCTACAGTAAACAGAGAATGCCCTGAGTAGTGCCATGAAATTAGATAAAGATAATTGTGATGAGGTTTAATGGTACAATGGCCAAGCTTGGTCACAGAACACCAGAGTATGCCGAGAGTGAAAAAACATAACAAGATCACCACTTCACTGTTTTCATATTCAGTTCACCAGTATACAACCACCAAAGAAAAATACCAGGCCAGGACAATATCTGTTTTGCACACCATAAATTTTACTTCAAAAACACCATACAGACACATATGTTGCTATGCAAAAAGTTTACACGTGACAACACTTATTTCAATCATTCTCACACTCACTCTGACGCACAAGTGGTATCCATTCGTAGAATGCAATCTCAAGCATTTTCTCTCCTTGGGTCACAGGTCATTTCCCCAAGTATCAGTAACAGTTACTTAAGAGGATATGGTAGTATGTGCAGCTGTCTTGCACCAAAATAAAAAACAGCACGGATGCAGGAACCAAAGTAAAATGACTGACATTCACCAACTGCTCTCACAGTCCAGAAAGATAGGTGATTAAGAGTCCAAAAATTGGGATGAAATGACTATGGGCTACAGGCAATTTGCACGTAAGAGGCATGCTGCTATGGTTTCAGAGAAAAAAAGATTGCAATGTTAGCATACCAGCTCTACAGCAGATGCTTTTACTCTTGCAATAAGACAAGTGCAGAATTTGCTCCTGCATTTAGTGGTTGTCAGGAGATGAAACAGTCTCAAACACCGCAGTTTGATCCATCGGATGTTTTACTTCACAACTTTGTTCCACACGGAATGCAACAAAGAAGTTTACGAACTGTGAATTTTCATGGTTCCACATCACCAGTGCAGTTGGCTTAAACAACAGCATAAAAGTAAACCTAAATAATATTAGTTATGTTTTTGAATCCCATTTGCATCTCGTGTGCTGACGCTGAAGAACTGAGTCGCTGCAGCAAAAAGAAAAAACAGCGGTGCAATCTGTGTAAATTCAATCAAGCATAATACATGGTGGAACCTCTTACTTTTGTTGCATGTAAAAAATGGCAAATTGACATCACATTTCTTTTTTTGTGAACAAACCACAACAACGTCCTAATTCGCATGTAAGGCTTCAAAAGTTCAGCAGTCAGACTTCCTGAACAGCGACGAGTCAAAAATGCAAGTGTGGTCCGGTGACGTGACCATGCTGCCTGGTGAGGGCCCGTTGTCCAGGGCATGCAGTGCGGACGACAGCTGCAGACTGAGCTCTCGAAGCCTCTGACCGACCACAGCCAGGTCTGGATCGGGGTGGGTCATGGCGAAGAAGGGCGGCATCCCCACTCGCTGCTGGCTGAGGTGCTGGCAGTAAGCAGCCAAAATAGCCTCGAGGTCTTCATCTTCACCGGGACTGTGGTGCCTGCACATAACACAAGTGTGACCTTGACTCAGTCTGTTGTGCCAGTCATAGTGGCTCAGTGGCTTTGGTGTTCAGCTGTTGAGCACACTACCACACATTCAACTGCCAGTCTGACGTGAAATGTAAAATATTTGTTCTTTAAAAGTACAAGGAAGACGCAAGGTAATTAAAACTAATCTGGAGTGCTGTGTCAGAGTAAATGTGACCGCTAGTACACAAAAAAGAATAAAGATAGTATAAAAGTTTATAGATATAGTAAATACTTTTTGCCCACTCTTTTACCCAAAGGGGAATATTAACAACAAGGAATAGCTACACTAAACTAACGCATAAGCCTTCGGCAACACAATCAGCACTCTTTTTTTTCCGCGTAAAACAACACAACTGCATTTCTGAGAAAACAAGACCCCGATTCCCTGCCCCACTGAGCATTAGCCTGGGCAGTGTTATGTCCCCTTCATGATAACCATCTCAGCTTTCAGCGAGCCGAAGAAAACAAACAGAAGCAAAACTGCATGACCCTGCGTTGCAATGTTTAGTCACCACAAATGGTGCCACCACACAGTCTAAAATCCTTCACACTTCAAATTATGCAGCCATTAAACATAAGCAACATGCCAAAGCAGACCTCTTGATCTTACATAAACACCAAGCTTCAAATGAACATTTTTCATCTTTGGCTCCAAGCCCGGGCAAAGGAAGCAAAGTTCTGCTTCTTAGGGACATGCCAAACGGAGCGAAAAATAGCCCAGAGGTGGCAAAGACTCAGGTGGAGTGTTATAGCCAGGAAGCCTCACGAGACCAGCCACAACCAGTGCAAGGTGGTGCAAGCATAATGGCAGGCTTCTCACCAGATCAAAAGCGCCCACCTGTGGAGGTGTCTGGCCACCTCAGCCCACCGCCGCTCGTTGAGAAGCGCAGACAGGGTGTCCTCGGGGTCAGCTGACTCGGCACCCTGGGGCGGCGGTGGCGAGAGCCGCTCGCTCTCGGTGTCTTCGATCGAGCGCAGAACTTCGGAGCGCACAGCTGTCAGCTCCTGGGAGAGATCTGCCAGCTGCCACTGGGGAGCCGCCCAACCCAGTTGCTCGAGCAGGCGGCGATACCCTTCCAGCAACAGCAGAACCTGTGCCAAGGGGCAAGCATGAGCGATTTACCTACCTCGCAAAGGGCCATTCAAGTTTTATAATTTACTAAGAAAGCACAAATCCATAATAACCATGCCTAAAGTGGGGGCAAGGGGCCGTTGGCCCTCATAACAAACGTGAGGGACGGGGCACAAATTTTGTTCCACACTGCTGCCTGCTACTCAGAAGAACTTGAATGTGCACTAACATAGACTTTGGCCCCCCCTCCTCATTTATGGTGACACCTGTGTGTGCACACTATAGAGTGCAAAAATTTTTATCTTGTAAGCACTGACTAATAATTACTGCACTGAAATAGGCTTTTGTAAATTAGTGGGTTCTAGGTTCAAAGTGGATTTGAAGTGCAGAATAATTTCAGAGCAGATATTTCAGATAGTTTTGGCACACAAGACCAACAAACAGATGCAGAAAGTTGCACTGAAGCTTTCCGGCACTCACTTTAAGCTATCATGACCTTTTGCAATAATGACCACCCAAAAAAGATGAAGTCAATCTGCATGTGAAGTCGACCTACAGTAGAACCCCTCTGTAGTAAACTCTCTCGGATTGACAAAAATCTTTGCTAATCAGGACCTTTACCGTATTGGTTTGCCCTGAAGATGCTACCTGGTAATTGAGTGGCTACTAAATACACCTTTTTGGTTTAAAAAAGACACTCAGAAATACCTTCCATCTTTCTCTTACTGTTTATTTATGCACGTTTTATTTCAGTTATTAGATTTGAGGTTTACACTTTGTGAAGTACCGTTTTAGCGTGAATACAACATGGCTACAAATATGACACATGTTTGATTTCGTGAAAACGAAAGCTTTGCATGAACACAGAGTCAACTTCTACTGTTTCTGCCATTTAAAGGGGCAATAATCCAGAAATGTGCATGACACAGTCAAGCGTGGCAAAACCGCCCACATCACACCTCCACTTCTAGCCACTACAGCCTTGAACTTGCTTTGCGCTGCTGGGTGCTGCAAACTTTGGCCGTTTCCTCCTTTCTCTTCCTCTCACTGCATTTTTACACTCGTTCACTTTCTCATCGCACCGTGCAACTCTCTTTCCACGTTTGTAGCCAGCTTTGCTTTATTTTTTCCTACATATCGCATGCTTTATGTCTAGGCTATAAGGCCCTCGTCAAGCTTGCTTCTTCTCACAGCAGTAAAGCCCAGTACACAGAAAAAAAAAGACGCAGCTTCAGTGATTTCTTTGCAGAAAGAAAAATATGCCCTGCAATCAGAGGTTGTGTGTGCGTTGCAATGCCATTTCATGGGAAGTATGTTGCCGCAGCTGGACGCACTAACCAATTTCTATTAAAAATGTCTTTAATTAAAAAAAAAAATGTGCTGTGACAAAATGGGACTTCAGTTTCACTCTACTATACCACAGTTTTTACTACATCCAAGTGCTGTATGGCGGGAGCCTTAGGCGGGTTCGATGAGCCAAAGACACACGAACTGCGTATTCCGATAACATTTGTGCAAGATGAATATAGTTGTAAAATTTTGAATGTCAAATCACCGGGTCGGACTAATGATCTATCACTTATTAAAATCAGTATTAAAAATTACCAAATACTTTTACAAGCTTCCATCAGAAGAATAAATACTTGCAAACAAAGTTAATGCCATTTTCCAAATACAGCTTGGCAATTGATGCAGAGCACACCGCACTATGTAAAACTGTATAGTACAAACAATAGCACTAAGTTCAATAATTTAGCAGGCTCCCCATAGTGGAGTAAATTTGTAGCAATGGAGCAATGACTTATTAGCAATGAAAATAAGCACAGTAACAGGGCTACAAAGGAAAGCCATAACGTCCGCGGAAACTCGGCAGTTAAAGAAGAAAACGTTTCCTAGTCCAGGGATTGAACCCAGGACCAAAAGTAAATTAAAAGTTGAATGGCTAATTTATCCTTGAAAACATAATAAAAAAGCCTGGATGGCTAGATGATGTTACGGTAGAAGTTTGGTTTGGTTTGGTGTCAGAGTTTAACGTCCCGAAGCGACTCAGGCTATAAGAGGCGCGTAGTGGAGGACTCCCGAAATTTCGAACACCTGGGGTTCTTTAACGTGCTCTGACGTAGCACAGCACTAGGCGCTAAGCTTTTTGCTTTGACCAAAAAGTGGCCGCCGTGGTCAGTATTCGATACCGCATCCTTGGGCACAGTAGTCGAGCGCCCTAACCACTGCATCCCCCCGGTGGGGTTATGGTAGAAGGGAATTAACCAACAACTTAAGTGGGAATGGAATTAAGATTAATGATTTAGAACAATGGAGGAGAAGATTTGTAATAAAAAAAGCAATTATTATTACCTACCATTTGAGCACAGCCATACGACTACAAATGAAAGCTGTATGGCTTCCACAGAAACTTATTAGTTTAAAAAAAGAAGACAGGAAACAAAAATTTATAGCCTTTGCAGCCATATGGCAGCACTTGTGTGAATTCCAATGAGTATGCAACATGTCCACGGGGGAGTAATTCCCTCACACCACAATATTATACAACGGCAATGGTATGCATCCCCTTTGTATGTACATATATATATATATATATATATATATATATATATAAAAACTTGCATCGGAACAATGACTATACACTTCTGCTCAGGCTAAACAAATAAGCCAACAAAACAACAAGACACTAAGAGAAAAACAGCAAAGTGTGATGGACAGAATTACACATGGAAACAAAACCATGATGGAGAATAATGTGCTGTTTGGCAGGCAAGCTCAAACGTGTTCAGATACCTGGAAGTGTAGCCGGTACAGAGCACGACAGAGGTCGAGGCGCTGCTCCAGGAGCAATTCCTGTGAGAGCGCCTCCCCAAGGGCCTCTAGCTTAGCCCCAGACCGCACGGCATCTGCTGCCTCAGCCAGGTGTTCTCGCTTCTCAAGAAATGTCTCCCAATGCTCCTGCTCCTCCAGCACCAGGCAGCGCAGCCGTTCAGTCACTGCACCTCCACGACACTGGGAGCAACAAAACATGCATTAAAATGCCTGCTTAGCTTTACTGGTGAATCCTCCCTCTCAAGCTAGATGTTGGTAGAACATTTTCCATGTGCGCACTGTAAAACAGTCCTTGCCATGATGAGGATTTTTGTGCTGAACATAGGAAGCATAATCCAGTGCTTGTGGCAGTGTAACACTGGTTTAAGAACGAGTCAATATAGGGGGTAGACAGCACTGCTTGTAAGACCAAAAGTCAGTTCGGGAATGACATTTCACGGTCATCACCACATCAAACTCAGCCTCATTACAACCAAAAAAAAGACACCGTGATAATGTTTAACTCCGCCAACCAACATAGCACTATGTGAAAGAGTCAAAATATGAGCTGTCCATCTGCATTTAAGGACTTTCCGACCTAATTTTGGGAGCGGGCTACCCATATTTTGGAGGACCAAGTCTATTTTGAGGGCGAGTCAGGTTTGTTTTGAATGTGGGTCAACTCAATTTTTGAATTCAAATTACCAAATCGTGCAAAGTCAATATTGGGGGTGGGTCAAGTCCATTAGTAAAACTGTCTTTCACCTTTCGCGCACCTTAAAGAACAGTGCAATAGCGGTGTGTTTGGATCCATTTCGCACAGATGAAAGTTGATGAAGATGATAACATGCAAAGTGCAGCTGAAAAGCGAGGCAGTAAAACATGCTGGGAGATTGGCTTCGGTGATAGCTACGAGGTTCTGTACTTGCTTCCCGCGATAAGTTCCTGGGTTCCAATCCACTTTGCTCCGAAAGGTTTTTTTAATGCAGAAGCATTAGCTGAAATTCTATTGGTGGCCGTTATTGTTGAGGCCAAGACGGTCCCAAAAAGATGACCCATCATGCCGTCATCGGCCACAGCATAGCAGCAGTGCAGCTAGGCAACATGAGGCATGTGGCTGAGCAAGGCGAACACATTGCATCAAGCAAGCTACAGGAGGATCAGATGGCGTCGTGTCTGGGAAGTACTGTGGCAACGACCGTACAAGGCCAAGTGTACTGCAACGCGCTGCATAAATGAGAGGCTGCAGCAAGACAGTGTTTATACCATGACAATTAGTAAACGAACAAAGTGGGCATAGTGCTCTGCCTTTGTTGCATCTTTCGCCGACATGGAAGGTGAAGTGTCCACATCTCTTGCGGCTGCATCAGCTGCACACGGCCGTTCTCGTTAGTATGCACACTCAGGCAAGGCATGCAAATGAAAGATTGAAGTGCGTCCCGTAAAGCGAGCTGCGCTTGCAAAATGTGATGCTTTTCCATACCCACATGTAAGCAGGCTTGAGTGCCTCTATTGAATTTTTTTTCCCCCTGAGCTTTGCAGAGGCTTCACACAAGATTCGTGGTTAGGTCTGGCTGTGTTAAGTACATAGTGCTTTTGCACTAAAACAAAAGGATGTGCAGTGCAGCATGTGAAAGAAGGCTGAGCAATACAAATGACTTGAGCACATACGCACATGTTATTTTAGAGTTTTCTTAAGCTGGAGAAGCAATAATAGCAAAGCTTCTGATAAATTACTTTTTGCAGACTAATGAATTCTATGTTCTGACTCATGATGATTGACTACACACAGCATTCTAATAACAGAATGCAATTAAAAATATCAGGGTTTGTACTCTAACTTCAGTCCCTTGGTGCCACATAAGTAGCCAAAATTTTGGGACGTTTTCAAAAGGGATGCAAGCTAGAACACGGGCCCCGGTCTCTGTACATTTTTAGTTATGATATGCCTTTAAATTTTTCTTTCCATACTAAACAGCTAGACTATGATGCACACTGCAGGAAGGTTTTTGAAATGAACGGCTATACTTAAATATTCTTAAATGCCCATCAACATCTCAGCATTTTAGAACCATCGTATTTGCACTGATATGAGGCCACAACAGTCAGGAATTGAACCCAAAGATTAGCACTCAGCAGTAGAGTCCTATAGCTGCTAATCCAGTGCACTGCATTAAATCTGAGACAGTACTGAGCTAGCTGACCTTTTATTATTTGATTCGAATTCAAGACATAAATCTTAGGCCCCTTCTATTCTCGCAAGTAGGTTGTGCAAGCCACTCACAATAGATGTCACTTGTGGGTCCACGTAGACAAAGGGCAGCTCAGCTTGAGTGGCCAGCACGTCAAGCACATTGAGGAACAGTGCGGTCACACGGCGTAGGCAATCAGTGCCAGAGAGCAACTGGCAGGACTCCCGTGTCATGCGGGAGACTTTGCGGAATGATTCCCGCAGAAGGCGCCCCAACGTCTGGTAGATGGAGCTAGTGTCTTCAGGAGTAGCAGCCATGAGGCGGCGCAGACTGGCCCTCCAGGCATCTTCCGCATCGTCCAGCGGCGGTACAGTTGCTGTGAGGGGCGAGAAGCTTGGTGAAGTATTGCTAAGGGTGAGGTCGCCATCACTGACAAAGCTCTGCGAAGACCCCGACACGGGGCTTCCAGGTCTACGGAAGCTTCCTTTCAGAGGCAGCGAAATTGCAGGGAACACTAAGCTGCTGGTGCAGCTCGGCAGCTCTGAATGGTCGTAAAGAGGGGACACACTGCCGGCATCGTCGTCTGACGACTCTTCTCGCCGCGGTGTGGTGATGCTGCAGCGCACGGTAATACTGGAGTCAGATCCGGAAGGCTGGACCACACTAGTGCCCTGGACCTCGAAGTTGGGGGGCGACCGGCGCCGTACTCCCCAGTTGAAGTTGTCCATGCTCTCGCCTTCCTGACTTTCCAGTTCGTATTCGAGGAAATCAAAGTCTTTGAAGATGCCAAACTGCTGGTCACTGTGTGTACCATCATCCAGCTTGCTGTCAGCCGAGACATCATTGTTGGCAGCAGACACCTCTTCCGTGCTGCTGCACATGGAAGACTGCCGTTCGGCGACATCACTGGTCTGACTGAAGATGACTGAGGGGCTTTTGGGCAGCCCGACACGCTGGCCACAGGCTGTCAATAAACTGATGAGGTGTTCACGCGTGCGCCCCTGTGAAAGCCAGGGGCGCCTCCAGCCACCAAGGGAGCCATTTTCACTGAAAGAGTGGTTGTGCGACAAGCTACGTCTTGGTGAGCTCTTTTCTTCTTTGGTTTCATTTGTTTCTTCTTTGGCATCGGGGTTTAGGCCCACAACGGGGGTGATGGAGAGATCAAATGTAAACTCAATTGTGCGACCCGGGAGCTCTCGCTTGGCAGAAAACTCTGATTCAGCAAAAGAAGTGCTGGAAGCAATGCTGATGCAGTCAGCAGTGGTCACACCTGAAAGGGATGCAGGCACTGACGATGGTGGTGCAGCCAGGCTGGATGACCGAGCCACAACGTGCTTCAAAATTTTCAACACGTCTCTCCAATGTGAACCTTCCACATGGCGAGCAATGGCACGCAGAAGGTCCGCATTAATCGTCTGTGCTGCACTCTGGATGTCCATGTAGAGAAGAATGCAGTAGAGGACGTTGAGCATGTGCTGCATCAGAGATGGGGGCCCCTTTTCCACCATCTCAACGAGGAAAGAGACGATGCCGATGAATACATGAGAGTAGGCGTCATAGAGGTACTTGACCACACACTTCGTCCACTGCAGGTTCTCTTTGCTGAAAGAGTGCTGGCTGTAGAGCGTCATCACTGTGGCCAGATTCTCCAGCTTTTGCGATCGCTCCATGCACACCTGCGCAATGGCCTTAGCAGCACGTACGCACATTGGTGCGGGGTCATCAAAGTTCAAAAGCAGGTATGGCAGCAATGCCATAACGTGAAATGGGAATGCCAGCGACTCGGTAGGGTCCACAACGGGCACATCCAGATGGTGAGTCAGCTGACAGAGAATGCCAATGGTCTGATCAAATGCAGCGGGGCTGGTACACCCCTTCAGCAGAAGAGCATGGAGGCCGGGAAAGCTTGGCCATTTCATCTGATGCTGGATCTTGTCCACTTTCTCTAAAAAGTCCACATTTTCCAGTGGCTGCTTACTGAGCACCTTCTCTAACAAGCGTAAAGCGAGCAGGAACTCGTGCTCATAGTCCGAGTCGAGAAGTGACACAGCGATCCAAAAGAACTGTGCCAACAGGGTCGTTTTGTCCTCCTGTGTGTACTGCTCGTCAGCCATCTTGAGTGAAAGGGCGCTGCGAGAACGTCCTAGGCTGTTACCTCGTAGCCTTGCCTCATCATCGGTGTAAGCACGTGATCTTGACTCGCGGCACTCAGATGTTGGGCTTTCTGGCAGCTTTTTGCCAGAGTAGGAGACAGAGTATGAAGTGCTGCGCATGTGAGACACAAAGGGTGTGCCTACTGGCGAGTCCAGAGGTGGAGGAGCACTCCTTCGGTTATCTTTTCCAACAAGGTTAGGAGCTGACTGGAAAATCTCTCGCATCAGGTCATCAATTTTGAGGTTTGAGTCCAAGGAATCGACCCCTTCTTCCAGTGTGAGCATCAACTCCGTCACATAGCCCTGCATGTCTTCTCCCTGTTCAGCGACCGTTTCAACAAGGCGTGACAAAATGTCAACTAGCATGCGTGTCGTGATTGGCACACGCAGTGCACGGAAGATCTGGAGAGAGCGCCCTGCGTAGTGACGTGACGAGCACGAGAGTGCCAGCTGGAGGGCCACCTGTGCCCAGCGTTGCTCAATGTGAGCCTGAGGAAGGGAGTCCTTGAACACTGTCACCACGTGGTGGACAAACGTGCTCAGCTGCTCAGCACTTTTCACAGACCACACCTTGGCAGTGATGTCCTCGTAGGCCCACAAAGGTGAGTCTTTCTTGGAAGCAAGAAAGTCAACGAGGGCCTTGATCGTTGCTTCCATGGGCCGTGAAGCAATGTCAAGCTCTACGTCATAGCCACCTAACTTGATACGCACTGTGGATTCCGTGTTTGGCTGGTTATTGCTAGACGGTGCAGCATTGGTCTGACTTCCTGTGGTTGTTGTCGTTACCGTTGTTACTGTCAATGAGGCAGCTGTGCTGCAGAGACCCGGCGGCTGCTCCTGTGTCGGGGGGGCTGCGACTGCTGGCATGGGGTGAGTGGGCGGAGCGTCGTTTTGTGACATTGACTCGGTGAAGTTGATGGTGGGTGTGATGCGTGGCTGGGTATTGAGGCCATAACCGAGCTGTCGGACACGGTTGTCTAGGAGGATGCGTGCGATGCCCAGGTGGTCTCGGTGCTGCGCCACCACAACGAGAAGGTTGAGGAGCAGGCGCGTGCAGTGTTCGTGCACTAGTGGTCGCGCGTGGTCAAGTCCTAAGAAGAGCACATGCAGCAGCATGGGCAGGTGGGGGCCCCAGTCAATGGGCACGCCACTGACAACTACGTCTGTAAGCAGCATCACCGCCAGGTTACACCTAGGTGATGGAAAAGACATGCACTGTTATTAGTATTTATAGGCAAAGAAACTCAATACAATGTTAAGAACATGATTTTGTACACTGTTATGCACAGTTTTAGACAAAGCATTGGCATGCAACGTTTAAAGTAACAATAATAGCTACCACATATCTTATTTATTAATTATTGAGCCCTTAATTTCAACAAATTCCTCGAACTTTAAGAGTTCATTAACAGAAGCGATAAAATTGAACTAGCAACTGAGAAAACACAAAATTTAGCAGCTGCACACACACACCTGCAATGGGCCTGCTCTTAAAACATTTTAGACATTTTAGAAACAATGTTGACAAATTGGTGTGCAAGAAGAGAAGTCATTAGGTAATGATAAGTAATAATAATGATTATGATAATTACAAGACACCACTTGAGCCTGAATCTACCTTGGCAGATTAAAGCTTCCTTATAAGAAAATATAGGTACCCGGCTGGTTCGAAACAGATAGTATCAGAGGCGTACCTGTGGAAGCCAACCACAGGCAGCGAGCTTTCAGGAAGGAACTCTGACAGTGGTGCATAGTAGCCACCATACTCTGGCATCGGTAAAGGATGTGGCTGAGGTGTCTCCGGCTTGACCTCTGACTCAGCAGCTCGTCTCAGCAAGGCAAAGTTGTCCAGGCCCTCTGGCTCTTCATCCTGCTGGGATTCTTGCTGATGACAGTGGTAAAACAAAACAAGACCAAAGACTTTTTTCTCACAATCTCACACCCAATGCTGCATCTCATATAATAGAAAAGAAAGTGGCCTCTTCACAAATCAAAACACATGCCATTCTGTTCGAGCCTCGGTTCAAGTTAATTAGAAAAAGAAAGACAAAAGCAAAGGATGACCCCCTCCCTCTGTCAGGCCAAAGATAGAAAATTAATGAAAAGGTGCAAAAACGCTGACCGCACAGCTTCTTTGGAAGCTCACTTATACAAAAGCTCCTTATTAATAAGTTTCTAGGTAATTTACATCAGCCTGTGCATTTATATGGCCTCACATGGACAATCTCGTGCAGAAGCCAGAATCTACTTCAAGTAACTTGTATGTAAAGGAACACTGAGGGCAAATTAAAGGTGGCTAGTATTGACAGGGTACTATGTTCTAATCATGAAGAGAAGGCCAAAAATCGAAATACTAATTTCACAGGTGAAATGCATGAGTCACCATGACATTTTTTGGTGCAAATAACAGAGGCTACGCTGCACTTCAGTCCCTTCAAACCGGCAGCAGTTCATCCTTTTTGGCAAGGACGTCAAAGGTTTCATTTGACTGGTGGGAAGACTTAACAATTTTTTTGCCGATACCCAGAAAGAGCGAAAGAATCAAATCTTACAGTGAACAATAATTGCATAAAATTGCTGTGGCAGATAATTATAAAATCTGTAAAATGAGAACAAAGAATCTGTAGAAGCTGCGGAAAGTATCAAATAATGTTTCAGGACGCACCCCACATTGCATTCGGAATTAACTTGCAAACAAGACGCAAATTACTTTCTTTTTACCCGCACTTTTCTGGGTAGGCAAAAACTATGTTTGCCATAAGGCTTAACAGCCACCAGATAATTATAAAATCTGTAAAATGAGAACAAAGAATCTGTAGAAGCTGCGGAAAGTATCAAATAATGTTTCAGGACGCACCCCGCATTGCATTCGGAATTAACTTGCAAACAAGACGCAAATTACTTTCTTTTTACCCGCGCTTTTCAGGATAGGCAAAAACTATCTTTGCCATAAGGCTTAACAGCCATCAGGAGGAGCCAGCTTTTAAAAAGGCACGTGGCATGCAAGTGTAGGAGGTGCGGCTGTGGGTATATGAAAAGAAGGCAATGCTAATTACTGAGAAATATCAGGCACCAAGAGAGTTCAATGCAGTAGGAAGAACAAAGAACGGAAACGGGAGCAGAGCTGAGCAGCTCAAAACATGAAGCAGAGGTGTCAGTGCGGTGATGGATCTCCTGCCGTGTGAGTGGTTGTGTGCGCTAATGCACTCAAGTCTAGGCTTGGCTTCATTGCAACACATACACCTGAAGAGTTGTCTGTTAAATAATCCGGTCATATCCACTACTTATGTACTTTAGCGTGCTGTTTACGTTTTTCGAAGGGCCCTCGACTATGGGTAGCTGTCCTTATTCCTTAAAAGTTCAAGATATTCACTACAATCATAATAATACTTATATTTTAAAATTCTCCTAAGTTCTCAAACTCCCTCCTCATGTTGTAATCATGTAAATAAGATAAAAAGTAATTTTTCCATTACACTGTTATTCCTAATTAAGACAGTAACAACAGCAAAAGAAAAGAGGATGTAGCAACCAGAACAATAATTACTAAACTCATTTTGCAATGCTCGACAGTATGCCATTCATTATTTGATTGCATGCAGGGTCACTATAAATTTTCTGGGCAGCATTCACTTTCAGAAGAGTGAGAACACATGCCAACTGTGATGACACTGGGCATTGTTATAAGCTGCAGTTGAGGGAAAGATTATGCTCAAAAACAGCTGGCCCCACAGTTATACTCTGGTAAACAGAAGAGAAATATAACAGCACTAGCCGCAAAAAAATACAGCAACTGTAGCCACAATAGACGGATGCCCAGGAAACAAAAAATGAGAATGATGCAAGACAATTAAATCAACTTACAGACAGGTGCCTGACCCTTGGCTCATCTGCGGAGAGCAGCACTGAGCGGTCGGGGCGCGAGCGCTCACTGGAGTTGCTCCTGAGAGAACCGCCTCGACACTCGTTCGAGCCGTCCTCAGTGCTGCGTCGCTTTGTGTGTAGAGTACCTCGTTCTTGAGCAACATCTGGGGCCTGGCCAGGAGCGAAAAATAAAAAATGCGACCTTGTGCTGTGTTGAGCATTTGCACTATAACGAACGATTCAATGCTCAGGCAAAACCTACACTGCCATGCGAGACATTAAGAGGGTTAACTGCTGAGCTAGTTGGTTTTCTGACATGCCCGCTCGAGTTGTCCTCTTTCCTGTGTTGTGTCCCCGTTGCGCTAAAGATCATTATTATGCCATGTGAGACAGTTTACTAGTTTTCGTGTGAAGCCTTGTTCCATACTATCAGATACAACTAAGGCATACTGCCACATCTCTGTAAAGAGTGTGGCACAGTTTTACACATTACAAAATGCATTACATACCACTGCTCCAAAATGCAAAAATTCAAAAAAAAGTTCGCCCGTATGGTGTGGCAACCCAAAACCTCATCATTCCCAACATTCCAGATACAGATGAGATGGCAAGAAAATGACTGGCGCGTTAGCAAAGATCGCATTAAGCGAAGATTCAAGCTTAAGTGGGCAAAGCACGCAGAGAGGTCTTGACCACATGAAACAATAAAGGAAGAAAGATTTGGGAATGAGAACAAATCATCTACTTTCCTTATCTTTCTACCTTAACTCTCCTTCTTTCTGTCTAATACATAGTATATGACTTCAAAGAACCTCGTATTCAAATATTTGTTAGGAGAAAAAAGAAAAAGCTGCATTTCTTAAAAGGAACTGACAACTTTCTTTCAGGGAAAAGATCATGGGAGGCAAAAGACAGGGGCAAGTGCTTTATATCTAGTATTTGCAGTAAGCTAAGAATGAAATATGCCTTTCTGAAAAACACAAAAAGGAGACACACAACAAGCAGCAGCAGCAAAAAAGAAAGAAAGAAAGGAAGAAAAAATCAGGAAAAGGGGGATGGTGGCGACAAGCATTGGCCTTAGTGGCGTTTGTTCCTGACACTTTTACCGTGCACAGTCATTTTACTCAAGAAGCAAGATAAGGGCCTAACATGAAAGGAAATGAACAAAACAAAAACTTCACAGGACAGCTTAATGTAAATTTTCAGCGCAGCTGTAGAGTTATTTGGATTTTGCAACAGACAGAGGTAGAAATTTGAGAGACAGACCATTCTTTTTATTTCCCGCATACACTCATTCTTCAACTAGACTTCCTCTCCAGCCTTCCCTACTCCTTGTGCACTGCATGGCGCGCTACCATCGTTGTGTCTCTCGGGCAGTGCATTACACGGCAGCCACTGGAGACACAGCAGCACGTTACATTACTTCGCTCTTCTATCTCCTTCGTCCACAACCACACCCCAGGCATTCGGTCAGCCAGTTTTGCTGGTGGCTTACGCCAATAACACCGGCATTCACTCCCCCAAAAGAAAACCCTTAACAACAGTTGTTCTGTAAAAGCTGAAGAATGCTCAATACACTTGGTTGCTCTATGACTCAAAAGGAGAAACAGCATGAAGGAGAGGTATGCACACAGACAGGGCAGCCTTTTGTCTGTTTACACGTCTTGTCTCGTGCATTAATTTTGCACTCAACAAAGGCAGAAGAGATCAGAGGCGAAGAAAGAGGTGCTACCTGATTGCCATCGTCCGAGTGGCTACTGCTGCCCTTGCGGGCACTGGTGAGGCGGAAGAAGGGCGGCGTCTCGGTACGTTCGACCGAGAAGCCCAACGTCTCGGCCAACTGCATTTCTGCCAGGAGGGCATCCAGAAGCCGGTCGGGACAAGCCCGGCCCATGTGCAGGGCCACACGCTTGGCCGATGGCAGCAGCTCCCCCGGTGCCAGCCCTGCCACGATGAGCAGGTAGCGTACGACCACCCGTAGATTGGAGGCGCCGCAGCAACACAGCAGAGCCCAGAGTTCCTCCATCTCCTAAGCACAGAGTGTAGCGGGGTCAGTGTAAGGGAATGTTGGTTTATATGGTGTAGCGCCTCGATGTCACTCTGGCTATGAGGGATGCCGCAGTGGAGGGCTCCAGAAATTTCAACCACCTGAATTTCTTTAAAGTGCAAAGACACCACTGCACAGTGGACAGGAGCCTTGTTTACTGCCTACATCAAAAAGCGGCCATCACGACCAGGGTGAAAACCGCATCCTTGGGTTCAGCAGTCGAGCACCCTAACCTCTGAGCCCCCATGATGGAGAATACAAGGTAATGTTTTGCCATGATTAGCATAGTGTGATTATCCAAAACACCAAATGCCAATTCCTCTCTCTTTTCTTCCTTAGGTGTGTAACAGTGCTTATAATATAATGACCATAATTCAGTGTGGAAATTCACCATTCATTTCTCCCAACAACTCATCTTTGGTTCCATATATGGACATAACCCGACTATTCCTGAACTTCAACTCTTTCCTGATAAAGTTGACAATTTTTGAATCGACAGAAAGGTGTACAGTGTTCTGTTAACATTAAAGGACTATATAGACACATATTTTAGACTCCAGCTTTTTTTCTTTATAATGACACAAAAGACATTAGAAGGCATGAATCAACATGAAGCATTTCTCTGCAACTTCTAAATAATTAAACTTCTCTCACCTGTTTTGGTTTTCTTTTCAGCAGCTAAGCGATGACTATGACATTTAAGGTGTGTTTAGGCCGTGTGATGTGTGAAAAATACTGTAATACCGCTACTGATAAGTTGTTTGTTGTCACTTCAGCTCTTGAAGCAGTTTGGTTTAAGCACTGTCGTGAAATAAATCTATGTATCAGTGATCAATTTACAATTTTTTTTATGTCTCCTGAGACTTAAACATGCCTTATATGTCATAGAAATTGTTAGGCTGTTGAAACCAAACCAGTATCAGCAGTTGCAAGGAAATAACACAGGATGATCCATGTATATTAAAGTCTAATGCATTGTTCGGAAGAGAAAATTTGGTGTCTACGCACCTTTAACAAGGTAGATTAAGGGGCCAGTTGTTCAGGCACATTTGAACACAGAGAACAACATCAAAGCAACATGCAGACAGGAAGGGGACTATATGTTACCCTGCCTTCTCTGCATGTTGTTTTAACACTACATTTTTCATTTAAGCATTCTGTTGATAAAAACCTTGTTACAAGAGACACTCAAGGGCCCGAAAAAGATGTCCCTTGTAGCCAAAAATTCTAAAAGCATTGTGTTGATCAGTCTACTGCACATCCGCATATAAATGCATTCACAAGCATTAACAGGAAATTGTTCAGGAAAGCTTAAAGCTATTCATACTACATAGTATGTATTTTTGTGAGTGCAGAGTATATTCCTTCCCAAATTCTGGAGGAAAGCACTTCACTTTGCAAGCCTTCCTGTTGCTCTAATACCTTTGAAGCCCTCTTACATGCTCGTCCCCCTCAGATGCTGACACTTTGAAATGTCCTTGTAGTCATCCTCTGTGGAACATGTGCCATTTACTTGAGCGAGAATTGCACAGTCTGTAAACTCTTTGGGAATACACAAGATCCACATCTGCAGATACGAATTCCTCAAAAGATTCTGGTACCTCAGCAGTCTCTAGAATGCTCGCCCAAGCTTCATCTTCAATAAAGCTTTCCACAGCATCCATATATGGGCCCTCTTACATCATGCCACCACATTTAAAGCCTGCTTGTCAGAAACGATTTTACACAGCTTCATTACTCAGGCCATTCCAGACACCTGAAATTACATGAACAGCAAACTTCGCATCAAGTAAGTCTTGCTGTCTGTCGAGCAACAGGTGTTCTACCAACCTTGTTTTGTACAGCAACTTGACAGAGTGCATAATGCCTTTCTCTGTTGGTTGAAGGTAGGGCGTGGAGTTTGGAGGGAAAAATAACTTTGGTGGCTTTGAGCACGAGGACTTAGGTGCTTTTGGTGCTGCAAGAAGCATTGTTCACAAAGAGAAAGACATCAGGATTCTGTGCTTTCATCTTGTGATCCAATTTTAACAGCGAGGAGTTAAAAATACTGGATGTCATTTATGCATTTTGATTTGCTTCATAGTTGACAGTTATGCGATGCCAGTGGCTGTAACAGCGGGGTCGTTTTGACTTTCCTATCATGGGGAAGCACTCCTCAGTTCCCGACATATACAACAAAAAGGATGCTGATATGGAACAGAATTTAGCTAAGGGAATCTGAAGTGCATCATGTACGAGTTGGTATGCTTCAGCTGCATTGCATGAGCACACCTGGGTTGTGTCTCTTCTAAATAGTGAAGAATTTACTCCAGGGACCTGAAAAAGTTGTCCTTAGTAACCGAGTGTCTCTTGTAACCATGTCTCTTGTATGCAATGTTGTTAACATGGCAGACATAGGAAAGCCCCAACTAAACCATTTTCAAGTGTGTCTTATAACCGAGTGTCTCTTGTAACAGTGTCTTTTGTAACGAGATTTAACTCTATATCTTTCATTCCTTGAATGCTATTTACAGCCTTTTATAGCCTTGGCCTGTTTGAATAACACAAATGTTCTCGGTTGAAAGGAAGGTCAATGTTGTTCTACAATGAAACCATTTTAAAAGTGGGGAGTGAGGACCATTCTATAACGAGAGCTTTAAGGCTATCAGTTAAGCGGATAAGTTGGCACTGGCATTATGTCGAGAAGCCCATGTCACACACGGATGTCTTTTAAAAAAAATAATTTAAAATGGGACTTCTAACGGGAGTTCCAGCTGGCATTCCAACCCATTACTCTTGAATCACCAACCAGGCACACGATTAACTAGGCCACAAAGATGTTTAGCTTTGGTACAAGCTGGGGTTTATATGCATGTCATGCGGACTTCGATGTAAAGCGGTATATTACGAGTGTATGCTATAATTAGAGAAGTTATAATTATGGAAGTAGTAAATAAGTAAGTAGAAAAATGCACGTTGGCACTCCTTATTTTCTTGACTGATTAGGCATAGTGGTGCCGGCATGGGTGCCCACCGGAACACCCATGCGATCACTGACTCTAGAGGTGGTGTGC
The DNA here is from genome assembly GCF_055883805.1 of Amblyomma maculatum. Classification (NCBI taxonomy): domain Eukaryota; kingdom Metazoa; phylum Arthropoda; class Arachnida; order Ixodida; family Ixodidae; genus Amblyomma; species Amblyomma maculatum. The sequence goes on from NC_139345.1 coordinate 51,771,811, forward strand.
AAGCACAGTAAAGTTTACCTTGCGTAACCTGCATGCACGCTGAATGCTCCTTTGCAGCTTCAGTGTTCACTGTTTAGAGGCGGCTTTTGCAGTAAAAACTGCATGTCTTCATCAATTTCTCAGTGCAAAAGCACCCCAGAGGACCATAGGCCATTATCACATCATATCCTTAAGGTGGAGCTTAATACCCTCCCATCCCCCTCTTAAATCCACCCATAGATATGGCTTAAGTGCCCATCTAGAGTGAGACAGTTACCACGCCCTTCTTCCCTTTCCTCATAAAGTCCCCGTCTGCCTCATCACACACCAAAAGCTTCTTTCCCCTTTTCTATATGCTTTTTAGTTTGTCTACAAATATGTGGCTCACCTTGGGGTGCTGGTCGCCAAACTTGGCTGTCAAGTAAAAGAGGTTGTTGAGCACCATCTCTGTGGCCTCAGCCGATCCCCAGCCCTCTCGACGTTCACCTGGCGCTGCAGCCCTGCATCAAGATGCAACACTGATTTATTACAATACAATGGCATTGCACTAGCATTAAGCTGTCTTCTCGGTTTTATTGCGATAGCAATACTACTCCAGGTTTCGCCTCGTCGCGTAGCACCGGCCGTAGCCACGGTAGAAGGAGGAGGAGGAGAATGCTCGGTCACCGGCAGCTAATACTTTCGCTCTACATTTGGTTCAGCAGCATTGAACCCTTCTCAATTACATGTCGGCTGGTACCTTACGCTCTCACGTCATACTCTTAAAGGATGAGTTTAAATGTCGCCAATAATGTAGCACCTTACACTGACAGGATGTGATAGGGGAATAATGTAGCAGGCAAAAGAAGCTTCCTGCCGTTGCTATCGCAATTCAACTAGGGTTAACCAGAGTTACACCACAACTAATTTTTTAATTTCTCTTATAAGACACCTATTCTCACAGTTTCTCCCATAACTTGCCATGCATTTACGCTTTTCTCAACTTGCTTACCGAATTTACAACCATTTCTTAGTTTTCTTAGTTTTACAAGGCTGAACATATCTTCTGTACACAAAACACTACCGGACACCTGCTTTTCTTCACAATGGGACTCCTAACGCTAAAACATTAATAAGGCATGCTCGTTAACTCCTCACTGGGACCTAAGAGACTGCAGTATATTACAAATACATAATGAATAATAACCATCAAAGAAGGTTCAGCTGCAGTTGTGACTGAATGCAAACCAGCAGACCAACTGCCCACACGGCCTCAGGCCTGCTCAATGTGCACCAACTGCCATTTTTTCTGTCTCGCGCGACTCTTCCAACGGTGCATGTTAGAGGTGATAAACTAAGAAGCATGGGTTCATTTGCTCACAGAGAGCAGCACCAAGGTTACGTGCCCACTCAGGATCGTGCATGCAGGATGCACAGCTCTACTGCGCCAATGACCTGGTGATAACTTATCATGTCTTGATGAAGTGCTGCCTTCTACCTGCAACTGTGATATTCACCCGACACAGGATAAAGTATGTTACCACCTTGCATCAACTTGCAGTCAAATAGATTTCTTAGTCCTTCGGGATTGCCAAACTTTAGGCACAGACACAATGTGGTGGCTGATCTCAACTTGGACAAATACAGCAAGATTATCATCATCAGCAGCAGCAACAGCCTAACTACGCCCACTGAAGGGCATAGTCAGGCCTTCCCCATATCCCTCTAATTAACCCTGTCTTGTGCCAGCTGTAAACAATTTATCCCTGTAAACTTCATAATCTAATCTGCCCACCTAAGTTCCTCCTTTCCCTGCGCCTGCCTTAGGAAGGTTATCATGCTGTATTTTACATGAGGTTTAAGGTCCCAGAGCAACGTGTGCTGTGAGGGACATCGTAGTGGAGGGCTCTGGATTTTTTTAACCCCCTGAAGTTCTTAAACGTGCACTATTTTGCACAGTACACAGGCACCATGCATTTTGCTTCTATCAAAATGCAGCCGCTACGGCCGAGATTGCATCCATGTCTTCAGGCTCAGCAGCTAGTACCTGAACTGCTGAGCTACCATGATGAAGTGATTATCATATTAGTCAAATGATATTGCTACTGACTCGTGTTCCTGTGGGTGACCGGGTGTCAGGTGAGGGTCAACCAGGTGCATGTTCCCCAGCCAGGGCAGCAGACACCGCAGCAGGTTTTGGCGCACTTCTGGGCGTGCTGTCTGAAATCGTCCTGTCACCTCCGAGAAGAGCCGCATTGTCAGCTCAGGATGCACCTGGGCCATCTGACGGCACAGCTCTTCCTGCAAACACAGTGCACCATCAAAGTCAATAACCTCCAAGGCTATCAGTTCCTGTAGCACCACTACATGTATTATGTTTGTTCAGTCTCTGCTCAACGTTGACACGCAGTTTTCTCCTGCTTTTGTTCTACTGTGACACATATGCAACATCTGATAATGTATACATTAAAAGGTTTGCAGCAAGGCATTCATTTTGCAATAATAATGCTTGGATCACTGCTATAAATGATACCTAACCTGCTTTCTATTAGGTCACTTTTCTAGTTTTTAGGAATTTGTTCTTTATAAAGTTTTAAAATGGGTTTAACTATAAAGAGGAAATAATTATACTGTTTGGGTTGACTCTTGTACCTGAAAGAATAAGGAAGGCAAAACAAGAGAAATTAAAGCTGAAATTTAGCAAACTCATCTTTAGGAGTGACAGCCTGATAACAATGAAAAGCGGGGGTTTCTGCTGCAAATGTTGTTCAGTAGAAATAAATTTACAAAGTAAACTCAATCTTTGGCTGCCAAACTGATGCATTCCATTTAGAAAGCAATCTTCTTTCTATAAAATTAGGAAAAAATAAAAGAAGAAACAAATGTGAGTTACTATGACAGTAACAGCAATGTTGATGCTATTCCCCGACAGGAAATTCCATGCGCAACTGATATAATAAAATTACTGAACTATCCTGTTGCATAGGATATTGAACTAGGCTACTAAAATTAGCAGCCTACTGAAGGAAATGTCACACACTAACAGCAAATATAATTTCACTCACTTTCATTTTTATCATTTGAGTAGCGAGATAAGAACGCACAAGACATCAGGTCAATGCTTTTAGACAATCGTCAGAGTTAGGCCTCACACAGATAAAATGTATTCACATCGACTTGCGTTTTATCAGGAAAAATGAAATCACTGATTTTGCCCAAACACAAGACAATGGCATCAGTCAGGAGGTTGATACCTATTGACATGGGCTTTATTTCTCTTGGCTCCTTCTTTTCATTTCTTTTTTTTGTCAGGATCCTCATCTCAAGCATCTAAAAGCCACCACAGTTTTGTGCGCTAAACTTTATTTTTCTGCAGCTCAGTGGATCAACTTGTTTCAAATGATTATGGTGCGTTTAATAAGAAAGATGTGGCAAAATCAAAAATCTCCTGAAGCCTTTACAGTTCCACTACTGGTGGCTCACACAGAAAAAAGAAAAGACTCTTCAATTTTTTGTTCCAAGAAGCATCTTTTCCTGCACACAAGCAATGTAAATTTTATGCGGGTTGCTCTGTTATAGCAGATGCTTTTTAAGGTTTTTGTGGCTGTGTGTCAGTGTTACTGCTACTACTATTATGCTCTCTGTTTTAATACCCTCACTGGAGTGTAGGAACAGGAAAAAAATGAGTTAACAAATACATGAACGCTTGTGAGCAACACACACCTGGGAGCAAGGGTAGCCAGCAATGATGAGGCCTTCACCGGCAAGGGAGCCATGGCGCAGTTGTATGCTGTCCTGCTGATCCTCCTCGATAGTGAGGGCTGACTTTGAGTGAAAGAAGCGGTGGTCCAGAATGTGCAGCAGTTGCAATGCCATCTCCTGAATGTGCGCCCTCGGACAGCCAGCATTCAGAAGCGTCACACAGATGATCGACATGTAATGGTCACACGGGTATTCACGCACGCTGAACACTGTCGCAAGCGCTGTGAAGCAGCCATCTGCGAGCTGTGGCGTCCCAGTGTAGCAGCGGTCCACAAGCCAGTCCAGCAGCATACCTGCATCCTGGTTGAAGTCCAGAAGGAGGACGACAGTCTCTTGTGCCAGATGGTACAGCCTCTCATCCTTAGAACTGAGTAGACTGTCCAGCCAATGGTAAATGACGCTTTCTTCATTCAGACCAGGTGGGTCCATACAAGGCCCACAACAAAGAACTGAAGACATTGCCTGCAGTGCTGAAAATTCCAGTTCCGTCAGGGCTTCATCAGCAGAGTTTCGCTTCTCAACACCACCAAAAGGTACACCAAGGTTCCCGCTCCATGTGGCAAATAGATAAAAGAGGTTGCGCCTTAGGTCATGTCCCAAGAGATGAGTATGGTTTTCAAGTGAAAAGCTCTTGATAAGCTTGTGGACAAAGTTGCAGAAATGCAGTTTTATTTCCTGCACAATCTCCGGTACGTCCTTGTCATTCTCGCTTTCAAGAAAGAGACGTGCCCCATCAATGTACTCAACAAATGACGTGTTGAGCGTGCCAGCATCACGGTCCAAAATGCAGGAACTTACTCCAAAGGTGCCATGCTCTGCTACTGACTCCATCAGTCGTGTAAGCTGAAGACGAAGTATGTCACGTCGTCTTCTGCGCCGTACATTCTCTTGCTTTCGGTCAATAGCTTCTCGGATGTAGCCAACCAGTTCTTCCATCAGGTCTTTAAGCGCAAGGCTGTTGACATGGGACAATCCGAGCACAACAGCACCCCTTAAGTCCATTTGCTCACTTCTCAACAGGGGCACAATTTGTTTGAACAATGTTGAAGCGCTGATTCCACTGTTGCTGATGCCTGTGAACCGGTGTTCAGCCTTATCAGAAGACACGTTCTCAGGTGAGGAGCTAAAGCTCAAATCTGGTGAGAGGTAGCGAACTGTGATGTTGCTGTTGGAAGGTGCAACACGGCAAGCATAGAGGAGATAGTTTCTCCACAAGCTGAGATACATGTCTCTTTCTGTTGGTGCCTTTTTCACAGTTGCTGTACGAAGTAGTGAAGCCCGGTTGTCATTTACCGGGTTGAGTTCAATGTTGGTGAAGAGACAAGTAATTCGTGATGTCACAATAGGCCACGACTGAGTCACAGCTGTGGGACAATGCTTTAGAACATAGTCTTGATGGATGAAACTCATCAAACAGGCACACCAGGCATCCATCCGTGACAAGTCCAAAACATCCAGTGGACTCCTGTTGGAGCCTTCTGCGCTGCCTTCAGGGCTGCCAGTGGTCCACGCTGAGCTGGACCGCTCAGCAAGCCACTGCAGATCCACAAGTGGAGCCGACAGTAGAGCAGACTTCTCTGAAGCCGGTAGGTAGGGAAGACATTTTTCAATGGCAGCTGGGCAAGCTCGGTCAATGACATCCACCACAGGCTCCTCCATGCGTGGCGGCAACTGCAGCTTCATTACAACCTTGGTCTCCTTAAGGATGTGAGCGGCCAGACGCCTTGTTGACAACCTGCAGTTGCACAGCATCACCAAGGCCACACCCTCAACAAGATGCAAGGCACTAGTCATCTGCTCGATACGTATCTCCGGCACCTCCTTCTTAACACCAGTTCCATTCAAGGCATTCTTCCATGTGGTCAAAAACTGGAGCAGCACACGCAGGGCATTGTCCAGCAGCTGTGGGAATGTATCATTTACTTCTTGGAGAATAAACTGAATGAATCCCTGGATAACATCTTCTCTCCAGTCAGGGAAATCCAGCACCATGTTCTGAAGGGCTTGAAAAGCCAAGCCACGCAGCTCCTCATCCATATGAACAGTTAACCTTGACAGCATCTCCACTAACTCTTGCCTTCTCATTCCATCAGGAATCAGTCGTGGTACTGCTGCAACGCAAGTGCGAAAAAGATCAATCTTGGGCTTTCGTTCACCTGTGATCATATCATCTGGCTCCTTGTTGGCATTTTGCGTTGTGGTCATCATTAAAGGTCGACCAAACTGAACATCAAGTGCCTTGAGGATGTCGTCAAAAGCTTTTCGAACATAGTAGTAATATTGAGACATGCCGATACTTTTGGCTGTGTCTTCAGTGAGCACCTTGTTAATGAAAGTCTTTTTCACTCTGAGAGTGTTTCCGGATGGAAGAACACCCACAGTACGAGGCATTGGCGGACACCCTTCTTTCTGCTGCAGACTGTCAGCTACGACTAGGAAAGCTCGCAAGCCAATGCTCATTCTCTCTGGTGTAAGAATGATCTTGATGGGCCTGCCAACAGAAATAAGATCAAATACAATTTCTTTCATGGCAAAGTCGAGTCGCTCCTGAGCAATAAACTGAATTATTTTAACAAATATGTTCAATGGAGTGTCTCGTGGCACAACGGCTTTGGAACCTTTGGGGAAAAGCGAGTTTACAATACTCTGAAGCCTTGTCTGTGTTGCAGTGTTGCTTTCACACTTCACACGAATCATGTACACCCAAAGCAGTCGGTATAGTGATTCAAGTGCCACACGGCACATTTTTGGATCACGATGTTTCAGATGGGAGAGACACATAGCTAAAAAACAGTGCCAGTTTTGAAGAAAAAACAATTTCTGACTCACACAAAGCAAGCAAGTTACAAGTGGAAACAGCGCCAGGCTATGCTTTTTCTTAGTGCACAGATCGAGTGTTTGTGAGTAGAGCATTTCAACAAAGTTTTTCAGGCATGGTACATTCACTTCAGTCTTGACTGTTGCTGCAACAGGGACAAGAATCTCAACGAAAAGGCCAGCCAAGGCATGCTTTACATCCTTGTCCTTAGCCTCGAGAAAATAACTGGCGCATTCTTGCATGAACTGGAAAGAGGCCTCAAACTCTTCTATGGGTGCCATCTTGACGCGAAAGAATTTCATGCCCATTAGCAGGCTGATGATGCTCTGCGTTGTGTGAGGACTCGGCTCCTTGGCCCGAAGCTCTTTCAACTCTGCCATAAAACGCTTGCGCACTGACTGGAATCGTGACTGCGCCAGCACAGCCACCACCTCAGCGTACAAGTCGGCTACAATGTTGAAGTTCTGGGCGTTTGGACCAGTCTGCGAACTTTCGCGGTAACGAAAGTGCTTGAAGGCCAGTGACTCGATGTGGCCGACCAAGTCTTCATGTCCAGGGTGCAGGGGCAGCTGCTTGAGCACCTCGATGAGCACCAGACAGAAGATGAACTCAATTGCAAGGTCTCGACGTTCGTGCAGGTAGTCACGGTCGCTGCGGGGTTCGGACTCACTCTTGGCTCGCGAGTCCGCGCGCAATCGCTGCATGTCGACAGTCTCCACCGTTTGCCGGTCGTACCATGCAAACAGGGTGCGCAGCAGAGACGGCAGGGAATGCTCGGCCACCGAACCGAACGCGGACAACAGCTGATCGAACACAGCGTCTTCGCCTCGTTGCAACGATTTGGAAACGGGTCTCTCCAGCGGCTCGGCGAGCACTGCGCGAATTTTCTTCTCGGCTTGTAGCGTAAACTCTGCAAAGAGCACGCGCAACACAAATTCGCCTGGTTTGACATCTGTATCGAAGTGTATCCCCGGAGGAAATGGCTGTCGCTCCTTGCGGGCACCCCACGGGAGAACTAACGCAGACTGACTCAGGTAGTTGCTGGTACCGCCACCAGCAGGATTCGACCAATTCTTGCCTTCAGAATTGTTCTGCGATGCCATGGCTGCAGTACGGTTCGGTAGGCTACATCACTGACAGGGCTGAGCAGTCCGTACGCACTGCGGCACCATATCAACCATGATAGCAATGCAAACAGGGGTCAAGGTCAATGTACAACTGGTCGCGCAACTTGGAAGAAAACGCGTGCAGCTGCCTACTGCCAGCGGCATCAACTCGATGATGAGGGCTCCTGCGAACTGTGAGGCAAATTACTAGCGCACAGAAAATAAGATCTGCCAGAACTCCAAAGAACTAGAAAGTAAACATAATATTCGCGCTCAGGAATGAATGCAGTTTTTGTTTCTTGCGTAAGAAAAAACGTGTCACATTTTTAATAATATTTTAACTTGTTTCTAACGGCCTCTCTCGGCCACTTATTATCCGCTGCGTAGTTGCCCAAAGCTCAGAAATGGCTCAGACCAAAGCTTTTTTCATCCGCGGTATGAGTGCGTCGTCGGCCCCGGTTCAACGTTCAACGTTGCGTGCTGCGTACAGAGTGGGTTATCTGTAACAAACAGTCAGTATTTCATTCTGCTGGTTGTGGTAGAGCTTTACAGCAAGGCGAAGACTGTGTGTGCTCGATGAGAAACTGATTGCCGCTGCATGTGCGCATTTCCGGACGATAGGACAATGCTGCGTCACAGCTCGGCGGCTCGGCTCGGCCTCCCAGGCACGTCGCAAAAGTGGTGGCTTGTTTTACGGATACACGTCTGCATGAGCGGCGTATCGCTGCATGTTTTAGTTGAGTGGTGAAGGTGAGATTTTATTGCCCCCAAGACGCGTGCCGCATTGATCTAAGCCTTCCGTTCCGCTCCCTTTGCTGCGTGTTTTGCTTACTGCGTCGTATTACCGCACCAACGTTCGCTGAACGTGCTTTAGTTGTTATTACAGTGATGTTCCTATTGTCAATGGGATCTTTCTCATGAACATGTTAAATGCTTAAGTTGTAAATTTGTAACCTCACATTGACTCCTTTCAGTAGCAAATAAAGCGCGAGTAAAATATGGCAATCGTGAACAGGGCGAGATTTATTGGAGCGAAGCTACATCGTAGATATTTTCACTTCTCAGACGCATTAACTTCTAAATACTAGCAATCCCAATTTGAATTGCTTACCTAAGCTCTTGCCAGTTGGCGTTCTAGCGCTAGCGTTAGTTATTCCGTTCGTTTGTTTTTGTTGTTCTTTGACGCTGATATGTACTTTATTTGTTAGCAAGATCTTTCACCCTTTTATAATCTCACCGCGTCTCGTTTGGAGACCTACGCTCAGGAAATTTTGTTATCACGAGGATTTCATGAAGACCATGACGAATGAGCGGTGGTCGCTCTCCTACACTTAAAGATTTCATTGTCGTGAAGCGTCTATGTAAGCGTGAATTAATAAAGCCTGGCTTTCTATGCAGCACAGCTTCACTCATTTATGCCCTTAGTGAAATGCCTCAAACCATGTGGTTCTAACCATGTGCTTGCCGAATTCACTTGAAGGCTCTTTTTCACAAACGTGCCCGAAGAAATAAGCCCCAGAATGTGTTTACATGACGCGCGACGAAAGACTAGGCTAACGACGACGGAGGCAGAACGATGCTATGATAAGGTGGTTAAAGATGTCGTAACATTTCAGTTAACGTAAAACTTGACAGTAGAAATCCATGTCAAGTAAAGTTGGCTGAACAGTTACGGTGTCCATTTTTCTGCCTTATACGAGCATCGTTCTGCCTCCGTCGTTGTTGGCCTTGTTTTTCGTTCATAAGTAAAAAGACAATCAAATTCCCCGCCAAAAGTACGTTACTGTGACGTCACAAGCAACGTCACGTGTTTGTTGTGCCTCACAGTTCGCAGGGGGCACTGGGAAACTAAAGCCTCGCTCAGAGTCGACACGCAGGCTTCTATGGGAGTTACGCTACCATTTGTTCTTCTACCATGCAGGGGTTCCGTCCGGACGATCGGACCACAGTTCCGGTGTTATCGCGCGATGTCGAACACAACTCCAGCCATTTAGAAGGTATCGGAAAGGTTTCACTGCGTCAAAGGTCACCTAGAAACATTTGAGAGGCATCGGTAAAATCCGCCACAAAGAACAGCGAAATTGCCCACAACGGAGCCACGGATTACAAAAGTTACAAACACAACAAACCAAAACAAACACCGGAAGTAGTAGAGGGTGAGCCACTTCATTCTTCGTTGTTGATATCACAAAAAATACTTTTTTTTGCGTATAACATTACTGTAAGATATTGTATGTAATTTATTAAGAACACATTGGCGTTAAATACTGACGTCCTACGGTCCGTCCTGGTGCTACACTGACGTCCTATGGCCTATGGCGATCGACATGGACTTTTGTTTACGCTTGTTCTTCCTGGCTCTCTTCCATGTGTTTACGTGCTTACGTTTATAAAACGCAGCTGTGCCGGGTGCTGGTTTTGTGCTTTTGCAAAGCATGAACGAGAACTTGTTTGCTTCAAGGATTTTTGTATTTATTTGTCTTAAGGTCTTATGCTGTTCTTCAAACATCTTCGCAAACCACTTTCTTTGGAATCATGACGGGGTGATGAGCAGTTTCGCCTCCCGACGAAGTGGACTGATACTTCAGCTTTGAAGAATGCCCTACGCTTTGGGTGTCTGCAGGCAGGGCATCTAATACAAAACAATGTCTCGCACTCCCTTAGTAGTCAGTATCGCACACGTCAACACGTCTTATCTGCGATTCATTTTGGGTACATTGAAGCGGTGACATAGACAATCATGTCTAACCACGAGAAGCTCGTCGTGCGACACAGAAGCTCTCAAGATGGTCAGTCTTGTGGGTGCGGAAGACCAGCGTTTCCCATCAATGCGGCGGCTCAGATGTCTCTGAACTGCAACGCCTGCAAAGCCGGGGATGACGAGGAGTCGCCGAGACTTCCTAGGATACCCATTCAGAACATAGTCCTGAGACTTCAGTATCGAGAAATTTACGCCGCAAATCAGAATGTGTCACCCCTACATGTTTCAAGACGTTTGCACCAAAACGCCTGTCCAAACTTCACGGTGGTAAACGTGGAAAAGCCGCCGTGCTTCCTTCGAAAGTTTTCGCCTGATGGCAAGCACCTTGTCGCATTTTCGTCGGACCAGACCTCAATAGAGATCTACTGGTACCGGGGTCCTTGTGCAGCTGCACATCTTCTGAAAGGGTACAGCGGTGACCATCTGGGATCAGGAGCCGAGTCCGCTCAAGTGCGAAGCACTATATTTAATGAGTTCTTCCGGCTGCGTCATATTGTGAATGTTTCGGGGAATGGTGGTGAGCAGCTGAACCGCGAGTGCAGCTTGTTTACTGATGACTGCCGCCATGTCATTGTCGGGTCTGCAATGTATGTCCCTGAGGAACCGCATCCCTTTTTCTGGGACATGCACCGCAACAATGAGTCGGTGTCGCCAAACCCCCGCTCCCCTCTAGAAGACTACTCGTTGCACCTTGTGGATATGGTGACAGGAACACTGAAAGACAAGCGCACATTCAAGACAGACAAGATCTTTCTGTCCCATAACCAGGGACTCTACCTTTACCGAGACACTTTAGCAGTCCTCTCGGTGCAGCATCAGACAGTTCACATTTTTACGGTCAGTTATGTTCTGGATGTCAAAACAATCAGTGCGATATATATGCTGCTTGTATGCTATTGTAGCGTGGTATTACACGTCTTGACTGTTCCTCAGAAGCAAAAATTGGTTGTGTGCTAAGAAACAAAGATTTTACTTCACATGATAATTTCATGGCTTTTATACTGGCACTTGGATACAGTGTTGCACTAAGTTTTTGACACTTGTTGTACCTGCATTCAAGTTGTTTCAGGGCCATTCGAATGTGACTTGCTTCATTCTTCAAAGCAGGCAGAATGACTGAATTGCAACTGTTTTGCATTGTCTCGTTTTTTGCTTACAGTATGCTATTTGGGAAGTAGAAGCTTTAGCATTGTTGCTGCCCGCAAAATCATGTATATCTTCTTAATGGCAGAATAATTTTGCTAGACTTAAAAGCAATGAAGATATCAAAAAGCATTACACTGTGAAAAGAGCCTTATCAACATTTTTCTTTAAGGGTTAATCAGCTCATGAGTGAAGACTGATTACATCATAGCACAACATTCTGCACATAAAGGTGGATGGGGCAAGCAAGCAACTGTTTATTTGAAAAAAAAAAAAAAGGTGCACTTAAATACATGCTTGTTGAAATCGTCCATCATATCAAGCATGGTGATAATGTCTGTGCCCTTTGTAGCAGGTAATCTCTGCATGTATTTTGCGGCATAGCCAGACAAAGAGCCCATAGGAAAATACCTGTACACGACTTGGATACAGCGACAGAAAAAGCCAAAAGCACCAAGCTCCATGTGTGCCATGTTACCTTCCGCTCTACACTGTTCCATGCTCCTCCCAATCTTGTAGCTACGTCTTTGTGACAGCACCATACATGTGACAAAAGTGATAACACCACATGTATGTTGCCAGGAAACGTTATGTACATTTCAAGCGCACTGGTGTGTCGCTGAACTACTGAGCAACCCCCTTTTTGGATAAAAAAAAAGCTTGATGGATTTAATTTGCTGCTGTGTCACAACGTCTACCTAAAATAAGATCTTTATATCGGTCAACTCTGATTCACATTCAAGAACTACCTTGTACTCCTAAGGCACTTTATTCCATTAGTTAAAAGGGGCAATTTTTGACAAAATGCAGGGCATCTTAAAAGAGCTACATAGCCTAGGTTTGTTAGTTGTAGCTAAATGTAATGCATTGAGGATGCTTAGAAGGCACTGACTTGACTAAATGCTGCAATTTTGTCTGCTTTGTAGCCACAGAAAATTGAAAGCTTCTTTGTTTGATGAGAGAGCACCATTGGCTCTCAGTCAGGGTATTAATGTTGGTGATCCAAATGTCTTTTTTCCTCTTCTAGTTGAAATTAAGAAGAAATGGGCAGGACACGTAGTGTGAAGAGAGGATAACCGATGGTCTCTAAGAGTACCCAATTGGATTCCAAGGGAAGGAAAGCGTAGTAGGGTGTGGCAGAAAATTAGGTGGGTGGATGAGGTTAAGAAGCTTGCAGCGGTCAAGTAGATGCAGCTAGCACAGGACGGAGTTAATTTGAGGAAAATGGGAGAGGCCTTCGCCCTACAGTGGACTTTTTGATATAATTCAGGGCATCTTAAAAGAGCTACATAGCCTAGGTTTGTTAGTTGCATAAATGTAACGCATTGAGGATGCTTAGAAGGCACTGACTTGACTAGACTCTGCACTTTTGTCTGCTTTGTAGCCACAGAAAATTAAAAGCTTCTTTGTTTATTAAGAGAGCACCATTGGCTCTCAGTCAGGGTATTAATGTTGGCGATCCAAATTTGTTTTTTCCTCTTCTAGTTGAAATTAAGAAGAAATGGCATTACACCTTGAGTGTGCTACAGATTTAATATTTGTGAAGAGTATAGACCTTTGCAATTAGGGCCCCCTGGGCGCCTCCATATTGCACGCTGGGCTGTTGTGTGCGGCTGACGTCAACACGGTGGAAGTGGCAGCTGAACCAGTTTGCAGAAGCCCAGAAAGGTGTTTTGGCATCCTCCATGCCCGATGGAAAGGTCTATAGTCTGGCTTATGATGATGATGATGATAATGATCTGTGTTAGTCCAGTTTGAATCATAAGTGGTGCAGGCCTAAACTGACCTTGAGAGTTTTGGTCTGAATGGTTTCCTAGTTTGTTTGCTATAATTAGTGCTGTTTTAGAGCTTGCAGCAAAGGCCCGATATTGCTCGTATACAACCAACTTTGAGCACTTAAATACCATGCATTTTGTGCAGAGGTAATGCATAGTGGCGTCTGTGACCTTGCCATTCATCTTCTGTTGTCAATTTTGGTGTCTCATAACTCCGAAGGCAGGAAATCTGCCCATGTACAGGATATGGTGAAACTGTAGGCATATGATTGGGTTTCATCATCCTGGTTTTTCTCAGCTTTATTCTAGTTTTGTTTTGCCATGTTATAACCTTGATGGCTACTGCAGCATAAATTTCCTCAGATTACTGTGCTCTTTATGATTTGATTTTGTTTACGGAATTTAACATCCCAAAGCAACTCGGACTATGAGAGACGCCGTAGTGAAGGGCTCTGGAAATTTCGACCACCTTGGGTTCTTTAACATGCACTGACATTGCATTATGGCTTTTATGTGGCAATCACTTATTGAGGAGTAAAATATGCCATTTAATCAGGGTATTAAATGAGATAGGTGACAGTAGAATCAGTGTGCTGTAAAAAGCGGAATGTAGGCCTGTTGAAATGCAGTATGTATTAGAAATCTGCAGTCCTACTAAATTTTGTAGGCCCATAGTGGCAAGCTTCCTTCAATTTGAAGCTGCTTTCGGACATAAAAAAGATCTGTTCTATAATGCATTCTCATAAGTTCTCTTTCTCATACCCCGCAGGTCACAAAAGATGGTCAGTTTGTAGATGTTCGCACTGTGGGGCGCTTCTGCTACGATGATGATGAGCTGCTAGTGTCATCAACATTCCTAGCTGGCGGGCGAAGTGACAACCGACCCTACTGCGAGCCCACTCTCAACTCATTGAAGCATCGCCTGCTGGTTCACCTCTACCGTCAGGTAGCATTTTGACATTTGTAAATGGGGCCACTCATGCCACAGCTCAGACCGAGTGTCACTTTTGCTGCGGTTGTTACCTTATGTTTGCATTAAAATGTATTCAGACAAAAAATATTTTAACCTATCTGGGCAAGTCTAGAAGGTGCTGTGTTTAATGTGTTCCTCTTTTGGAGGCCAGCTTATTCTGAAGCGAAAGTGCATTCCCTGCCTTTTGTATATACTGCTTTTTGTACAATGGTCAAACAAGCTTTTCAGTTTAATGACTGAAGTTTAACGAATAACAAAGGATAAACAATTAAGACATTTTAACCTCAAGTTGTGACTTGTTGCCAATTGCAGGTAGCATGTGTGCTTATTCAACTTACTGTGGAATTTTTCACACCACTGGCTACATCCTTGAGGGGTTAGGAATTTGCTCGGATACTTTGCTCTTCATGCTCTCCTGCACTTGCCTTCCTCTAAACATGGTACCCTTCACATCAAGTGAAGTGGCACTACACCATTTGGGAAAGGCCCCACTGTGGTGGTGCAGTGGTTAGGGTGCTTGAACACTGTGCCCAAGGATGCGGGATCGAATCCCGGCCTCGGCGGCCGCTTTTCGATGCAGGTGAAAAGCAAGGCGCCCATGTGCTGTATGATGCCAATGCATATTAAAGAACCCAAGGTGGTTGAAGTATTCGGAGCCCTCCACTATGGTGTCTCTCATAGCCCGAGTCGTTTTGGAATGTTAAACCCCATAAAACCAAACCTAAAACCAAAACCATTCAGGAAAGACACGTTTGATGTTTTTGATACCCACATATCCAGCTTCTTATGAATTCATCTCTTACAGATCGGTTGCAATCAGCTTCTGTTTCTTCATGTTAAATTGCATGATTTTGCTGCAGTGGGCAGCTGAAAGTGATCTGTCGGCCCAAGAATTATACTGTGTGCATTACAGCGAACCCGGATATATCGAACTTGAAGGGGATCGTGAAATAGTTCAATGCATTGATAATTCGATTTTTAAAATGTGCCAGTAGATGAGCTCTTCTGTAACCCATAATCGTGAATACAGCATATCCATGGTAGGGAAGCACTTCCTGCATCGACATGCTACCCGCCAGCCACACTATACTGATCACATACTGGCAGTGCACAGCTTGCTGCGAGCGTGGCGACCCACGAGGCGCATTCGAGCGCTGAGCAGTACCTCACCCCTGGTGTCGAGAAGGGAGTGCTTTGTGCACACCCTCACTAAAGTGTTTTTAACTCTCACTTTCAGCTTCGTGGGTCAGACCAGATCGTCGGAGCTCACAGTGCTTGCGTCGCGATGGGGCTAACATGAAAGCTGCAGAGGACAGTGCTTTAAGGGAAAACAAGCGCCAGTAATTTTTTCTACTGGTGCACTATAAACACAATAATAACTCACTTAAAACTTAAAATTGGGTACAGTTGGCTTCTGCATCATCGTTAGCAGCAAAGCAGGCCCTGCGGCAGCTGCCCGGTGCATCGAACACTAGCTCTTCACATAACAGTAGTGTTGTGTTCAAAAAAAGCATGCAAAACCAAAGACCACTTCCAAAACGACTTGACGCTTATATCATCATGCGGTTTCACAGTGTTGGCACTGCTAATAGGTGCCGAAAGATGCTCTTTAATCTGGAAGCCGCATCTAGCTGCATGCGCGCAAAATTATCGCGCGAGCTTCATTAGGAGAAGCACCCTTTGCAGGGGCACAGCACACAGTTTGATATATGAAATGTTCCATTAGCAGCAGATTGATAAACTCGAATCACGCTTCTATACTTGTGCATGGGATTTCCAAAAGGATATTCGGACAGTTGGTATAAGCAGCAAATCGATATCCGGGTTAGATTCTACTGTACTCTGCGACAGCTTTTCTTGCCAGTGGAGCAAAAGCTACGGAGTCATAACAAGCCCTCCCTGCCTGCACGGCGGAATAGTTCTTGCTTGCAGTTTTCTCCTAACACATGGTATACTGTCAGCATTCATTATTTAAGGGATATTTCTAACATCATTGAAAATTTTGATTGTTGAAAGTCAAGAAAAAAAAAAGTCATGTTGATTTCAACATATTTGCTTGGCACATCCAGTTACAAGAAGCTTCCATAAGATGGTGCCAGCTGCCACACAGTGTGAGCGTGTCATTGAAAGAGCAATGTGCTAAGTTGCTAGGCACATTAGTGAGGCTGAACTGTTTGGTGAAACATGACAGTTACAGACACTCCGCCCCTCTAGCCTTCCCTTAATTGCAAAGAAAAGCTGTGGCTGAGTGTAGACCTGGATGATAAGAAATGTATGAGCCTGAAATATGTTATATTGTGCTGACTGTCAGTGCGTGATCAGGTGAGAATATTTAAATGCTTATTATTTACTATTGCCATAATGCTACCTTTCTTTTTTCCCAATACACTGCTAGGCTGAGGCTGAAAGGAACCCAACAGCCCTGCGCCAGTTCTTCCAGCACTTTGACCAGCTGTGTGACCTTCGTCTGTGGAAGATGCAGCTGCTGGACGAACAACACCTGCTGCTCAAGTACGCCAGTGAAGATGTGGTCTCGTTCCGTCTCTCAGACCCAAACTCCCAGCCATCCTTTTTCGTGGTGTACAACTTGGTCACCACCGAGGTGCTTGCCGTTTACGAAAACACCTCGGAGGAGCTGCTGGAGCTTCTTGAGAACTTCAGTGACCTGCTGCGCAACGCGGCACTCCACTCTGATGCCCAGCTCACGTGCTCTCCCTCTAACAACATTCACGCAAGACTGGTGCAGCAGAGGTGAGGCTTCTACACAGTGTATTAATGTGGTTGGTTTCGTGCATCCTGCCACAATAGGGGCTGCACAACATATTTATATTGGCATGCCCAGAACTAAGAACACATTAATTACGTCTCCACTCTGTAGCATGCTTTTCTGCACTGGAGTCAAATACAGTAAAATACTTTCTTCAGTCAAATCTGCTATGTATACAGTAGCAAACAAAAAGGTATGATATTCAGTTTTTCGTATTAATTTAAAATATTGTGAAAATAAATTACTGATTTGCTATTTTTGAATATCTTTTTGTGGAATATATTGGCCTTATCTTCAGCCAGAAGTAGTTCGGGGTTCGTTTCATTTGGGGAGTTTTTTTTCTTTTGTCCTTGTATGGGTGTTTCCCATTGCACTCATTTTCTGCTTGTTTTAAATTATGATGAACTTGCTGTAACTTTCATGTGACATATTTTGTGAGTACATAGATCACTGCACATTTTTATAAGCAGAGGGCTGGTAGGTGTACAGTCACCGTGACTACTCAAATGGCAACCCGTGACGAAAACTCTAGGATGAAACACTGTCAGCTTTCAGTGCTTTTCAAAATAATGCAGTAGGGGGCTTTGCAAGTTTTGAAGTTATATAAATTCTGAAGAGGTTTAAGGAAAGGCCAGATCGATAAAGTAAGTTGTCAAAAAGGACATTGCTTGTTTTAGCTAAGAAAATCCTTGACTTTTCGTTGTTGACATTTACGAAGATTTTTCTCTTGTATTAAAGTCTGAAGTGGCCCCATAGACTGTGAAACATCACACATAGCTTAGCGACTGCAGCGCAGCTCAGTACCTGCACACCTGTGGAAAGAATCGGGCTTCCTGGATGATGTAGGCAAATTAAGAACTGACATGGATTGGTGGCAAATGAAGAATAGTGCTTTTGTTAGCTGAAGTTCTTGATGTGTGGAAGTGATAGGATCTGCTGTTTATATGAATCTCATTATCAACTTTTCATGTTGAACCATAGAAGCAGAAACATTACGGTACAGGCACATTTCTCCTTTTCTAGGGTTGGTCTTCTTCACTGGATTCAAGGTATAAGCATCAAAGAAATTCATTAGGTAACTGTCGGAAAGATAATAGTTCTTTAGGCATGCAAGAATCTGCACTTTGGATACGTGAAAAAAGAAGATTATGATGACAAAATCACTATTGTGAGAAATTGGTAAAAGGCGACGGTTAACATTATGAAGTGCTCAGTCCTGATAACCTTTGCATTAGCTGAAAATCTTTGCATACGCTCCACCCGTCATTCGAGGTGCAAAAAAAGCCAGCCGCAGTGAGGGTAATTTTTACCAGCTGCTGTAAGAGTGGAGAAGCAATGGAGAACGTTCATTGGCAGGTTTCTGGACTCCATGCTTCAGTGTTGCCAAGTAGTGACTGACAAAAAATATTCCTGTGAAACGTGCTGATGGTATTATGTTACTATTGCGACGAGTTATTCTTGAAATTGGTGTCCCATTTAGTAATAAAAGCCACATTATCACCGATCTTTTCACATAGTGAAAAAGCAGCTCTTGACCGATTTTCTGGTGGAACGAACTGTGACATAATATGGTTATGCATTTGGTTGCATATTGTGTAAGAACCGTGACACTACCGTCCCAGTGGGCTCATGCTCAAGTTCTAGTCTGGTAAAAACAAAAAAAAAATGAAATCGAAAGACTGAAATACATATCTTTTCGTTCACTACTGTGTATAAATATTTATATTTCAAGGAAAAAGTTCAGTGTTATCAGGGAGATGCTGCACATAAGCTCATTCCTTGTCCCGCATTCTCGGACAGCTTAAAAAGAGTTTCACTTTTTGCTGTCGTAATTTTTGTATTGTTTTTGAAATCATGTACATTCGAACCCGGATAATTCGAATTTTGGTTATATCGAACTCATGGAACATCCCCTTGAAAATCCCATGTAAAAGTATAGAAAATCTGTGTCGTTTATCAAATTCAATTTCACCAGTCGTTCGATATATCGAACTCCACACCATGCACTGGAAGGTGCGTCTTTCCCAAAAACGGTCGCATTACCAGCAGCCGTTTATCGTGTGACATTTTCAAGCCACGCGCGGAGGGAATGAGAGGGTACAGTTCGGCGATGGCTGGTCTAGGGCAGCGCCACGTCCTTTCCCCAAAATCGCCGCATCTGCGGTAATCGTTTGCCGCCGCCAGCATGCGATGTTTGCAAGCCACGTGCGGGAAAGAACGAGAGTGAACCGGTTCGGCAATGGCCAATGCAGCCATGGTGTTTGGGAGAGTGGAAAAACGTGATAGAGCGAAGTGAAAGGGTGTGCCATGCATTCTGCTGAGCTTGCTCTCTCTCTTTCTCTTTCCCAGCCTTCGTACGCAGCAGCACGCGCTATGCATGCACCAAGCCAGCTCGGCCTGTGGCAGACAGAACGTCGGACGCTTTCTCCAGCGTGTGTTGTGAACCCTCAGCGCGTGGTGGCTGGCATGCGATGCATGTCTCGTTTTGCTGAACGTGCTCAAGCTGTGGCAGCTGTAGACATTAAGAAGCAACAAATTTTTTTTGTTTGTTTTTGTGGAGTCAATCATTCTTGTCGTGCTGAATGTGCGGCATAGCGTAAGCTATGGCAATTGCGGACGTTAAGAAGCGGCAGATTTTTTTTGTGAGAGTCGTCCATCCTTGCATCTATGAATTAACGAAAGCACGCGGTCAACTGCGGTCATGACACCGGCTTTTAGCACTGTTCGCTTCAAATGGCATTTGCAGCTATCCCGCTTTCCAATGATTTTGTGGCAGTGGACTACGCCTGCCCCAAGCGTGGCGTGATAAATCGGACCAGGCTTGTGCAATCAAGCCATCACGAAGCACTCTGCCAAGTTCGCTCTCCGCCACAGGAGCTATCAAAAGATAGACACGCCATGACGTTATCGCGTGGCGTGATAAATCGGACCAGGCTTGTGCAATCAAGCCATCACGAAGCACTCTGCCAAGTTCGCTCTCCGCCACAGGAGCTATCAAAAGATAGACACGCCATGACGTTATCGCTGCGCAGCATCTTGGTGCACTCTGAAACGGAGGGACGCGCCACCGACAAAAGGCTGTTTCACATGGAAGCGAAATTGCTTGCGATTTCTGCCGCGGGAACGCAAAACCCTGTTTTGAACTATCGCAGCGGCTCTAGCAGCAAGAGCGACGCAGTTTCATGGAAATTTTTCGCTCTGTCGCTGCCGCTCGTCACTAAGTTCGCTCAATCGCTTGCATGTGAACCAGCCTTAACGCTTGTTTTTCCTTCAAATTCTCGGGGGCAAAAGTGGAGGGTGGATTCGTTATGTGAGTGGGTTGATTACGCAACAAATACAGTATCATTTTTCACGATCTTAAGCAGCATCTCAGACCGATTTCTGTATATCGAATTATCGATATATCGAACTATTTCACAATCACCTTCGAGTTCGATATATCCGGGTTCGACTCTAGTACATGCAAGAAAAACTGGTTTGTAGTAACTCATGAGCTAGCAACATGAAGCAGGCAGTTAAGAGGAATGCATGTTTAGCAATACACACACAGCTCTGCAAGCTTTGATAGGTATACTGTGTCTACGTGTGTGTATTTCAGTTATTTCAGTACTTTATTTCAGTACTGACATACAGTGATCCAAATTTCCCATACCCAAGATGTCATTGCATTGCTTCTGCTCTATTTTTCATGATATATGTTGATATAATTTATTGAATGGGGCAGGTTCAAACAGACCATCGTCAATGCCCGTTACGGTGGTCAGACGGAGGCGGTGAAGCGCCTTCTGGCTCAGTTGCCCATCAGCTCCCAGTCATACAGCAACAGCCCCTACCTGGACCTGGCCCTCTTCAGCTACGACGACAAGTGGGTCTCTGTCTTAGAGAGGCCCAAGGCCTGCGGGGACTACCCCATTCGGTGAGTGTGAAAGGCCATTTTCACTCATGGAGTGCCGTGCCCTCAGACGGCCGAAGGCCATTCAGCATCATCACGAAAGAATGTGCCTCTTGGCTTGCTGCTACAAGGATCGATGAATAAGGGAAGGTAATCAGACTCTGTGGTCAAGCTTGAAAGAAGATAACCTGTAGGGATGAGTTTTATAAAGGTTGCTGCAAGAATGCGAAGATGTAAGTTGCTACTATTCCTTTCTTTTTGCTCCCAACTTTTCTTCAGTCAACTTGTGGTGATGTATTTTTGTCGAAAGCAACCCAGGGAGACAGAGTGAAAATACAACACCGAACAGAGCCACGTGAAGGTAATACAAACTGCGGGATGGGATCCCGCTGGTGTGGTTGGCAGTGCCGTGAGTACTAGTATAATGTCAGTGTGGGCTGCACAACCTACAAGACACTAAGAAGCATAAAATGAGTATTGTTGTCAGGCTTTGACTGGAGGCATTTCTAGCAGCAAGCCTGAATAAAATATACATGGTTATACATCTCTCCTACAGCTGGATAGGTGAGCTGTCTTTCTAAGCGCATAGGCTGGGAGTTGTGTTTCTCCTGTGTTTTTCGCAACAACACACCCAAGATTACACCTCAGGCATAGAAATGCTGGCAATCCAATACCTGTGTGCGGATTAGAGACAATACTGGGTAGAGTGGACTGTTCTAAAACAGATTGGTGGTGGAAAATAGCACATGGCTTTGCGTAGTGCCAAGGATCACTGGTGACAGGTAGCTTTTAGTATATCTCTGCACCTCTGCCTCCTCCAGGCTCCCTAACCAGGCTGCATTGCTAGTGCCTGTCGCATTTGTCTATTAAGCATGCGTTTTTCACAACATATTTCTAAGCGTGTGTAAATATATTCAAAATTTTGAATAAGAATTGAATATGTTTATTATTCGATTTGTAGTCTATTCTGAAAACTAATATTAGGATTTGTCCGAATATTCGAAAATTCTTGGAGAATTTTCTTCGGATACAGTAAAATTTAATTAATTTGACCCCTGTCGATTCGAAAAATTCCAACTAGGATTGCATTCCCTGCCGAGGCCCATGTAAGCCTGTTGCGTTGGACAGTCGTTAATTCAGACATGCGAGGGATCGCACTGGTTAATTTGGATGGGTGATCGGTTCAAGGTACGACCTGCACTGCTAGCGATTATTGAAATAGACCTCCATAAACCCGAATTGCCCAGAACATTTATGCCCGCGCACATCGCTGTGGCTGGCACAATGTCGACCAGAAGGTCCTCATTTTTAAAATAAAGCTCCGCCGCACAGTTTCACTTTCATCAACATCGCAGCATCCCACGACTGCGGTCGGGCGTGCACATTGGCCAGTCGCGCGGTTTCGTACGCTGCTTTACACGCCACTTTGTGATTCCGGGATGGCGTCCAGCTGTTCAGACGCTTACGCATCCACATGCTGCTTCCAGGAAGCTGAAACTGCATGCTAATTATGCGATTTCACCACACTGCGCGCTTCATCGCAAAGCTTTATCATGTGGGCTGTATAGTAAAGCGTCCTCTAAGACTCAGCGGGGGCGTTTTACGAAGAGAGGGTCACACACTGCAGCATCGCTCTGCAAAATTAGTAGCAGAGGCTTTTATGATAATGGAGAAATTCTTTTCAACGTTCCTCAGAGTGTGTGAAGCACTTGACGGAACTGAAAAAAAGAAAGTCGTACTCTTTTGGGTTTCATCTCAACTATATTCAACTATCACGCGGGTGTTCATCGAATAAAATTACTGTGATGCAAACGGTTTTAGAGTGGAAGCTCAGCTACTCGGGGTACAACTTCACATTTAACTTCGCTGGGACCGAATGACCTTGAAAGGCTGGCCAATGTTAAAGTGGGTCTTGGACAAAGTGAATAGTGTACGTGCTAGGACTCAAACCACCATCTTCTATGTCCCAGCCGAGCTTGCATACTACTGCTGCATTCAGAATACCTGAGCATGAGTCCATAATTTTCCTTGTCTATCGTAAGGACGCCGGAGGGTGTTGAGGAAAAGGACAACAGTGGCAAAAGGGAAGAGAAGGGAAATGTTAACAATAGGTGCACTGACATCACATCATTGTGACATTATTTGAAAAGCAGTAAAGCTTAATTAAAGTCAAACTGTGTAAAAAAAACTGCTTAGTAAATCATGTATAAAGAGCTTTTGCTCATATAGCTAGGTTTAAGCCATGCTTAAACCCCCTTTCATTTACTGCAGTTTTTTCAGGCCCATACAGTAATTCAATTTTTTGGTCAATTTAAACTTTTTTTTTTTTCTGGACACAAATTAACGAGAGTTTACTGTATTTGGCAGCGATATGACAGCCTCATTTGATTGCGTGCATGTCCATACTGTACAGTAAACTGGTATATAGAATCTTGTATAATATTTATACTATACTGTAGGGCATTCAGTTTTGTGCAGTTAGAGCTTAATTTTGTTTGCAAATACCATTTGCAGTTCTGAAATGTTTGCCATTTTTATTTTTCAGTTTTTTCTTTATTTTTCAGTTTTTTTTTTTTTCACTGAGCAGATGTTCAGCTTGCTATTTGGAGGCATTTTTTTCTCCATATTAATATTCAATAAATATTAGAAAATTTCAATATTCCTATACCCTTTGTCTGAAGTGAGTTGCATTGCCTGGTAGTTATAAATGATATTTCCCTTTCCAGTAGTTGTACAGTACAGTAACACCTGGGTAATTTGATCTCAGTTGATACGAAGTTGCCATAATTCTCAGGATGTTTGCAGTCCTGAATTTCGTAATGCAAGTTTTACTGGATAATTCAAGCAGGGAGTTGGCACCGGCCCAGTTGACTCGAAGTCCTGTGATGTTCTGCAAGAGCGGACAAGTTTGCCACTAGTAAATGCAGTGTCTTGCAACTTGTAACAGAGGCTCAAGCCTGCATTAAGCAGTGTGACTGTTAATTGAGTTTCTCAGTGCTTCACACACAGGCACATATGGCCATGCCACTAGACTTAACACAGGGCATGATCACTCTCAACAAAGCGATCTCCTGCAGTTTGCCGATCCCCGATTGCTATTTGGAAGCGTGTGACATGCGTAGACCATGCTGGCACTGTAGAACCCAGTTCCTACTTTGTGCATGCCACACACTGCGCCGAACTCATTATAAATAACACTGCTCGATTGACTGAACTGTATGAAAATGCTGGTGAAAGAACTGTGAAAAATCTTTGCTAGTATAATTTAGTTATAGAGAGAGGGGTGCACGAATATATTCTGTGGATATGGAAACCAGTCCAATTGATTTTCAGGCTACTGGCAGTGAAGTGGTAGCCATATAGAGTGTGAATGAGCTTCTGTCATAGGGGCAATTGATAGTTAAGCCTAGAATGCGGCTTTGTTGAATGCAGTGGTAAAAAACAGCTGCAACGTGCTGCGTGCACTTGAACAACATGTCATGCTTACAGTATTTATTTTGGTTTGATTTTGGATAATTTGAAAGCCCAGTAGATTTGAATGTCTCATGCTCTGACAGGCTTCAAGTTAAAGAGGTTCTACTGTAGCTCTCTCTCTCTCCCTCTCTGTCTGTGTGTGTGTGTGCGTGCGTGTTAAGCACCTGTGCGCCTTATTTTAAACTGCTATTTCATGGTTGGTGAGGGGAAGTGTCAACAAAGAAAGAGAACATTGGGTTCACACATGAAGTAGCCATTGTTATTAGCTCACAGGATGCATGCTCACTACTATGCTCACGCTATCTATAGCATTTATTTTTATTTTTTTAATTATTCTCGTGCGAAAATGGAGTGTTTACAACTTGTGGCGGCTTGTTGCAGGATTGGAAAGATGGTTTTGCATTTTTCGTTTTTTCTCTACCATTTAGTGGTAAAGTTTCCTGATGCATAAAAATTGCCTGCAGGTTTTACGCACGTGACTCTGGGCTGTTGAAGTTCAAGATTTATGCTGGTCTGCAGGGGCGTAATTATGCTCCGCCCGCGGCGCGACGACTGGTTGCCTTCACTTTCCACCCATACGACCCATTTGCCATCAGCGTTCAGCGGACCAATGCGGAGTACGTTGTGAACTTTCACATCCACCATTCAGGTGTATCCTGAGGCTTTTCTCTGACATGCCTACTGTTTAGAAGTTGTTAGGAACATCTCGGAAAGCAAAAGCGAAGCATGTTATACTTCCTGTGTGATCGTGAAACACACATAAAACAAGGTTGCATGTTCAGCCAGGTTATTTCACAACATACTCATATATGTACGTCTTCTACAAGGCTTCAAAGCAGTAGTGTGGCATTATAGCGTGGGAAGTATTTCTCTCTAAGTACTCGTTAGTGAGTGGAAATATTTAAAATTAAGACCCTGATGATTTCCTAAATGGAACCATTTTTTTTTTAAAGGAAATGAATATTGTGTACATCTGGCAAGAGCTGGCTCACAATATCATTGTGTTACCCTAATAGGCGACAGCCTCACCTTACGAATTGTTTGTTGTGGTGTAGTCATGATGGTCGCTCATGCTTGTGAATTTCCTCACTTTCATGTTGGGTGCTGACGATAGTCAAAAATTTTATGATGTTTATTTGGGGCCCCATTGTTGGCCACTGTCAATGACATAATGCAGTGAAAGCCAGTCAAGACTATCTCGGTAATTCAGGCGCTTCTGATTGTGTATTTTGTTCATATGAATGTGACATAGTGTGCACACTATATTAATTTTTATTTTTGCCTAGCAAGAGGATGAATGATATTTTGAAAGCCACCAACCTTAGCATATTAAAGATATGCATTCCGTCATGCACACTTCACAGACGGTCCGATCTGCAAACAAATTAAGATTTCTGCTTGGTTTTGCGGATGCAGTGAACACCCATAATCATGTAGCATGCATCTAGTTGCATGAATGTTGTAGCTGTGATGTTATTAGGGGTAAGAATGGTGCTGTGTACATTATACTGTCAATATTTTTTGCGTACATGTATGTGTAATAAGGGACTTTGTTCAGAAATCAGCACCATATAAAGATAGTGCAGCCTACAAGGCCACAGTGTTCTTTCCCTGAGTGGGAGCCCCCTTTCATCATGCGATACCTGATCTAGCCATTGTGTATAATTTGCCGCGACTAATAACCTTTTGCCCTTGTTGGTATCAGAAATGCTCACAAATGGCTGGATTGTGGCTTCATGTTGCCATAAGTGGTTGTAATCGAGTCACCATTGGTAATATTGGTGATCTTATTTCTTTTTAGTGTAGTTGCCAACACTGCTTTTCGTGGTGCAGGTTCCAATGCTTGTACAATAAAACATTGCAATCGTGCTTTGAACAGGTGTTTTGCACTGTTGTTTTATGAAGCTCATTTTGTGCTTTTTATTTTCAGTGAAGGTTTATGCACAAGTAGGCCACATTCGTTTTTTTTCCTCTGCATCTTTTGTGCTTGCTTACTCATGTTCTTGTTATACATAACAACCATGTGCTTGCGGACCGTCAAAACGGCAGTGCTGAAAATTGCACATTCAAAAGAAAGTTGCCGGTGTCATTTAGAAGTAAATAAAGCAATGTTTAAAAAAACAGGTAAGAGCACAGTTGAAAGCTCTTATTTGTGTTTTTTTTTTTTGTGGTACAATGGACTAGCACCCCATTTTTTAATGCTTATGACAGCAGTTTCAATCACCGTTGCACTAATAGATTTTTTTTTACGAAGCATTAACAGCACACAAATTATTTCTCATTCTTAGAGGATGTGTTGTCGGAAGGTTGCATACCTGCCAACTTTTCCGATTTGCCCAGAAAACTTCAGATTTTTGACCGAACTTTCCGGTTGTTGCATCCGATTGCATGATCATTGCCCCAAATCTTAAAATAAGTGGTGTCTACCTGCGTAAAGAAGGCAGTGTGGGTTTGAACAGACGGCTCCGTGGTGGTTAATCATTCCTTGTAGGCGATAAATTTGACGGCGGCTGGCTGTGGCGCGCAGCCGCAGTAGATGTAGAAGCTTCGCTGGCCTTGATTTCGATCTCCACTAAAAGGCAACTTCTTAGCGCACTTGGCAGTGAAGTTTGGGTGGCGGCTTTGCCCAAACTTCACTCCACCCAATCCTTCTGTGTTGCACTCGGCCGCTTGTCTCATGTTGCTGAGCTGCATGCCCGTCGATGGCGTGATAGGTCATCTTTCGAAATCATCACAACCAACAACGGTCGCGGAAAGAATTGAGTGTAAAGTGGCTAATAATGGTTGCGCATTAAACTAAAACGGTGCGGCGATGACGCCAAGAGAAAACGGCAGCGGCACCTCGCCGATCGGTTCGCGTCACCCGGAAGCGTAGCGAGATTACTCTGCAGCAGCATGCAGAAGTCTCTAGACTCACCTTTCATGCATGCTGTTGCTGCTTGTGTTTCGGCTAACACTCTTTGGATACCGCATCCTAAATGTGTCCCCCCCCTTCTTCCCCTATGATGCAAATAAAAGATTTTCTGATATTTGATCGTGCCAGTTTGGCAGGTATGAGGTTGCAGTCTGAGATGCTTTTGAAGTCTTTAGGCAGAGTCACTGTTTAGGGCTGTCGGAAGCAGGCAATATTTTTTTTTAGTTAACGATGCAAGGCATGCAAATAATTTGCTGTCTTTAGTACGAGTGTGCGTTACCTTTTAGGTTGCATTCTGTGTCACTTTGGTTCCAAACTGCATTTGAAGAGCAACAGGGATCTTAGAACAGTGAATATTCGGACTAATTGCAATGAAATTGCAGTCTTAATTGTTTTTTGCACCGATTCCAGGTATCTAATTATTTTTCTGATGTGTCAATTAGTTTTCAATATATTACACATTTTCACTCCTTTGTTCGCAAAAACAATAGAAAAAGAGAAACAGTGTCAGGAAACTATTGTGTACTAGCATGTGGCTAGGTAGTATCTAGTACAAGAAATATAGTTTTGGAAGTACTTTTTTTGACTAAGCTAGTATTAGTTATTTTACAACTAGATGAAATTGAATGTAGGGATGACTGGTTCACGAGCAATTTAAATTAGAATGCAAAAAAATAAAATAAGCAAGCACAAATCAGTTCCCAACATTGTATATGTTCATTACTTAGCAGTATTCTGCTAAGTAATTGCTTCTTGGATTTGCTGAAGCCTTTCCCATCTTATCAGCAATATGACTGCTCTTACAAAATTGAATGGTAATGTTTCAAGATTTTACATGTGTACAATTTATTTCTATGTTGATCTTTGTGAAAACCTGCAGGGCTAACAAAAAGCAATTGGTTCAACTTTCATTGCATTCCCACTGGCATTAAGATTCTTTTTTTTTTATATCCCCACAGTACATAGTTTCAGTCTGAATTTTTGCAATGCAGTGTCATAGACATGTCTAGACCAAAGGGAAAAACTGGCAAATCTGGAAAACAAAGGACTTTTTGACGTTCAGTGTGGTTCTAGGAGAGCAACAAAAGGGGATAAATAGATCAGTCAAAGAAATCTGCTTCACAAGGTAGTCATCTACTCTGGAAAATAGAACAGATGAAAATGCTGCCTGCTTGAGCATTTTTCAGATACGCAGAACCAATGTGGGTCACTGAACAGTCGTTTGAAAGTACTTCCTGGTATATTTCAATAATGAAACTACAGGGTGGCACAGAAAATGATGCATGCAAACAGACACAGATGTTAAAATAAATAAAATTTTTGTCCATTTTTTGCCATTTTAAAGCCACATTCTCATTGAAGTTACTGCACATAGTAGCTTTAGTATTGCTGATTTTTTTTTTTTGTGCATGTGCTGTCTGGTTTTCATTGGTCCAACACTAATTGCTATTGGTGGCCCATTGCAGAATAACAGATGTGAATTATGGCTTGATGTCATCCGTTCCAAAAGGGTTAGAAGCAAAGTTCAGTCAACATGTGCACGAAAAGCTGGTTTAACTGAAAGATAAAGAAAGCTGCCATGCACTGAAAGGCTACAACATGAGAGGAGGATTTGTATGTTGCGATCATAGTACAAAAGCATTTCACAACCCTTTTTTGTAACGTCACATCTTAAATAATTCCCAGCCAAACTAACTTGCCCTCCCTTATTTACATTTACAATAGACTGATCCCACTAGCTGGTTTCACGACTCCACCACTGCTGCTGTGCATGCTGGTACATGTAGACATCCGGCCGCTCCAACTGCCCGGAGCGCCTGTGCACCGTGTTTCTGAATGATTTTTAACTTGTGTGTGTTTGCCAGATTTCATCGGAAAAATTCTTTTGTTAAGTTCCTGGATTCTAAAACAACAACAAAGGAGAAATGATTATCATTTTATCTATTAAGTGATAACTCGTGCAGCTCGTTCGGCCGAAAAGTCGTCGGTGGCATTGGCGTAGTAGTAGTTGTTGTATAGCTGTTGGCACCGAATGTCGCAAATTCTTGGGCCTACATAAAAAAATTGCATCATGGTAAATTGTGGTTCTAGTGATTGATTGGTTGATTAATTGGATTAGTTAATTAAATCATTCTAATTAATTTATTAATCAATGAAAGATGAAAAAATAGGAAAAAAAGAGGGCACAAATGTGTCAAAATTCTCAGAATGAAAAGCCAACAATTTACGATTGTAATCAAGAAGATATAGTATCTAATTGATCAATTATTTAGTTGAAATAATTGAAAGAGGCGAGAAATTGGGAAAAAAGGGGGTTCAAAGGTGTCAAAACGTGCGTAATGAAAAGCCAGTGCTCAATGCTGCTAATTAAGAAAATTTAGAATGTGATAACTGATCACATATTTAATTGAAATAGTTTAAAAAAAAAGGAAAAAAAAAAGTGTTCAAAGGTGTCAAACTGATCAGAATGGGAAGCCAATGTTTGCTGATGTGTATCAGTGTATAAAAATAAAACAAAAATATATAGAAAGAAAACGTGAAAAACCATCTGTGTGTATAACGTCAATGTGTGATACCTTAACGGCGGAGCTTAAGTGCACCCCTAATTTTTACCCCGATAGCAAAAGCTCTGACAGGCATCACTTCAGTAAATTAGCAGGATTGGACAGAATGCAGGTATCTTTTTACAATGTATAGCACCTTTTCAAAAGTAAATAAGTGTACTGCTGCAGCTTCTTGTATCAAAATGTAAAGTTAGTATATTTGAACATTGCAAAGAATATTATCTTGGAGCACATTTGCCTTCGTAAGCTGTATTTCCCCTCTGCCCATTAGCAGTTGTACATGTAAGGTATTTCGCTTCATCTACACTGTTCTTATCCTCGCGTGTTATTACAAGTTGCAATATTTTATGTGTGAATGCTGTGTTACTACAGCCCTCTGTACATAAGTGGCTTACATTGTTTAGTTTACAATGTAGGTAGCAAACCCGCATTTATGCAGGCGTGTACCTGTGTGGTAAACATATGTACAGGGGCAATAAAAAGAAATGCGAACAGCACGGCATCTGCGCGCTCTATCATTCGCATTTCTTTCCATTGTGCTAGCACATGCATGGTAAGAAAAAGTGACTAGAGTCGTCCGTGATTGTATCGTGCATGACTTAGTATTTTTTGTTGTTACCACCAACGCCACAGCGAGTAGACCATGCACTTTCATCATGATGGTACGCCGAGGCGTCAATATATTTTATTAACGTAACGTGCTTCATGCAACTCTTTGCAAAACAGCTTAGCCAGGACTGTCTCACTTGAGATCAGCTAAACTTTGATGAGTCATCCTCGAGGTTATCAGTATCCCTAAAACCTCTCCGCGATGATCCGCGGACACAAACAAAAGACGTCACCTACTGTACTTATGAATAAGTAGACCTCCCTGTTATCAGGGGGTGTTGTGCATTATTGGTTGTGTGCGAAATCCACGTAAGCACTATTAAGGCATGAACGACTCGGTGCCGCAATTCAAAATTCTCCGCAACCTCCGTTGTATACCTATGATGTCCGTCACGAAGCTTACATAACGTCACACGCATCGCAAAGCACGCGTGCTAAAACAGCACCTTAAAACATTCGTTTGCATGGAAGTGTATTCATACGCAGCTCAAATAATACAATACTGTGCAATCAGTTCGTAACAAGGAAAATAAAAAATTAGGACAAACCTGCACCGTTAAGGGCATGATGTGATAGGGTTTCTCACATACACAACCACACACCCTGTTTCTCACTTTTTAAATTTTTATTTATCTTTTTTAATATTTTTATGGTTCTCTTTTTCTATTCTTTGTTTGTGCATGGGTACATAGCATCATCAAACATTGGCTTTCCATCTTGAGCATTTTGACACATCTGAATGCATTTTCTGTTTTATTCAACTATTTTAATTCATTATAGTATTGATAATTTACTCATCTCATTGCTCTTTTATTCTGAGCATTTTGATGCCTTTGAGCCCCTTTTACCAATTATTCACATTTTTAATTCTTTCATTAATTTATTGATCAATTACACATTATTTTTCTAATTAACATCATCAAGCATTGGCTTTTCATTATGAGCATTTTTATACCTCTGAACCGTTTTTTAACAATCTTTTCATTTTTGTTTCTTCTTCAATTATTATATTAGTTACGATTTCTCTAACTCATCATTTATCACTGATCATCATCATCATCAGCCTGACTATACCCGGCAAGGTGAAGGCCTCTCCCATATTTCTCTAACCCAGTTCTGTGCTAGTTGCATTCACTTGACCCCTGCTAACTTCTTAACCTCATCCGCCCACCTAACTTTCTGCCACCCCCTGCTACGCTTTCCTTCCCTTGGAATCCGGTTTGTTACCCTAAGTGACCATCGGTTATCCTCTCTGCACTACATGTCCTGCCCATGCCCATTTCTTCTGCTTGATTTTTACTAGAATGTCAGTAACTTCAGTTATTTCACTGACCCACTCTGCATGCTTCCCATTTCTTAACGTTACCCCTACCATTTTTCGTTCCATGGTCCTCTGCGTTGTCCTCAACTTAAGTAGAACCCTTTTCACACACACGCACGCACGCATGCACACGCACACAGAGAGAGAGAGAGAGAGATAATGTTTATCATGGTTATCACTCATCAATCTATTAATCACTAGAACCACAAACTACCATATGAATTTTTCCCCCATTGTTTCCGACAAGAGGCGCTGACTATGCTTACGGCTCTTCCACGAAACAGGCTGCATGTGTCGCTAATGGAAAGACCCTTAGGACGTTTGCCTTGCATGTGGCAGTCAGTGTAATTTTGTAAAATAATGACACTGCAAATTTTTAACGGCAAAGTATGAGAAATGTGCATCGAGTTCGTATGGAGCAGAGATTGCAGTAGTGCAGTTGCATGTGTGCGCGCTGACCAGCCGACTACATACAACTAACATGGTGACGGTGAAACTTGTGGAAAACCGATGCATGCGCAGATCGGTCAGCGGGATCGGTCTATTGCACAAGGGATGCTGATGCAGACCGTATGCTGCCATCTTTTGGCAATGTTGGTCCCTATGGAAGTTTTATGCTAGCATTTTACATATACCTCGTAAACCAGTGCATATTGAACATTTATCATCTTGTATCAGGCCTTTTGAGTTATCGATGTAATTGGTGTTTGTTTCTGTATAGTCTATGCCTTGCATAAAAGAAGGCCAATAGTGGAGACTATGATTTGGGCTAGTGCTATACCTAACCGCTTGCCCTCACCGATCATTCCTAAGCAATAGCAGCATCAAAATATGCTCATTTGCAGCAGTAAAATAGAGAAAAATTCAGTGTCATGCACATTGTGGGCAGTGTGCGGAATAAACATTGACGAATGATCAAGTGACTGAAAATGCCCTGGCAACTTCAGACCTTGAAAAACTGTTCATGTTCTGAACATGTTGATGCAATATTTAAAACTTTCACTTGGTTGAGACAGATATTGAGTTCAAGGAAACTAGAAGCCCAAAATCATGGTCTGCTTGGCCATCTGATGCATGCACGCATGCTTCAGATTCAAGGTTATTTTACAACCCAGTTTTAGGGTATGATAAGGTCTCTCGCTATGGTATATACTGTTAAGATGCTGCACTACTCTGATGGATTTTCTAGCAGCGACACTTTTTTTTTTTATTTGAAGGCTTGCTATGTGGCACTGATGGAGGCTGTTTTTTAACTTAAAGGAAGTCATGCAAGTCTATTCTCTTCAAGGAACCGGAGCAAACTCCGGCTCTTAGTATTGTCCATTAGCCACAAGTGTAAATGTTGCTCCTTTGTAGCCAACAGTCCAACTTCTTGTAGTCGTCCTATTCTTGACGGCTGCATTCCTGGACAAGTCCATAAAAGGTGGCGAAGATCCACCTCTGCAGCTGGCCTTGGGCACTTAGGGCATGTGCTCTGCGCCGCATCCTCTTCAGCTCTATCGGCACGTCACCGACGGGGTAAGGGCCACCCCAGCCCTAATCCTTGTAAGGGACACCTCCTCCATCATACTCGTTAGGCTATGAGGGAGGGGGTAAGGGCATGTGCGCTTTTCCTTACAACAGATACCAAGATTGGGAAAGTGGAGCAAGGATCAAATGGGAGGCTTGTAGGAGAGGCACTCGTGTTAGGGGCTTGGCTTCTGTGCTAGCTGAGTGGAGATAGTTGGTGTAGTGCTTGATTAAAACCTTCGCAGACTTCAATGTATTTGTAGATATATTTTTCCTCATAATTTTACAGCACACATCTGTAAAGCACACTGCTTTAGCATACCTCAGCCATTGCCCAATTAGACACAGTGGAAGGCTTAATAAGCTTGATCGCAGGCTTGTGCAGACAACCAAAACAATGGGAACACTTTAGCAACACTTGCTTCCAAGTTGTTGTTCTTTTGACTGTTATGGACACTATGCCCAGTTTTCATTGCGAATTTTTTTTTTGTATAAACCAGCGCGAAGACACGGGACGGAGCAGAAGAAAGAGACACACACACACGGCGAAGAAAAGACATACATTGCGAAGTGTATAGGCATGGACGTAAGTAAATGGAGCATGATATTTCATTCCAAGCACATTTTCTCCTTACCTATCAAAGAAACATTCTTTTTCCATAAAAAAGAAACTACAAGCACATGCCGCAGCTGGAAATTTAGATTCAGCAATACAAAAAAATTTTTGAAGCCAATAGAATGCTCCATTTACTTTCGTCCACACCTCTAAGCCTTGCACTACTACAAGAGCGTGCTCGTGATGAGAGTGGCAGAAGGTGTAAGTCGCCTAATGTTCTTAAGAAAAGAGTAACAGATCTCTGGAACAACAAAAACAGCCTTTATTTGGGATAAATGTCTCTCGTTCGCATGACATTCAACAAGATTTTACAACAGCGAAAAAGAACCACGGCTGGAGAGAGTTCACTGTGATTAGTGAGGGACAGACAGAGAGAGAGAAAAAGGTACGGGCCTACAGAGGACAACATCGAGATCACAGCGGTTACGGTTAAGAGTTATGCTGGTGGTTGGCCAGGCTATGGCTCTGCACATGGCAATGTAGTACAGTATTTGGGGCTAAAGTAACCCGGGGTTTGACTTCTAAAACTACAGCAGGCTACTACGAAGAAGGAGGCCAGAGGCAAACTCGACAATGCATTTTGAAGTTGGAATGCAAGATTCCATTTGTTGAATTTGCTAGGGGTGCCGTATTGCCATCAATCAGGGACGGTGTGGGAGTTCTCCGTAAAACCAAATAGACAAGGATATTGCCCTTGAAACTCGGACAGCCGCATCGAGCGAGATTGTTCTTTTCTGGCAAGGACCAGCCACGTGTGAGCTAGAAGGCTGGCATATTCTGTGGACCGAATGAGGAGCGAGCTCAAATGCAGGAGGTTGGGGGGCCTTGTATTGCTGACTAGGGCATATTGCTGGAAAGGACACACCGGCCTAGCTGGTTGAAACACACACGAGTGTTAGAGCACGGATGCCCTCTGCGTGAGACTGTCTCATATGCAGTGAACGACGTTCACTATAACGCGACGCTAAAATATGCTTCGTACACACACCTGCATCTAATGACGCATTGTTCGTGTCTAGCTATCGCGGCATCTGGCTGCAATGCTTGAAAATGAAATTGAGGCACCAAGAAAGATGCAGATGAGAACCCCTTCATGACAGGACCTTTCGCCGGACTAGATGTGTCAGCTTCTCCGACAGCAAACACACCAACCACAGCCAAACAAGACATGCAGATGTGAGCACACACTGTTACACTGGATATGTCGGAACACAAGCACTGCACGCTATCTGAGAAACACGCAGAAAAGTGCTAGCGACGTGTGTTGCTTCAGCACTATTCATTCCACAAGTGACACGGTGAGCACGCACTTCGTTATAGCTCTAAAAAAAAAAAAAAAAGGCGTAGATAGATAAAACGCACTGAAAGGAACAACCTGAAGATCTGCTCAGTATAACTAAAATGAACAGTTGTGTGCTCAACCTCTCGGGCCTAGAAACCCAGGGCCAAGCAAATAAATTCTCAAGGTGGAGATCTGCATACATGAGCTCTTTGGGGGCCTCCTTTCATAATGGTCCATAATATGTCCCCTACCAATGAAAGAGGTGCGCGAACATTTATCGCACAAGCAAACCACAATCGGTAACTGCAATTGCAAGAGCTCGGCTATCTACACTGAGCTGCCTGTTGCCTAGCATCGTGCGTTGATGTTCATCAAAGAAAGGTGCCCTTGTCTTCAGGTGATGCGAACTGGCATAATTTGCACTCAGGAGAGTGGTAAAATTTGTTGAAATGATGTGGTCAGCAGTTCTACTCAGAAGAACCAGTAAAGCTTACCATCAAAAATGTGCGCTAAAAGCAGGCATGAGAAGCATTACATTGCAGTCTGACAAGCGGTAATCACTGTCATTTCTTTGAACGAAATAGTGAGAATGAACTTGGCTTCTATGCTAGTTGAGTGGAGATGGTGTAGTGCTTGATTAGAACCCTCGCAGGCTTCGATGTATTATTTGTAGATACATTTTTACTCATAATTTTACAGCACGCATCTGTAATGCGCACTGCTTTTGTATACTTCAACCATTGCTCAATTAGATGCAGTGAAAGGCTTAATAAGCTTGATTATATGTTTACGCCCACAACAAAAACAATGGGAACACTTTAGAGGGTTGGTACAATGGGAGCAACAGCGCTGGGGCACAGATGTAAAGAAATAAGCGGGATAAAACAGAAGGCCTTGTGCCTGCTTTCACTGCTTCTCTTTCGAAATTGTGTTTAGGTCTTACAAAAAATAACATGAAAACAGTAAACTGACCAGTAACTGGAGTGGCTGGGAGTGGGAGCATCAACAAAAAAAGAACAGCCTTTTTAGGCACTGCCCTTAACAAAAGGTTCTCTTAAGTTGTCCTTCAAAAGGCCTCACACGAAATCAGCTAGCAGTAATCAGGGTGCCGTCTCGAGAAGTTAACATTGAGCACAATAAAAAGTGCCCGCAAGCCCTATGAGGCACACGCGCTTCTTTCTTTTTTTCACCGCAGTACAGGCACGGATAGCACCAGCTGGACATCGGAGGGAAGCTTTTCACAACCGTGCTCTCGCAAACAACAGATGGTGAGGGGGGAAATAAAGCGAATGGGGCTGAAAACTTGCATCACGAGGTCAGCAGCCATCATTAAAACACCTCAAACTGGCTACGGGTACATTACCACTCTAGTAAAGCGTGAGGGAGCAGAAGAGGGGACACTAC
Source organism: Amblyomma maculatum (assembly GCF_055883805.1). Classification (NCBI taxonomy): domain Eukaryota; kingdom Metazoa; phylum Arthropoda; class Arachnida; order Ixodida; family Ixodidae; genus Amblyomma; species Amblyomma maculatum. The sequence continues at coordinate 51,808,459 of NC_139345.1, forward strand.
AGAAGCCGCACGTGGGCGACAAGCGTGTGGATAAGTAGCATCTTCACCATTGTAAGCTTACGACAATTTCCATAGTGTAAATGTAGCAGCATCTTTGAGACAGCGGGACAGTCATAAATTCACAATCGATAAGGCTTACTACAGACATTTCGAAAGATGGTACATGATTGAAGCCATGAAAGACATATAGTCCAAGGCAGAAAATTGTCAATAAAATAAATAAAAAATAAAAGAAAAACCAGTTATGACACAGAACGCAAACAGCACAACACATGCTTTGCTTTAAGTGGCTTGTAAGACCTGGTTGTGTCTTACTATGATCTCGACAACAAAAAGTCGTTAACTGAGTGGTGCTTCGCAACATACACTTTGGTTCAGTCGAAGACAAAAAAAAAAAAAAAGAAGAGTACTTAAAAATGGTACCTGCAACCAACACATCCATCTAATTTGTGCCTAGAGAGAGAGCACTTTCGCTTTCTTCGTTCCATCATCATTCTTTGTTATTCCACGTGAACATAACTCATCAAGAGCGCAGAGTCCAACATAAATAAACAACGACCTAAGAAATGTCCGTGGCACTAAACAATAAATATTTACATTTTAACACTTAACACTGGGTGATAGCCATTGTGATTGAAAGCATGGCTTGACGAGAAAAAAAAACGAAAGAAAGCTTATAAACAACCCAACATGACTAAGTTCACATGTGAACCGTTCGCAGATTAGCACAAAATCAACAGACGAGACTTGTTGAATTCAGAGCTAACACAGGCGGGAAGCTGGTAGGGCCGCTTGTTTCCACAGCAGGCAATTGAACAGCCAGTTGCAACTGAAAAAGCGAAGAAGGGAATTGATACAATTAAACCTAAAGCTACACTACTACATTGTTCACCATGCCTTGCTGTACGCAGAAAATACTGCAGATGTGCAAGATGCTTTAAATTTGGTACTAACGTATCGTACACCCTTTAACAAGGACAATGCATTACACATTTTTGTTGATACCTTCCGCAATACTATTGTGAAAAGATTACTTTGGCTAATAGATGCAGTACTACAGACAACGTAGACAAAACTACTTAACATTAATATTGCCGTGAAGCCTTCAAAACTGTATTGTTTTTTAGCAACCACCGGCATGCGGCCTTATCACTCTGATTCTGGCACGCGTATCAATTCTGTATTCTTTGTTTGTTAATGCTCGATGTCGCGAGACGCACCTTTATCAGTTCCTTTGTTGCGCAAGATGTGCCGAGATTTGTCTCGAAGATTTCGGCCACTCACGTATGTTTCTACAATGTTCCAGGTTGTGCTTATGACAGTTTGAGACGTTATCTAGATGGTTCTGAGCCACCTTTAAATTGAGCGTTGATGTGTGCGACAGGCATTCTTAGTCGACGATCGACGAGCACGTTTGTTGCTATCGCCACCGCCGAGTTGCTTAGTTCTTTTGCAGGCGCAAGTCAGCCCTATAAAGAGTTAATTTCAGTACAATCATGCCTGTGTCTTCTTTTGGTGTGTACGCCCTTGTCACTACTATGTGACAATATGAAAGGCAGAGGACTGCTATGGTTTTAAGTGCATCACACCACATAGTATGAGATCCATAGCCCCCAAGAAATGTGGGAATGAACTCTGTTACAGTTAAGGCCAGAAGGGCTATTACTTGAATGGCACCATTTTTATATAGTACCTTTGTGACTCTCTGGGCCCATCCACAGATTTTGGCCTATGTCCATACTGAGATGAGGTTGTTAAAGATGCAGCAGTTCACGCAGGTGCAACAATTGCTGCTAAATACTGTTAGCAATTAAGTGCAAGTCATCTGACAATACAGGATTAGTTAAATGTACTTAAAAGCAATATCCAGGAACCCCAAGCTTTTTGAACCATTTAGAAGGATTGTACTGTAAAAATAGATATGAATATGAGGCAAATACTTGTGGCAGGCTCCTGGTGTAACTGCGTGTAACAAATTGAATAAGTGCAGAGGCATGAAGCCCCTGCCCACTTCTAGTACACTTGGAGCAGGTGCAAATTTGGTCCACAGAAGACAAACAAAAAAATGCATTGCCAGAAACCTTGCCTACAGAAGGACAAGCTTTAGAGAAGGATACATATGGAAGATGTAAAAAAGAAGATGGAGATGAAAAAAAAACAACAAAAAAATGGAGAAAAAAAAGGTTGCGAAGATTAACTTTGTGCCACGTGAAAAAATTGGCGTGCTCTCTCAATCTTCGCTCCAAGACAAGGATTTCCCAAACATTGCCAACTGCCAACAAATGTTTCAGTTGGAGGCAATTCAGCAGGACAGAGGTCTTGTTGCCAGTGGCTCAGGAGCTGTGAACAAGAACCCACTATACCTGCACATGGAAGCCACCCTGGTTCCGTGCAAACAGCTGGAGCAACTTACGTGGCATCTGCCAGCAGCAGCTGTCCGTGGCTCAGCCGTACCAGTAGCTCAAGGCAGGGGCACCACCACTTCGACGTAGTTGACGGGGAACATGCCCGTGCGGCCGTCGAAGCTGCCCTCGAACCAGTTGTCATCGACGCGGCGCACCAGCGAGATGATGTCCCCCTCATGGAAGCCCAGCTCGCCTTCATTCTCTGGGTCGAAGTCGTACAGCGCTCGGCAGGACGGGGCACGCGGGGCCCGGGCTGGCGACCGCACCGGCGATGGAAGTGGAGAAGCTGAGCCGCACCCGCCCCCCACCCGCCATCAGTAGGCATGCACACTCACAAGCACCAATCCCCCCCCCCCGGAATTTCTTGAACACAGACTCTAGCACCACCAAAGGGACAGACAGCTCATGACAACCACATGGTTGATGACATTAATATGAGTAATCTTAGGGTAGAATGAAATGCAAGTGTTTCATTAGGTGCTTTTTATTCATGTTCACAATGTGACACTGACGCACGGCTAGCCGTTTAACATGCATTAGCCAGGCCTTCACGCCAAAACAAAAATCATGCCAGATGCTGACTGAGGTGCATGTACCACGCAAGAGAATGTGTCCATGTCACGTGCACTTCATTGTGGCTAGTGCAAAGCGTACTTAACCTTGCTTGACCAAAAAGGTAACCACCCTGTCCGTCAATGCAGTGGCAAATTGTAGGCACCTTAGATCAGCATAGACTAGAAAAAAAGTGCCTGTCCGGCGAATGCATTGTCTTAAGTGCACATCTGCAAGTACAGTTATGCATGCAGGGTGACTGCGCCAAAGCTAATAGCAGACACATCCTGTTTGTGGCATGACATGTTAAGTGCTACATTGCCCTTATTTCGTAGCCTTGCATAGTAGCCTTGCCACTAATTGCAGACTACAATGTCAGCAGTATCCACTTAATAAATATGCTAATGCCCTGGTACACTTTAAAGCATCAATGTATAGCATCCTGCTGTTGATTTTCTGCTTCAAGATGCACATGATAGCATGATATTATAAAGTAAAACCTTTTTGATGTATTCCTCGTTCACATGGCTTCTGAAATCGAGGAAATAAAAATGTGTGACAGAGTTACACTATTTCCCTTTAGGTTCAAATGTTCACCACCTGCCTTTGCGCCTCATTTACCAGTTCCACTTTTTTAATTAGGTGTTTTAGCTCATTTGTTTTCCCAGATATAGTAAGCTAAATTATATAGTAAGCTAAATTTATCAGGCGTCCCAGCTAAACGCCACCAAACTTAGTTGCCTGGCCTAATTTGTAGTATTTTTTCTTTTGCCGAAGTTAATTAGTAGATACAAATTAGCTAGCATTTTAATTATCGGCTCAAGGAACAAAGAAGTCTATATATAATATACTGACTGCCTCAAAAAATACAGTAAGGTCATATCTGATATATCATGAATGTCCGCTAGTGATGCCTTAAGAGTAAATGGTTTGCTAGAGATGACAAGGGGGGAAGGGTCCTGCAAAAAGGAGCATTTGTTTTCATGTTACAGTCCAACTGCTGCTGCTTTGGTGGCTCGATAACGGCTGGCGTCACAGTTGCTATGACAACTCGGATGAGAGTCTGCTCTGACGTATGTGGAGTGAGGCACGACAGGATATTTGGTTTTTGTTAGATCTCATTACAGTTTATATCTAAATACCACAACTAAAGTTTGACTCATGACTGCACGTCCTGCCATGTGACTTTCGGTACCACTACTTCCAACAACATGTAATTACCCGCTTGTTCAATGTATGTGGCACACACAGATGGTAACCAACACTATTACTTCAATTGTCAAGGAAAAACAAGTTTCTCATAGCCTGGCCTCACAGGCCCAGCCTTAGAAAATGGCAAAGACATTCTCCAATTCTGCAGTACTTCGGACAACCACGAAAGCTACATGAATTTCAAAAAACGACATTTAGGTTGGTTTCTGCTTGTTTCTTTTGGTACAGATGTACTTTCCCCTAAGTGCAGGGAATTCCATGCTGAACTTGCATTTGTAAGCTTTCAAGCAGTCTAAAAATTTAATGAGCACCTCTATACTATGCACTGTCAAATTAGAACAAACGGCAAGTTCGGCTCTCTTTTTAGGCTACTATTATCGCAATTACGAAATCGCAGCAAGGGTGCAGCATACAAGACAAGACAAGGGATGAAGATGTCTCCAACCTTCATTTACTCTTATCCTGTGTGCTGTGTTCTTTCTGTAATGGAATCAAACTGTTTACCATCGCTGCCTATTGTTCATATAAGTACTTCAGCGGTGGTGATTTTACATATCAAATTTAGCGCCACTCTACGGTCCCGTCCTTGTCTCAAATGAGCTGAGAAGTCACGTGAACAGTCACAAATGCTTTCTGAGTAAACAACTAGCTCCACCTATAGTCCATACACTTTTAAGCATAAGCGCAAACAAACAGTCCAGATGGATGCCTCCACTTTCTATGGACGTTAATGTGAATGCATTGCAATTCTTTTTCTTTCTTTGTGTGTAACATATCATTATAGAAATGGTGTTCATATCAGCTTAACACATCGCAAGCGAGAAGGTTTTACAGTTTTTGTTAAATATGGCTCTGTCGTGCAGTGAAAAATGCATGTGTACAGTTGTGGCCATGGCAACTCAAGGCAGCTGCCTTCTCACATAATATTACCGTTGTGTTTTATTTCATTTTGAAGTTGCAGTGCAGAACTTGTACATCTATTTATGAATTCTAGGTCTTGGAGACTCACTAAGCCAGAAGGAGACATCAACTACACCGGCTCAAGCTCTTTTGGACAGAATAGCGAACAAAAACATCTCAGATGGGTAGTTCTCAAACGATTAATTCGAAGAATCTGCCGAAATTGTGGTTAATTAAGCTTTCCACCACACAACAAAAATGTCGAACTTTTTTTTTTGCTCTTTACATCTTTAATATTTCGTTTCATTCTAGGATGCTTTAAGTAAGATTCCTTGCCAATAAATTAGAGCATCAGTAGCAGGGGTGATGAAGAGAATGTGCAGCCGCCGTTAACCGAAAGAAATAAAACCCTGCTGAAGTGGATTAAGAAAATATTCTCATTGGTAAACGCTGAGTGCAGCTACACCCCTAGCAGAGAACTATCTACTTCTTATGAAGTACGTCCTAATGAAAGTTATGGAAGACCTAGTACATTTCCCCAACATTTATACGTTTCAAACAGATAGAATTGAGCTAAATGCCACATTGGAAGAAATCAAAGTTTTCATTGGCATTACAATGCATTACGATATGCATGGAAGTTTTGAAATTTCCGAGTATCCAAATGCATTGGCAAGAAGAAATAAGAGAACTGCGTATTGTGGATGCAATGATATCGAAATGATTTTTCGAGCATCGAGTAGCACTGCATGTCATTGGCGTCGATACTCCGCAGGATCCATTAAAACAAGTTTTAGTAAGTGGCACCAGTCATTGATGACGTCAGACACGGATGTTTTAAATTGGAACCTATCGTAGAAAACAGCATTGATGAACAGATGGTGCCCCTTTACAACAAGGGTCCCGGTAAACAATTGTGAACAATAAACCAAGTCCAAACGAGTTAAAGTATTTGCTCACTGTGCTAGGTTCTATAGCAACAATCACTGGCCCCTTCACCTGAATGCCAACTTTCCAAAAGGTGCCGAAAGAGTGGTTGTGTTTTGAAGTCTCAAGTTCGCTGCCGCAAATGTGGAGTTTTCCTTTGCCTAAGTGCCGTAAAGAACTGCGACTATGAATTTCACACCAAAAATTAGCAGCCATAAGAGTAGCCAAGCCGAGATGCATTGTAAATTTTCATGACTGAATATTTCTGTAAAGCTAAGACTAACTGAAGCTAGTTTTTCCTTGTGTATGTGGTCATCAACAATTTTTGCGACCATGAAGTGCCATGTGTACAAATGTACACATGATGGAAAAATTTCTGTTGGCTCAATAAACATCTCCTTCTAATGTCATTCAGTTAGGGTCCCTGTTAGAGATGATATTTGAACAATATTTGAAGGAATCACAATTTTCCTTCTTGCTTTTCTTAACTCATGCTTGGAGGGGCTAACGGCTAAACAGAGGTTGCATACGCAAAAAAATTTTTTTACTAGTAAAAAAAAGAGTAAATGGATAGCCGAGACTTTATGGCAAAAGGAATAGGAAAGAAATGTTTAATTTTTTTTTGTTGTTCCGATTGGTAGGCATCAGTGTTTATGATATTTTTGCTTCAACACAATGGGAGGGAGTGAAGCTAAATACTGCGACAATTCAGTGAAGTATTACATAGAATTTCATGAAGGTAGTAAACCAAATACCAATCTCAGTGATGCAGCATAATGACAAGTTTGGAGTAGATCACATCATCTTCAGTTGCATTACAGCAGACATTTGAGAATGTAAACAGAGCTGTTTGATGTTCGAACTTTACTGCTCAGAGTTCCAAGTTCCCAACTGCGGCTAGAAAATAACATATTTTAGTGCCTCAGTAGTACCCCCAAGGCAAAAAGGAAGACAGTGCACTTCAACATGTTAAGATTCACCCAACGGTGGAGTAGAAGACCGATCCCTCCTGTGATTTCCCCAAATCCACATGACTAATGTCACTCTCATTTAGAATTGATCGTTTCAGCTTCGTCCTGTCATCTGTGAGCGGTCCTGGTTAGCTCAGCTGGTAACACTGGATTCGCGGCCATGCTCGCGATCCACATAATATTCAAGCGGATGCTATGACGCACATAAACACATTAGGCGATCCACCACCTTCCCCTCTTCCTCCAGATCCGTTCCTGTCCCACGTTTCTGATTCTCAAGTTCTGCGCCAGCGAACACGCACTCTCATTCCTCCATGTTCGCACCCTCTCTCCCGTAATCTTACTCGGCAGGAGGAGGTAACAGTGTGCCGGATTCGGGCAGGGGCGGCTCTGACCCCATCTGTACGACATCGATGGCGCGATAAAGATCTGCCAGTGACTGACAGGTGCCCTCACTGTGACACTGCACCTGACGTCTGCGATGTGCGTCACTTGTTGTGGACGTGTCCTTCAACGACTCACATTAGACAACGGATACTCATGAAGGTGGGCCTGCGGTGGAATCGCAATTGCGATTATGAGAAGTGGACAATGGACAATCGCTACACTGCCAATCTCTGCGAATACATAAGCGCAACTGGACTTCACTCCTTCTTTTAACTTTTTATCTCCTGCATCCCATTCCCCCTTTCTCAACTTATGCCTTGTGGCAAACTTTTCGAGAAAAAAAAAAAGTAACCGCTAGGGCAGGTGCCAGCGCCAGGTTTGAACCTCGAACCAGGAAAAAGATTTCTCCAACTATATCTAAAAGTCGCAACTCTCCTCTCTAGCAGCAGCACACCTTTGCCATCCAATAAGAGTTAGAGAAATGCAATACTGTTAGCAGTATCATAATTCAAAACCATAAAAAGCTCGGGATGCCTGTACTGAACAGTCAACGGTTTTGCAACATAGTATTTAGCATGCTTACTGCCTCTCAAAGGTAATAAAATACACTAATAAACTGGGCACTGTAGTTGCATACATTCAGGCTCGCCTAACTATGCTTGAATGCAGCCAGAATTAGACAGTGCCCCATATTCAGAAGACCACAGAAATGGTGTATGCCATTACAACCACAACAACATCACAGCAAGTAAATGGGACAACACGAAGGTAGTAGACAACAACATCCATCCTCCCTTTGGTGTGAGAGCGCATATGAGCAGTGGCACTCAGAAAAAGTGTCAGATGCACGCAATGATAGGGGCACAGAAGAGCAGCTAGAAGTCGCGTCAGTGAGACATTGGGAACTCGCTCATGACCAAATCACAGACAAAGGCCAGCACCATTAGTGGATAAAATGCAAAGTAAGTAACACGCACACACACTCAGCACTGCTGCAGTTATTAATGAAGGTTAGAAGGCCACACCACAGTTACAGCAAACATGACAGTGAGAAAGAAAACGAAAGACAAGAAAGCCAAAGGGGACAAAGTTGGCAGGCAAAGAGAAGAAAGAAAGAGCGCCACCACTGTTCAACTGCCACACAGCGTGCAGCACCAGGCCATCTTATGCTAGCAATGGGTGGAATGAAAAAAGGCACAGTTGCACTGACACAAAATAGAACTGAGAAAAATATGAAGCGGCATCTTGTATCTAGTGCAACTTCCAGAGAATGCAAGAGAGCTTTAAAAATAGGCTTGGGAAAGTCTTGCCAGTATGAACTATTTAATGCCATACCCTGAGCAACGAGTTTTTCCGATATTTCACAGCAATGGTCAAAAATATAAATTCGTGAAAGATCTCTCCGGATGGTAAACAGATCACGCAATTTGCGGTGACAACAAAATGCAACACCACCGGTATAAAACAAATCTAGAAACAAACTGCTAGCTGGCACTCAAGGAAGCTCAAAAAACACCACAGGCAACTGGCATGTATTCATGCTTTCAACTTTCTGCAAATGATGGCCTCATTTCATTTTCAACATCTGCAATGGGCTTTCTGAACACAAGACTCCTTAGAAATTTGCTGAGGCAAGTGTGGACTGCACAACAGCGCAGGAAGAAATGGAATAAGTGTGCCAATTGCATTTCGATGAATTTCTCGCAACTAAATTTTGGACAGATATACAACAGCACGGGTATGAACTGAAAGCGCATTAGGTTGGTAGCCTGGATGTAAAAGCAATAGCAAATGTATTGTTACATGCCCAGATTTGCTGTTGCAAAGAGCTGTAACGAGTGCAGACCAATAAGCCAATATACCAGCTATTCTTTGACATGTTTTAATAGCTCACCTCACAATGTGTTCTGTACCTCTTTCTTCACCTAGCAGAGTTTGAGTGACAATGAACTGGAAATTGCAACTCAAGTGCAACTTTTGCTTCAGAGCTAGGTCCAACAACCCAATATAACGCAACCAAGAAAAGCAACCTTTCGAGGCACTGGTGGGAGGACAAGAAGAGAAAAGAAAGCCAAAAGGCAGGGTTGGGAGAGGGTGATGACGAAGTAGCGAAACGAAGAGAGCAGTGGTGGTGGTGGCGCCCTTGGAAAGAGGAACATGAGTACCATTGGGAGACCTGGAGCCAGGCGAGGCCCCCGTGCCATGCGGATTGGGGAAGCTGCCCAGGAAGAGGTTATTGGCAGGCCGTGGGTTCACAGGCGAGCTCAGGGGAGATCGGGCAGGAGACGCTGCAAAGGGGGACAACCCCGCCAGGTTGTCTATGTCATCGTTGGCACCCACGCAAGGGAGCGGGGCTTGCCTGCATCTCTTCGCGGGACTGACTGTCCTTCTTCCTTCTCCGACAAGACACATACGCACACACCCACTTCGGGACACACCTAACTACAAAAAGTTTTGCCCAGTGCACCAGCCATTTTTGATCAGTGGTGTCATAACTTTTCCTCTTTTTTATAATCAGTTGTCACTGTAAGTGAATCTCTTGGAAATACCTCGAGAGTAAAGCAGTAGATGTTAACCCGTAAAAAACTATGTCATAACACCTGGAAGCGTGGTCACTAGGTATATACTGATGAGCTGTTTTTCAAGGTGCCAACAGCCAGACAAAAAAACAAACATCGCAACTACATGTTTACACTACGCCTCTGGTCCTGAAGTCAGTGCCGAGATATTATCCACCAAGGTAATGGGAATTCACCCAGAAAGAAACAGCAGTGAGGGCCTTTCAAAAATTCCACTGCAACCTCGTGGGACCATAAGGAAGCTTCTTTAAGTTTGTTTTGACTGGTTATAACTTTATCTGAGATGTTTTAAACCGTCTTCACTCAGTGGGTGAGTTTTCGACGAACCTTCATAACGTGAATGTTGTAAGAATGTGGAGTGAGCTGCAGGAATCTTGAAGCCCAAGAAAAAATGGTTCGAGCCATCTAAAGCTTTCTTATCAGTTCACATTACGTCACCACCAAGAAAAAAGAACTGGGGGTTCAATATTTTTGTGGGCGAACAAATTATATTATTTTCATTATAGTATTTATAAACCAATCATTTCACAAATGCACTCACAATCTTGTTGAAACTTGTACCCATTTATATAATGTGTTAAATCAATACGGGTGTGAAAGTAAGAACAAATTTTGGGGCCACAGCCTCTTTTCGCATTATTTGCAACATAAAAAGGTTTTTATATTTACATATAGAATGAAAAACAAAGAAAAACAAACCAGTTCTGAATTATTATGAATAAAAAAAAGGATCCTCGCAGATCACCTCACAGATCAAACACCCAAATTTAACAGTGGGTAAAGAGGAGGAATATGGATGTTTAACTGCTGCCTATAATTTTTTTTACTTTAGCGCCCATACTTATTTTGTGCAGCACCAAATATGGTCCACATAGAAACAAAAATCTTAAATAAGCTTTACCATATTAATGGGGTATATTTTAAAACTTAAACATTCCCCGTGCATGCAGGAATGCTTTGCACCTGCTCGTGTATAATAAAAGTGAATAAGCTTGGATGAAATGTACGATGCCACAGTAAAACTAATTTTAGTTTAGAACTCGTTAGTGCTGAAATCCTATGAATGAGAAAAAAATCATACCAGGTGCCCAAAATTTATCACAGAAAAAGAGCTGACTACATATACAAGGCCCATCCAGCAAGAGCGTTAAGCAGTCTGAACAAGGCACCGAGTGCGCATGTGGTGAGTATAATAGATAATGTAAATGAAATGCGCAAGCACACAGAGGTTAAATGAATGTTAATCACACACAAGCACACCAGACAGCGAATGTAGATAACAACAGTGAGTAGAGGCGAAGCCTAACAAACACACAGGATGCCACCACATTTTAAATGCAAGTGATGCCATTTGCTGCTTGCATTGAAAAGCAATGGTCTAAGCTGTTAGCCATGCAATATGATAAGGGCCCTTCATTTCAGTATGGGAAGCATGTCTTCTTTGTTGTTTTTTTCTGAATTCTCAAACAAATTTTACTTGAAAGTCTTCCATAATTTGGCTTCTTTCAGATAATGTTTACAGTGCAAATAATTAATTGCACACATTTGCTTAGCAACAGGCCATAACATACTTTACATATATAAAAGCGCTATGAAAGCTACAGATATGATTCACATGTTTGCTTCTTCTTGTCCCCGCAATAGCTGTTCTTAACTTTCATTACTGTACAAAGTTGCACCATTTCTGCATCTATTCTAGACTCGTTGGGCCTCTGCTAGCACTTTGCAAACATAAAATATTTCGGTGTCATAGCTGCTGTGTAGTAAGACACAACAGTTTTAGAGCAACAGCTTATAAAACTCTACTGAGTGGTAGTAATTGATAAAGAAATGATAATAACAGCATGTTAGAGTGCGCTTGATCAGCCTTCTGTTAAAGTTTATAAACCAAGACTGTATTCCGCTACACTGCGCCACAATGTGCAGTTGTGCAGTGAGAGGACATTTAGCTTGTACTTGAGAGATAGCGCCACTTACATGTCCAAGTATGGTAAAGCTTTGGCTCCTGTCTACAGCCTTGAACAAGTGAGTATCTCTGCCATTGATTACATGATTGAATAAGAAGTCAGTGCTGCTGACATGGCTTTAGCAGCTGCATTATCTCCTCCCTTAACCACACATCTGCTGCTCTCCTGAATGCGGCGACTGTGGGCGTAGTATTAATATAAGGCATACACACAAACTAAGACACAGGCAAGCCCCAAGTTCACCCATGACGCCTTCATGGGCAAAGAGAAAAAGGCAAGCAAACTGCAAGGCATGCAGGAGGTATTTTTCATTTCTTTTTTTTTTTTTTCAGACACAGCGAGAAGAACTGCACACGCACAGTGGAAAGGAAGAGGAAAGTAAGGCTGGTGGTGGTGGAGAATGACTGCCCCATTACCTGCACAGCTACTGCAGCAACAGTTATCCTTCTGATGTAGCAGCTTAGCAATGTCACGGGTCCACTGAAAGAACTGACACTGGTGTGCTCCCTTTTGTTTCTCATCAACTGTCCCCTATTGCCATTCCAATATGCACACACAAAAACAATGAACATAATGCGATGAACTAACAACCACAACAGTAAATGTAGTGAGAAATCACCTGACAACAAATACCCTGTAAACAGCAACAGAGAAAGTGACACTGTTCAGATATGAAACAAGCTTTCTTTACAATTGATCCTGCTCAGCTCTGCAGAATATGCCAGCTTGAGCAGAGCACCTCGAATCAAATATACAGGGTGTCCCATCTAAACTGGGTCAAGGTTTTAAAAAAACCTAAGCATTCTTCCGAATTGAAATGAGGTCTATGCGGGTAGTATTGATGTCAAGTACATGCTAGCATTTTATTTTTTATTTCGCCCACTTGAATGATTAGTCGACATCAACTAATTATATTATTTATGATGGCTTTAAATACTCAGCTGTGAACAGGAAATGTTTTTGAGTACCACGAAAATGGTCTCGCCCAGGTACTTCTGAAAAGGTAGCCTTAGGGTAGTTCTTTTTATTTAGTAGAAGTGAAAGCCCGCAAAGTTTAAAGATACTACCTGACAGCGTGCTCCATGTACCCAAACGTGCCGCAGTTAGAGCGCTCTCATCCATGACCTGGTAAAGAACTTCCAGATTTGCGCCTCCTGTACTGCCCATAGCTTTGTGTTGCTGCTGGTTGTGAGATATGTGCCAATGGCCGACAGCAGTCGCTGACACTACCTCGTGACCAACAGCAATGAGAAGCTCTGTCACGAACAAGGCAGAAGGCGCAAATCTGGAAGTGCTTTACCGAGTTGTGCATGAGAGCACTGTTAGGTGGTATTTTTTTTAACTTCACGAGCTTTCATTTCTGTTGAATAAAAAAGGTTGCGCAAAGGCTAGATAATACCCGAGTGAAACCGATCTCCTGGTGTTCAACAACTCTGTTATTCATATGCAAGCGTTCAAAGCCAAAGTTAATGTTGGCCAGTTATTCAAGTAGGTAGAATAAAAAAAAAAAAGAACACTAGCTGGTACTTAGAGGGCCCCTGAAATGTTGCAGCAATATCCAATGGAAGAAATCCGTAGCAGTGGTCCTTATGAGTGCTCAAGTCAAATTTGAAAGCTTTGTGTGGAGCGTATAATTTGAAAATTATTTTTAAAAAGCGCTCTTCACGACTGCTCGCGACACATCCCCACGTGCACCACATGCAAACCTCCCAGTGACGTCACATGGGTTTGCTGGTCGTGCCTGCTCATTGAATGCTCCCAAGTTATGAGGGTGGGACAGGGTGTGGGGGGGACAGGACACCGTCGTGACTTGTTTACTTTCTTTTCTTTGCACCTTGACGTGCGTTGAACCAAGGGGGGAGAGGAGGAACATTATTTTCGATCGCTAATATCTTTAGTGCTAATAAAGGTAGCTTAAAAAGTTTTGTGTTGCAGTGACAATTGATGGAATACCTATTGCTCGGGTGCTTTTTTTAGTTTACGTAAGCAGCTTTTCATGGGTCCTTTAAGATAAACCTTAACAACAAGTGGGTTTGAATTCAAAAGTATACTCAGATTTTTTTTTTTTGAAATCTTGCTCCATCTTAGCTGTGACAACCAGTATAGCAATACCTGACTGCAGCTTCCGAGCTCTAGGGAAAAATGTACATTAGATAAGCCTAGCACACATTGCACACCAACTGTATAAGCATGCATTGTTACACTCTCCAATAAAATATTGTTGCAATTTCTACTATGGTGCAAGAGTAATGGCAGCGTTAGGTTATTTATGGATGTGCATATTCCATTAACAAAAAATCAGCTTTGCACCAATAAAAAAACAAAAATACCATAAGGAAAAGCCTTATATAGTATCGATACATTTTCGACTATACTGGACGTCCTCTGTAATAAAATGCGGACCAAATATGAATTCATAGAGCAACTAGATAAAAGAAAAGAAGTTCTAAGTGCAGATAACGGGGATAGCACAGAATATGTATACTAGTATGATAAGTCAAACTTGACGTCCCAAAGCTGCAGATGAAAGAGAATACTCCAACAAGTTGTACATGCAAATTTCGAAACATTCCACCCCGAAAAAAGCAAAAAAGCAACAATGAAATGAAGAAAATTAAACAAAGGTATCAATGAAACAAAAGTTCATTCGCATGCTTGTAAACAGGAAGTAAAAAATTGCACCTAACCCTTCTTCAAGAATTCAGTTTCGTGCCAAAAGGTTATAAGTTATTAAACATATAAAACAGGTGCTGCAACTAGCAGAGAAGAAGCAAAATAAACCGCGATTTGTACAACAGCAACAGAAATTGTCAAACCACTCATGGAAAGCTAAAATTAGAACCCCTGCACGTGGTGCAACAGATCACCAGACAGGCGTTTCTTTACTTAATGTACCATAATAAAATTGGCCTGCCATCAGATGAATAATATTTTTTCACCAAAACTTAAGCTGCCGAGATTGGATCAATCCCTAATAATAAGACCACACTTTGCCAGGAGAACAGTCTTTCATAAATCGTTTTTCTCCGGCACGACTGAGCCGTGGAATTGTTTCCCATCCTGTATTGTTGAATGTTCAAACGTGAAATAATTTGAAGAGTTATTATTCATGCATTGTAATTCTCTCCTGCTTGAGCAGCACTAGCTGCCTGCAGTATTCAGAAACAAATAAAAATAAATAAACTGCTGTGCTTCACATGTCTTTGGAACATTTAGTGTGTGCATGCATTATTTGTGCTATAGTATTATGTGATAGCATACTAGGCTTCACATTCTGGTGCAAACTGTGAGTCTACATTGATTTCTCAATGCAGAAGCATCCCAGAGGGTGACAGGCCACTACCGCATCATACTTTTAAAGTAATTAAATACAAAAATCTACACTTAACGCATCAGGAACATAAAATCCAAATACTGAGTGCATGCAACTTTCTAAGATTCTGATTAAAAATTTTCAGGCTTTAACCATAAACAAACACGACACACATTCCCACTTTTAATATATTTGCACAATAGCAATTTTCAAGTTTCCTCCAAAACATTTCAAGCCAACCTTTACTAAGCCAAAACTTGTAAAGCTTTAGATACTATTGTTCATTTAAGCTATTGTTATACACTGAGCCTCAAGATTGCATATACAGTGGCCTGCCAATTAAAGGGAATGAAGAAAATATCCCCTCCAACTCATGAAAAGGAGAAATCAAGAATATAAAACTAAAAACAGTGTACAGTATACTTCAATGCTTTTCTAGAACCTGTGCACGTAAGTACAGGCTTTCAGCAAGGCAAAATACGTACCAAAACACTTACGCGGCTCCTCTAAAAAACGTGATAAAAGCCTGTCTGTTTCAAGAAAAAAGGAAGGAAAGGAGGCAGAGTATGTACGAATAACACACAAAGGAAGAACTTCAGAATTAAGGCTCGAGATTCTCAACATCCTATTCATGCTTAAATAATGACAGAGCTAAGGAGCTTGCTACTTGTCTGCCG
Organism: Amblyomma maculatum; assembly: GCF_055883805.1. NCBI lineage: Eukaryota > Metazoa > Arthropoda > Arachnida > Ixodida > Ixodidae > Amblyomma > Amblyomma maculatum. The sequence goes on from NC_139345.1 coordinate 51,824,349, forward strand.
AAGGCTTTCTTGTGCAGGTAAAGATGTAATGAACTAAGCAGTAGCAAGCATGCACGCACGCACACGAAAAAAATGAATTTTTAACTGAAAGGAGTTTTAAGCATGAAACACCACCATGGAATAGGGCATTTTTATACAGCCTAAACACAAAATCATGTAATATATTCAACTTCAAATCTTGGGATATGTCGCTAGATTCAACTACTGCATCTATGATGCACATCATCCACACGATGCATGCCTGCCCTCTACTAGCTTGTTTAAAAGCCACTAGCACACACCTGACAACAGAAGACAGCCAGTGTGTGGTGCGAACATTAAATGCTACACTGTTAAGAGTGTGCACTGGTATGGGTAAGCGAGCTTCATGACTGACTACATCAACAGTTTCTCTGTAGCACACATTGCTGGCAAGGAATAGCAAGATGGTTGCTGCGCAGCACTCTTGATAAGATCTCAAACTACTCTGCATGTGATAAGAGAACAGTTGCTACTGTGTGCAGCAATGCCCGTGTAGCCTGTCTGGTAGCGAATGTATATAGTATTTGAAAGATACATCATAAGCACTATCCGACTTGATCAGGTTTAAGAAATATGAACTGGTTCAAAGAGATGAACAAAGTGGAACATCTAGTAACTGCAAATTTCCAGCTGGTTAGGCACCCTACACAATGAGGAGGAGGACAATTTTTGTCATCCCCAAAAGTTTCTCGAGTCCCGGAGCCTCACTGCATGGTTCAGCAGCAACTGTGGCCTCATGCGGCGTAATCTGAGAGCCTGTAGATGAGCCCTGTAAATCAGAAGTCCGTGATCGTGGTAAGAGCAACAAAATGCTACATCTACGGAGGCGCTCAAGAAGTGGTGATGAGACGCGATACGCAGCGACCCATGAGCACACATCTCTTGCTGCAATCCTAGCGGCAAAGAGGCAGGAAACGATGGGCGGCCAGCTGCCCCTCTGAGTGCTGCCGTTTTATCTGCCACCACCAGTCTTACCAGTTGGGGCCGAGGAGAAGAAGAGGGAGTTTTGATGGGGCTCGCCATTGAAGATGCCCCCACCTGACTCGACCATGGGCGAAATGTCGTCATGGATCGCCGTGAGGTTGAGGTCAGACAACTTCTTTGGCTCGTAAGGCTCGTGTTCATGTGATGCTGCCTCCGCTTTCCTGCACAGGAACGCTCGAGATGTTGTGGCACGCTTAACATGAGAATAAAGTCTTGCTGAAGCAAGGCTTATCAATGCTTTGCTACCGCATCTAGATAATTATGGTCTGATGCAGTTCGAAGGTGGTCACTCTAAACTTAACCTGCTTGAAATAAGGTGCTCGAATATAGGGTTTAGTTTTGCAAGAAGCCTGAACTAAATACATGCACATGCACTTGGCTAGCTGCCTTTTTCCCCTATCATTCAATGTCAATTTTATTGCAGAGTGAATGACCATCGCACTACAATATTACTATTAGAGTTGTTCAGCTGAAATCAAAGCGGTAACCTTCCTATTGCATTAGCTGGAGAAAAAAATAAGTTCTGCCTTGTTTACTGCATTTGCCAATCACATGGGCATTTATATATTTAATACAATTTCACTAGCTTGGTAGTAGGGGGCAAATTTCAGTTCGATGAAGCAAACTGCTACATCTGCTGGCTATACTAACAATACTACTGTACCACACTACCTACGTTTACATCGCACATTCAAGAAATCTAAGTTTAGAGATTCACAACTCCAGCATGAAAGAACAATTAAACTCAAAGAAATACAAATTTCGGTGTAAACCTTGGAACCAATAGGGAACAATACAAGACAAGGTACCTCACGCTAAAGCAGGCTCATTAGCACAGTTGAGCACAATTTCTACAATCACTACAAAAGTAAACAACGTGACAGTTGTTTAGCACAGTGCAGCTGATACTCCAGTATGAAGCGAAAATTCTTGAAACAACTGTACCATCGATGCTGTCACTGGTACTTCCTGAATAAATAAAGACACACCTTATTACAGGCTTCAACCTTTACATAGCACAAGGAGGAAAACGAGAAATGCTACTGTTTTTGTAATTGGCAGTTCTAATTAAGTGACATATTGGAAAGGTTCCAGCAAACACAACTCACTGTTCAAGCAACCGCTCTGTTAGCCCCTGGAGAACTTCTGCACACTGCTGGTGGTATTCACAGAAGGCTTCGGCGAGGGCGTGCAGTTGAGAAATCTGCTCTACCTGTGGAATGAAAAACAACATATACTGTATTTACCATAGCCTCACTTCCCATGCTATCCACTTCATCCATCTAATGCTTGAGCTTTCCCCACAGAATAAATGAATGTGTGAAGCTCTACTATGATGCTGACATCTTTTTCTTTGGTTTTATGCTTGAACAAAAGAATGTAGTTCTAGTTAATGCAAAATCTGACAAAAATAACAGCTGATAATGTTTAATTCATAGATAGAAACTATTCTCACAGCATGCAAGGCCTCAGATAGATAAGGTAGTCAGCCCAGGAAAGGAAGTGACAGAAAGCTTACGTCATTTTGTAAAAGGTTGAACATGCCCATGGAAGCCAAGTTGAAGGACTCTTCAAATTTGTCTTCGGCAAGCTTAATCTCTTCCTCGGTCAAGTGACCCCCTAAAAAAATATATGATGTGACCATGTAAGAAAGCTCTAAAAGCACAATTATTTGCAAAAAGAATGCGTGCTTAGGATACCACCGTTCACAATGCCTGCATATATTCATGTAAAAACACTGCGGTCCAAAAGCGTGTAAAGAGGTTTCAAGCATCTAAAAAAAAAATGACAAAAAAAAAGAGAAGGACTTCATGCTTTGCAAGGCCTTCAGTCTGCTTATACACATTGCTCTCCATTGTAATCTACAGTGGCAATGTGAAATTACCTTTCAGCTGTTTCCGTTTCTTGCAGTCATAGTCCAGACGTCGGCCCTGCAATTTCTTGCGATGATGCTGAAAAATGAAACATGGGCATGAACACCCGTAGATGTTTTGTTATTTCACTCATCAATATGCCAGCAGACATCAAGACGAGACACTCTGTGGCAAAGGGCACTTAGCACATGTTACGATTTTAAAGGCATTCTAGCCCATTTCGCTAAACAACGCAGGCAACAATTACCAATGGCTACAAGTACACATATGAAAAAAAAAGAACAACTAAGAGTTCTTTGCAGCCATAGCCAAAAAAAAAAAGAAGAGCCCGCAGTAATTCAGCTCCCACAACATAAAGAAATACTGCTGAAGACAAAGACGAAAAGATAAGGGCATTGTTGAGATATTCACATGACGTCTTTCATATATTTGGTTTTGTATACACTGCTAGGCTCCTTTACATGCTTTCCACGCAGCTTTACAGAAACACATGAGGTCAGGTTTTAATAATGTTTACATGACTCATGTTTACCACATGCTATAGCACACCACCATATAGCTGGTAGCTACCTAGTTTTAGCAGTACCGGTGTCAGCATATATGATACCAACCAAACAGAGCCATGGCGGCATTTAAGTGGGCGTTAAAACTTAAAAAAAAAAAAAAAAAAAAACAAAACAAAACAAGATACTGCAAGGATGTCTGCCTCTATAAGGGCAGCCTATCATTCAAGCTCGAAAACATAGGTAACATAGTGCAAGGTATCTAACGATAATATCCAGGGCTACAAGCATTAACGGAACACAGGCAGGACGCACCAAAACATCCTTAAGATCCTTGTTCTGAAGTTGGGTCAGGGGCTCAAGAAAGTTCTGTTTCACATTATCTTCCAGGGCATACTTGATGTCTGCCAGCTGCTTCAGTGCCTCGCCAGCCTCCACCAGGCTTTGCCCTGAATGGGAAATCAATGAAAAAACAATAAAAACAAAGACATGTCATATTTGTGAGCAAATAAAGTGCAGAGCATGCTATACTTTGTTTTCAAGCTGTGTGTGTCAAGAGGCACTACAACATGAGAGTTTGGTAAAATGAGTGCCACAAGTGAATGGCACACCTTTGGCATTCCTATATGGACAATCTTGGTAAAAGTCCTGAAGCAAAAGCATTTTCATCCTAGCAGCAGAGCAGCGACAGCATCATTGAAGGCCGATAGGCCTTTAAAATGTGGGAAATGGTTTCTTGTGACAGCAAGAAACTACCTCATAGCATTTCACGACCCTTTAGTCTTTAAGGATGCCATGATGGCTTCATTTTGTAGCTAAGACAAAAGTCCTTAGGGTTTAGGACTTTTGACCAAGACTGTACTTGTAGCCCCCCTCAATAATATGGTCTGGAAGTGTGCTTATCAACTGTAGTTTGTACAGCCACAAGCCCTGAAGCTGTATTAACTGACAAAGCTGACCCATATGCTTCTCAGGGACTGACTGACCTATAAGGGAGAACACATCTAAGAAAAAATGCAAAACAGTCTCCCTGTCACTTTTTAGAGTGTAAAACAAAGGAAGAACTTGTATTAAATTGTGTGACCAATTAAAAATTTTCAAAAGAAAGAAAACAAAAACTTTCACCTCATATTACTTCCTACACCATTCGGTAGTTAGTGAGCATGTCAATACAAGACCTAAAAGTTAACACACAGCCAGAACAGATTTAAGGTGAAAAAACAAAAGTAGCAGTACAGTTACCAATAGAGAGAAAACTCAAACGCATGTTTCTGCATGACCATTATATGCTACCAATTCCACTAGTAAACTATACCAATGTGGAAGCTTGGTTATGGTAGTGCTAAAAACCAGAGTCCTGAAGTGGCACCTGCAAGGTGGGGTTGCCATTGCTGGTAATGCTAGGGAGCCTACATATGTTGCGCTCCCGCCCATTTAGGGTGGCACCAGCCTTTGAAGGAGCACTTGCCGCCACCTGCTAAAGACCAGTATTAACAGTTGAGCGTTGTCATGGAAACGGCGCCATTCTGTGACCCAAATGAACCTGCACGGCCGGGCGCTCTGTATGCAGGAAAATGTTGGCGCTCGTGCATTGTCCGACTTTTTCTTCATTGTTCACTGCGTGGAATTTTATTTGCGCCCTGCAGTGCATATTGATCATACTGTTTGTCCGTGACACTATATTCGTTATACGCTTTATTTCTCCACTGCGCGTGCGAAGTAGCCCTCTAGAAGCAGCGCACATGTTAACAAATGCTTGAGATGAGACTTTTCTTTTTGTGTGAGTGGAAGTATTACTACTCGTATTTTTGATACTATACTATAATAGGCAAAAATTAGCGGCTGTGCTTAAACGAACTGTCACTCTTCTTAATGGAAAAAGCATTAGATATCCCATTATACAAAAGGCGCGTGTCATTGACCGTCCATGGCACGAATTTTAGATGGCGTTACTACCCCAGTGCACGATGTCATAGGATGTGTAAGAGAATATGAATAGCGATGAATGATGAAAGGTGACGTCCTATGATCTTATAACACACGGTTCAGTCATATCTTGACTCATAGCTAGTAGTCATAATGCAACGTAACATGACTAAACACTTCAAGGTAACACATTATAATGACACATGACTAGTATTCATATTGTAAGGTGACATGGCACAGCCCTTTAAAAAGAAAAGTGAGGTGTAGAGCCTGTATAAACATTACTGTAGTCATCACTTATGGTCGTAATCATGACTTATGGCTCGTACTCATAATTCAATGTGGCTAACTTTACAAATAATATATTGTAAGGTGTGGAGTCCATGCAAACATTATTGTTATAACTCGTAGTTGTATCGTGACTCATAGTCACAATGCAAAGTTGCATTATACACAGTAACATACTGTAAGGTGTGAGGAGTGAAGCCTGAAAACATTAAAAATAGTCATGATTCATAGTGACAATCATGATTCGCAACTCGTAGCCATAATGAAATGTAGCATGACCCAGCACTTTACAATGTACCATACGTAATATGTGCAGCATTATATATACAGTCATGATGCAGAGTGATAATGACTCATGACTTGCAGACATATGTTATGTAGCATGACTAAGCACTTTATAAAGTAGCATCATGAAAAAAATGTGTAAGCATGACTCATGACTTGTAATCTGTTAATCACAATGAGCTAATTAGCAGTTATTGACTAAGACAAACAATTAATGTAGTGCAATAACACTTGTTATAAGCTATCCCATAATATACGACTCGAAGTAATTAAAGCTCCACTGTTATTCACAACTAACTAATTAATGCCAATTATAAGACTGGCAATTAGTATAGTGCAATTGTAGTCGACATAAGCTATCCAATGATATAACACTTGATGCTCATACAGTTCAATTGTAATCGCAATGAATTCACAGCAAACAATTAGGACCTACAATTACTTTAGCACAATTATACTTGGTATAAGCTTTATGATTAATGATGCAGCTTAAAGCTTCGAGATCGAGATCAACTAATTAACGATAATTAAGACATGCAATTAGTCCATTTCAGTATGTGCTCGACACAACCTCTCTTAAGACGTAATATTTGTGGCTAATAAATACCATCAAACACAGATACTATGGACACTTTCTGTACACATATTCCGTACACAACGCACATGAACTAAATAATTAAAATGATGCGATGCATTAGCGAACTATACTTCCCACTAAGACATGTTCTTTTGGTTTAATTACAAAACTGTGATCTCCCAAAAAAGCATGTAAGGTTCTTAATCTGATAATACGGCCAAATTCTCCTTTTACATCAGCCTCGTTCTATAGCATATACAAATTGTGCCACTAGTAAAGTGGGCCATAAGATGGTGATGGCCGTTTTTAGCTAATACAAGTAACCCTAGCATGAGATAGCACCATACTATAAGGGGCAGCGGTGCAACATGTAGGCTCCCGATGGCAATGCCAGACACATTTGGCAAACACACAACCTGAAATGGGGCGACAGTTGGGTCAGAGTGCATGCTGCCTCTCACAGCACACAACAGTAAGCAAACAAGTTTAGAGGTAACAGCAAACTTCCTAATCATGCCAAGTGTTAACAGTATACCATTTGCAAAGATATCTGTCCCTTCGTTATTTAGTTATTCTGCCTCTATTATTAACAAACGTTAATTACAGACTGCTTATTCCCAAGGTGCACAGCTTGTGACTTTCTCACCACATGTAAAAAATGTGATGAGTCTAAGTGTTGTGCAATAATGTTAAATGTATAAAATAAGTTCAGAGGCAAGGGATCGGCTATGTATCTCGAAGACTCAGGCAGTGCAAAGTGTTCTTCACCGAAGGTGCAGGCAATAACGTCATGGCACTGACCGAAAGGGCTTTCCTCGCCTAAGTCGGTGCCGAATTTGACCATGGATTCCCCCAGGACTCCCTCCGGCTGAGGATATGCATGAGTCTTTCCCGTGCCTCGGAGTTTCGTGCTTACCATCAGCTTTGCTCGGGATGCTGAGTGGGAAAACATCGAAATGAATTAGCTTTAACTACAGACAGTAACACAAAACCAATTATTTATGTCTACCCAGACTGACTATTTTCAGAGCATCTCAAACTTTCCTTTTCTTTTTTTTTTTAAGCTTCAGTCATTGTCAGTCGTGTCAGAGTTGTAAACAGCATTGCCTCAACTGTTCGTTACTGGAACTTTTTTTCATCATACACTGAGCATTAGTGCCTGAATGCCAGCAGTCAATATCTGGTATTAATGAACTGCAATTTATTTCAGTTTTTTATTCATTTGTATTTGAAGCAGTTGCCATCAACAAAAATTCAAGTAAGTTGCTAGCATTGCACACACACAAAAAATAACACACAATAGTAATCATCCCATCTTCAGCTGCCAAAAAAAATCCCTTCACAGACCTGGGTTTGGCTGGAGGTATTCTTTCGTCTTTACTATCAGCTCTTCCACTAATTCGCTGGTCAGGTCTATTTTCTGCAGAAAAAGGAAAGGAATGAAGAAGCAGTTTGTGAATATTCAAAATGTTGAATATGAATTGAATATATTTGTTATATGTTTTGCATTCATATTTGAAAAGGTTGATATTCAGAATTTTAAAATATTCAAAAATTACCTAATACATTGAATATTTTAGAAATCACCGCAATTTCACCGCGTTGTGTGCTTCACTGCAATGCTTGAACACGTGACTGCAGTGAAGTATCCTCAAAATGCAACGGGGGGCCACATTGTAAACGGAGCCTTACTGACGGCGTGCACAAAGCAAAGGATTTGACGAAACAGGGAGAAAACGTCGTTCACACTAAGGTTTCATCTCACATGCAGGCAGCCATTGTGAAGGTGTTCATGAGATCAAATTACTCTAATGCAAACGGCTTTCAGCAGTTCTTTCAGGCTCATTCTGTAATTCAAGCTTTCGGTTATTTGGACATTTTTTCTAGTCCCTTGAAGGTTAAATTACCGAGAGTTTACTGTATTATGCAGCAATATGAAAGATCCACCTGGTTTCATCAACCTTCCTGTACAAAAAACCGATGTACAGAATCCTGTATAAAATTTATATAGGATTTTCAATGGCTGTACACTTCTATGCAATTCTAGTTTAATTTTATTTGCAAATACCATGTGAATCCTGAAATAAACAAGGTGAACAATGTTTGCGACATTTAATTTTCAGTTTGTTTTTTCACTGATGAGATATTCGAAGGCATTTTTTTCACACATTCATATTTGAAAATTTCAATATTTGCACATCCTTATAGTGTCAACTACGCACAACTACTTCAACAAAGCTTCTCTGCAAATATAAGAAATGAAGAGCTGTTACTTAGATACTCACCCTCTCCATTTCCATGTACTCCTCCGTGAATTTGGTGCCTTCTGCTCCTCCAATCTTTTCGCTGACATACTGAAATAAAATGCAGAAGCACAATGTAGAAGGCAAAAACGAGGAAAGCAGGAAGGAGCACGACTGCAAAGCTTTCAGTTAATAAAAATGCTGCATACTGACTTGCATTACCGGAGACTGCTGAGGACCACACATTCTCATTTGTGTTTAAAGTATAAAATACCTGAAACCTAGCTATGCTTATAGTTTTGCACCATGCAATAACCGACAGAATAAAGGCATGCGAGTTATCCATGCTGAAATTATTCCAAATTGTACAAGAAAAAGTGGTACTGAATAACACAGTTGGCATATATGGCATGGCAAAACTCATGTGTTGAGTCTATACACATTCAAAGTAAGGAAGTAAACGTGTCCATGCTAAACATCATCCTGTATCTGTATATTCCTCACCTTACAGGAAAATTTAATCTGCGGTATGCTTTAAAAGGGCTACAAAGCCTGTCCACAAAAATACAATGTCTTATTGAAAGCATGAAAGTAACATGACTTAGTAGAACTAATACAATTGCGCTTAACACCTCTCCTCAACTTAGAGGTGATCTACAACATGGTCTTGCTCAACATAATGCACAGTATGCCAGATGTAGCCATACTGTTTGCACTCTGTACGAACTGAATTTGCCATGATACAGAGCGTCAAAAACGTGCAAAGGTGTTGTAATAAAATCTTTTCTCACTGACTGCAAAATACCTAGTTACCTTTCAAGCATTCCTCAATACATATAGCCCTGTTTCATGTTTTGACTTACACTGATCCCGACAGCATGATGATGATAACAAATTTTTTAGTGCAAAAGTATCTCAACCCAAAGAGCACCAAACATATGGTTAAGATTATAGTTATGATAAACTCAGGTTCATGACACATGCTGTGGGCTGGGTGTTCTACAAATGTAATAAGAATGATAGAGGAGCATGCGGTCTAAAAGTTACGAGCCTGAGTATGGTAAGGATGATAGCAAGCATGATGAAATTTGGCAAACAGCCCTAAAAGTTATTTTAAATGTAATCATCAAAAGGAACATCAATGCGGTTCTTGCATGGGCACTAACCACAAGGCTCGTGATGGTTGAAAAAAAAAATGCTTCATTTGGTTCTTCAGAAAAGGAGAGACATGTGAGGTTAGTGGCGGTGAGAACACGTGGAAAGCCTATGTCCATTGAAAAATTCCTAAACTCTACCCACAGAAAATACCTGGTTGTGACAGTACTAGTATTGATCATGGCATAATGGGTGACATTATGATATTACATCATGACAAAACAGACCAGAGACTTACCTGATTGGCTTTGTTAATTTGTTTCTTAAGACCCGCAAATGCCATGGCTTCAACGTTGCCACTATTTGGCTGTCAACACACGTCTACTGCCCTGGATCACCGTATCCCCGCCACTTTCTGCAGCAGAGAAAGAGAAGAAAACTAAAAATGAGTCGCACATTTTAGCTCAGCCAAATACAACATAATATGCAGTACCAAGGAATAAAAACAGCGCTCTCATATGACCACAGCGAAAAATATATGAGTAGCAGCTAGGGGTGTGGGGGAATATGGGAGAGGCTTTACATGGCCAGAAATTAGAATGCTGCTTATTTTAGTAATAACAAAAATTATGACACCTTGCAAGTAAAGCTATAAAACATGTACTGTGGCTCTTAGTAACCTTGAGGTTCTTAGGAAATCATATATACGGCTTGCACTGATGTTGAAGTAGTCACCATGCCAGAGAACCAAAATCCCAGCTTAAGCCACATACAATGACTGCCACCTGTGCAACTAAAGCTGGCGTCTGACACTTGCTATGTCATGTGCAAGCCATCTGTACGAACACAAGCAAAGCAACGAGCGCAATGGCATTGTTATACTTTCTCATTTATCATTTTTTGAATATAAATGTACAGCATTCTTCTGACTGTAATAGCAGTTCAGACTAACTATAGTTATGGTCGAGTGTTGAGGTAATATGACAAAGTGCACAGCAACCCCTACCTCTCAACTAGGACCAGTGAAAGATTTGGGCGTGTATGCATATAGACCCCAAGGACACACTGCAGGCTGTTAGGTTAAGTACAGTTTTCATCAAGAGCACACAGCCCAAGGAGTTTTATTCTAAGCTGTGTAACAGAGGTCCCTAGCATATTTTGCAGTTCAAAGGTTGGGAGATCTGAAGACACAAGGCCTTTACAGCAAGAGTACATAGTGGCTGATGATGCATAAATGCACTTTAGGATTCAGAAGCAAACCCCCTGGGCCGTATATTTCTGACCGGGGCTACACGCACGTCACATATTCGAAGCATGACGACGTTAGAAAAGGGAGAGAGGCAGCGGTGCTAGCACTCGGGTGAAGCTTTGCCCGTTATTATATCGCCACCTTTAATTTAGCTGCGCGGCATCGTGTGCTCCCCGCGTAATTGCGGCCTCCAATCAGCCGCGGCCAGTGGCATTGTCGCGCATCGAACGCGAGAACGCTTCGGCAAAGCGCCGGCTCCCTCGCAATTGAAAAGGCATGCCAGCGCAGAGAGAAATGTGACATAGCCTTGTGGGCGGATCTGGGAGCTATTAAATGGCGACCACAGTACGGCCTGGAGCGCCGCGGACAGAAGATACCCGGGCTGATAAGTGGGTGCTTTTGGGCAACTTGGTAGCGATATCCTCCCCCTTACCCTTTACTTCTCCTAAGGACTGAAAGCAAAACATGTGAACTGTTGCGTGCATGCCAATTTTTAAAAGGCTGAAAGGAGATGGCCTTTAACCGAAACGACGTGGTGGGCGCCTTATCTTACATGAACGTGGAAGTTTTCTTGCGACCAGAGCGCTGAAACAATCCAGAGCGAAGCAACACGATAACTGAGCTTTCATCCGTTACAATCGCCCACCCGCGCCCCATCTCTCATCATCCGCCGCTGCGGAGCTACAACCGAAACACCGCGGGATAGCGCAGCGGGTGCGTGACTTTATCATGAATAGGGTCGTGGGTACATGCTAGGATGGAGAATCGCCCATCTCATGCAGTCTCGTGACGTCACACAACCCGCCGATTAATCAATTCCTGACCGTGTCACCTGTAAACTACCACCTTCCAGAGAGGAGCATCATGCTCACGTTTTCGGAGCTGCCAGGCTTTCAATTGTCGATGCCACCGACTTCACCGGACATTTTAAGGCGAAATCCTTTAATATCTTATCGTTGTCGACAGAATGTTGTCAGCAGAGGAGTCACGCTTTCGAGAGCGAGTTAAAAATAAATTAATAAACCTTGTCTCCATCGGGAATCGAACCTCCATCCTTTGCCTCCCCAGCCCAGCGCTTCACCAACTGCGCCACGCCCCTGATTCTGAAACGCTCTTCATAATTCCACTCGTCTACCGTGAGGATGACAGCGGCGATTCCGCGAGTGACAGATACAGTGCCTTTCCTTTCCAGTAAACGAATTATAGAATGCCTTCAATGAAATGCTATTTGTGTTCGACAAAGGGGCACGCGATATGTATACCATCACGACAGGTCATGACAAGCTGACCCCGCCGGGCGTCCGTGGGGCGCCTTTCATTTGCCGCTTCCTCGAACGCCGCACCGCAGCACCGCACCGCAAAAAGAAGCAGACCCAGATCTCAGGTGAAAATTTTGTGCTGGTTTCCTGCTGGGATCCTGCTGGTTCCAGCAGTGCTGGGTTATTAGCACATTCCCAGCAGCTGCTGGTTCCAGCAGCTGCTGGGAATGTGCTAATAACCCAGCACTGCTGGAACCAGTAGCTGCTGGGACCAGCAGCCACTGGGACCAGCGGCTATTGGAACCATTGGCTGCTAGGTTTCAACCGAGGGCTGCATATAGTCAGAATTTGGTGGATTGGTTCTCTGGGGGCTTGTCAGCCTACGAGAATTTGGTGCAGCGACTGCCTTGGACTGCACAAAGAAAATAATGGCAACAGCAGAGGTTTCAGTCATGACTCATAGTTTAATTTTATTTTCCATGCCCGTATAAATTCTGCAATCTGCATGGACACATTTTCCCTTCGAGACTGTGGTACTGCAGCAGGTGTGCTCCAGCTCCAACTCGGATGGTGCCATGAAGGCAGCTGCATGAAAAAAAAAACAGACCAGAAAAATATGCTACCAAAACCATGCTACTGCACATAAAATATGAATAATGGAAATTGAAAGCATCTACCCAAGAACCACATATTTGGTGCAAATCCACATGAGAACTGGTCAAGTGTGATGCAAACCACGTTTAGAGAAAATTTTCAATGAGCAGTGCTTCTCCTAATGTGTGGATGGCTAGCTTTTGCATGTGCCTGTGCAGACTGCACCAATGCTCACACACACTCATGGTGTTTCATTCATTCAACCATGAGAACGCCACTCCTAGGAAAGTGTCTGCATTGCTTTAGGCAGATGCAACGTAACAACTGGTGTGGTATTACCAGAAAGGTTAGATGAAATGAGGGGCTCGTTATGTTACAATTTAAAGGAGCAAACAGTCTAGAAGTCCAAGGTAAACATTGGGGATAATTTTTCTTTTTAGGTTTGTTGTTCATGTTGACAAGAATGAGTGTTAAGATGATTTAGGGAGAAAGAATATTAAATGAAAAGTGGAAGGAAAAACAATGCCGCTTTTCATGCAATATTATTTCTCCCTAAATCATCATAAGACTCATTCTTGTTAATAAAAACAAACCTAAAAAAAAAATTATCCCCAACGTTTACATTGGACTCGTAGACTGTTCGCTCCTTTAAATTAAATCAGAGAGGTTAGAGGTATACCCATTGCTAGCCAGACATGACTGTTTAGCGGCATATTCTTTTAACCTTGTTTGGTATGCCACTCGTCATACACCCATACCCTGCAAATGGATTGGCATGGAAAGACAGTCAAGTTAGTCTATTTGCAACGAACCGTATCGAATGTGTGTTAACTTGCACAGTGTGTTAACTTGCGATTAGACGTTCTTTGAATCCTTGGCTGTTCACCATTGTTCGTACAAAGCGAAAAACAATCGGGCGACAAAGATATTTTACTTGCCTAAAATAGCACCAATGATACTTCGGCAAAATGATATGGCCTATTTTAAACTAGGGACGACAAAAATACCAGCTCACTTACTAGTCAATTACTAGTCACTCGACTAGTAAGCAGCTCTCATCACTGCCGAACTGCGCTGGCAGTGGTGCGCGCTTGAGTCACTGTTCCCGCTTGCTTCACTGTTCTTTTCCTCCGTGCCTATAACAAGCTCTCGCCAATCCACTAGACGTTACACAACGCGAGGACTACAAAAAAAAAAAAAAGAAAAAGAAAAAAAGAAATGAGATGCACTTTTTTACTTACCAAACACACGCAGGTCCTAGGCCTTGCAGATGTCACATCACATTTCTCAGTCTTGACAGAAGTTGTCATACCACCTTGACCGGTTCAAACTTACGCAGATGTTTCAGATAAAATGCCTTAAATAATTCATACTGACGACGACGTTTAAATATTGTAAAACGCACAAAATACTCCTGCATTCGCAAACACGAGCCGGCACAGAACAGCTCACTACGTAAATGTCTAAACTTCGGAACGGCTTCTTTTGGCTTGTTGAGCTTCAAGGAGACTGGTTACGATAGTGTCGTAAGCGCTGAAAATGCGCGTTTGTCAAACGTTACAAAAAAATACTCCTTAAATATTTCAAATTGTGCTAATATTACTATTTGTATACCATCTTACACGTAATTGTATTCGCTCTGCTTTGATCGTTGCACCAGATCGTTCGAAGGCGCGTCGTCTGCTACGCTAGCAGATGATGGTGACAGCAGTAACAGCCTCGTGCATTACGCCGTGATAAACAAATTCGTAAAGATCAGATAACATTTTTTGCATCTTTGATGTTTGCAATAGCTCATAGCAGTATAACACTGCGGCTACCGGCCGAAAAAAAAAAAAAGCATAGCTTCTTTAAAAGGTGTCTTTCGCAGCTACGGTGATATTTTGATCACGGAGCAGAAACATGGTGTAAAAACGGGTATATACTTTCCATGCTACGTTTTTGTAGAATGAATGAGCTCGCGATAGGGTAATGCAACAAGTTCTCACGTGCGTAAATGAACTCCATTACATGCGTTTGTAAACTTAGGTGGGTAATTACTTGCTGGTTCCAGTAGCATATATTCCAGGAGGGAACCAGCAAAATTCTAAAACCAGCAACGAAAGCCAGCAAGCATCCTGCTGGAACCAGCAAAGCCAGCAGGTTGCCTGTTGAGACCAGCAGACGCTCACTGCTGGAACCAGCACAGCCAGCAGGTCGCTTGCTGGGGCCAGTGGAAAACCAGCAGGCCGCCTGCTGGGACCAGTGGAAAACCAGCAAGCACCCTGCTGGAACCAGTACAACCAGCAAAAATCCAGCAGGCTACCTGCTGGTTCCAGCACAAACCAGCAGCTTCCAGCAAGAAACCAGCAGAAAATTTCCACCTGGGATGTCTAGGAGGCGTTAGTACACCAGGCATCAGTGGCGTTTGAAATTGATTTACAGGATAGAAAAGGCGCAGTATCTGTCACCATTCTTCGTGGACACATGTATCACGCTGTAAAAACTGATTGATTTATAGGAAGGGAAAGGCGCGGAAACTGTCTCTCTTGTTTTCAGTGGACACCTCAACCACGCCGTAAGGGAAGGGGTGCAGGTGGGAGTGAAAGTGGAAAGAGAGAAAGAGGAGCCGGAGTGGTTGGTTGATGGTTGATTGGTTCACAGGAAGGGAAAGGCGCAGTATCTGTCACACTTGTAGCTGTGGACACCTGAACCGCGCCGTAAGGGAAGGGAGAAAGGTGGGAGAGAAAGTGGATAGAGAGAAAGAGGAGCCTTTGTGGAGGCTACGGAGTAATTGGACCACCTGGGGATCTTTAACGTGCGCTGACATCGCACAGCACACGGACGCCACTTCGTTTCGCCTCCATCGAAACGCAGCCGCCGAGGTCGGGATCGAACCCGCTCTATCTACTAGCTTTAAAGGTAGACGGAACCCCGCGGAATCTCGCAGTGAACTGTGACACTTCTCGCGGACGCACGCACGCACGCGCGGACCTTTATTAAAGGCATTCGCTTTAAACATTCTAGAGGGCACTTTAGACCACTAGAGTGCGATGAGGCGAAAGCAACATTCTTAGTGCGAAAGCTAGTTAATCGTAGCCCTCCACTACAGCAACTCTATCTCCATCCCTTCTTTCACTCCCACCTTCCTCCCTAGATCCCCAGGTGGCCGGAGTGGAGGGCTACGGAGTAATTTCGACCACCGCGGGGATCTAGGGAGGAAGGTGGGAGTGAAAGGTTGCTGTAGTGGAGGGCTACGATTAACTAGCTTTCGCACTAAGAATGTTGCTTTCGCCTCATCGCACTCTAGTGGTCTAAAGTGTCCTCTAGAATATTTAAGGCGAAAGCCTTTAATCAAGGTCCGCGCGTGCGTGCGTGCGTCCGCGAGAAGTGTCACAGTTCACTGCGAGATTCCGCGGGGTTCTGTCTACCTTTAAAGCTGTCAGTAAAGAACTATAGTTAGTAGATAGATGGATTTATTGAAAGGAAAAGGCAGAGAGGTTGGCCTGAATAATTCAAATCTGGCCTGCTACTCTGCACTGGGGAAGGGGAAGGAGAGAAGAATGAAGGTCATGATGGGTGACGATGTGGGAGAAGGCATATGAAATACATATACAGACACAGCAGCTTGTTTTACAAGCGCGAATCAAGTCCGTTGGCGCTCAAAAAACGGCAAAAAACGGCACTGCCTGGACACCCTTCCCCTTGTCCTGCCAAGCGCCCAGTAGCAGTTCCTCCGACAGAGGCCTCTTGTCCAAACGCTTTAACGAAGCGGCTAGCACACCTCTTTCGCCCGCATACACTGGGCACACCAATAATACATGGTCCACAGTCTCTGAAGATGCCACAAGTTGAATATTCCGGAACTATAGTTAGTGGTAGTTATAGTGATAGTGACAGTTAGTGATTATGGTAGTGACAGTGGCGCGATGACAGCGGTAGTACCTGATGATGACAGTGGCAGTAGATGAGGATAGTGATGTGACGCCAGCACTCATGGCTATGACTGTGATCGTGGCTCCTGGTCATGGCTGTGACTTTATCACTCGGTGACGCCATCGGCCATTACCGGACATAACGTCACGACGTCACATTCAGTCATATCTAATAACCGGTTGACTGACGTCATCATGACGTCACATTCAGTCATATCTAATAACCGGTTGACTGACGTCATCATGACGTCATGTCTGATTATGACCGAAGCTGACTCCGCCGGTCGTCAGATCCAGGAGTCCGTGCTGCATCTTTCATTTGGCGCAGACGCAGCTGCGTTCGAATTCAGCCGTAGGAATCAGCGGCGTTTAAAATTGGTATAAAGTAAAGAAAAGGAGCAGTATCTGTCGCACTCCACCGCGGACACCTGGCTGCGCAGTAGGGGAAGGGAGGAAAGTGGGAGTGAAAGAAGAAAAAGGTGCCATAGTGGAGGGCTGCGTAGTAATTTCGACCACCTGTGGATTTCAACTATCATTCAACAAATCACTAAGCAGTCAGCCACAGTTCAGCAAACATCGCGCTAAAGGCTCAGCAACCGCCTCCACTATAAACGTCGCGCTGAAGACTCAACCCATCGCACCTTAGTGGTCCAAAGTGCCGCTGTAATATTTTTCTTTTCCGAATTTGGCGCTCCCACGTTAAAGCTATGCGTTTTTCCGAAACGTAGCGCGATCGTTCAAAACGTATTGTTTGTGATCAACTCGCAAAATTTCGCACCAGGTACAGGAAACATGCGCAGTCTGGCTCGTTGTAAAACCGGGTACATAATGGTCACTTTCGGCGTTTCCGCAGCATATATGTTTGAGTTGCATGGACAATACCAGCCCCCAAGTTCGGACATTGAATAGTAATTTTAGATATATAAAGGAGAATCGACAAGTCTACCCAATTTTAATTATTTGTGAATATCGAGATGCGCATTTTAAAAGTCGGTTCAGGAACAAAACCCAACGTTGTTAAAAGTACCCTGTACAGAGGAACGAGATATGAAATCGTAGCATAGTGCGCTGGATTAGGGATAACTACGCGATGCCCTGTTAAGAAATGATCCAAAGCCGACGCTCGAAGACGCGGACGTGAGCGGTACGCGCGTTCCAAGCGCCGAAGTTTGAGAACGCAAGCGCCGCTCCCGCGAAGCGCTAATTATTTACCGAGCAAACTCCGCGGACTAATCACCTTTTTGCTTATTCAAGAGCTCGGATTAAATTACGCCAGAAACGCCCAGCGCGGCGCATGCGCTCGCCGATGAAGGGCGGCGGCAATCGATGTAGAAAAAAAAGAGACGAGCGAGACGTAAGGAAATAAAGAAAGGAGGAAAGAAGGAAAAAAAGAAATAAAGAAAGATAGAAAGAAAGTAAGAAAGAAAGAGCAACAAAAACAAGGAAAGAACGAAAGGAAGAGAGTGCTTCCGCCCATCTCTTTTCGGTTCAGTAGAAACCTTTACAGCACCGTTTCTTACGCACGGAGAAATCCGCTATCGATCAAGCGTGTACTGTGACACAAAAGCAACTCGGTCGAAGCGTTTGAAAACAGCAGCACGAGAAAAAAAAAAAAAAAAGACAGGTGTTTTTATGACTGATTACGTGTATGAAAGCGGAAACATACCTCGAGCGTGAAATGTATTCGACGTGTGGTAAGCTAGGCTCCTGCAGAAGACACTTTTCTTCATCGCATGAGCGCTGGCGCGACTCAGATGCATGCCGCAGGTGGTCCGGTGCGTGCGCCTGCTCTTTCCGTGCTCACCAAGTGCAGCATATGGCCCCAGACACCGAGCCTCTAGTGCGGCACCTGCTCCACACTACAATCGGATACAACTAAAGCCTGCAGTATCAGAAAGTACTCCCCCGTTGAAACTTTTATTGGCCGTTTCGTTAACCTTTTCGCATCTCTTATTCGCACTCTGTGACATCCAACTACACCAGCACACATTTCAATCACTTCCATATTTCATGTCCTCTTCCCGACAACGGTTAGCTCTGAGCCTGACCGTTTCACGACCCTTGGAGAAATTGATTTGACTGGCTTGTCAATGTGGACGGACCAGTGGCCCAAAATGGCAGCGCCCTTCACCCCTTTGCGAGGGAGCGCCCTGACGGCGTTGACATTTCCCTCCAGTGGTGGCACCTTTTCATGTTAATCGCTGACGTTTGCCTCCTCCTCCCCTGCCCTGCTGTTGTCCTTTCTCTCAACGGTCTCCGCCAGAAGAGAATCAGGACGTGGGGGTGGATGTTCCAGGCTCTACGGGGCTGGGACGGTAGGTCAACGCTGTTTCCAGCGGGGGCTTGCCAGCCACCAAATTTTTATCTGTTGTAGGCCGTCATTGCACCCGCTACCGCTTCGACGGTGGACGACGGCTGCTGCAGCGCGCGTCTTTCTCTCTCTCTTCTTTTTCTTTTTCTCTACTTTCTGCATGCACGAGGCAGCGGAGGTGGCTCAGCTACAGAGCCAGTAGCAGGCCTGTGCATTTTCTTTTCCTTCTTCCTACAGCCACAACAGACTCGTTCTCAGGAAGTCGGCATAGCGCACATTTTTTTTTTTTTTTAGCGCTCGGCTGGGACCGTGTTCTGGCGTGTACACGATTCACGTATATTTAGTTGTTTTTTATTCACTTATTATTATCTGTACCTCACGATGCGACCTTGGAACGTAGCGATTTGGGGTTTTCGCCTTAAAAGCTAACCATCGAACTAAGCTTAAGCTCGAGAATTTCGGTGCCTTTGTTTTGTTGAGTACAAACACCAAAAATGGGTTCGTGTACTGTTCGATGGAGTAATACACACGATGCGTGGGATGAACCATAGTTAGCAACTGTCGTTTTATATATATATATATATATATATATATATATATATATATATATATAAATTGTATCCTACTATAGCATTGCGCATGCGTAGCTGACCACTGTCGCAGCAGGACTGTGTGCTAGGAGTCTGCTGAAACCCTGCAGATAACGGTCAACGGTCATTGTCACGTGTGCTTGTTTTCTTCATTCCCACCTTCTGCAATAAACCTCAGTTGGTAGATTGCGCTTAACGCTTAATGTCCGTTTCTTTTACACATCCATGTGCGCCTAACCAGCGCATCCTTTCAAACTAAGCTATAGTAACTTATGATCTACTCCAGAGGTGGGCAATCTAATTGAGGTTTTAGCCTCATGAGGTTGCCCATCTATGTTGGATCAGTGTTCATGTACTACATAGCTATAAATGTAGCTCTAAGAATCCTTTTTATATCCACCAATGGAAGCGAAGCTGTTCCCGCCAGTCAGGACCCGGACGTCCAGTTCCAGGCCACGACAAGAGCGCAAGAGGTGGCCGACAGGCTTCCTGGAGCCGCCGAGAAAGTCGACCTCTACCATCTGAGTGACAATTTCTTTTTCTCTCTCTCTACGCAGCGGACTGAGAAACGTCCAGTGTGGTTATGCTGCTGTAGCGCATAAGGTGACTAAATGGCTGGGTGGGCAACCTTATGAGGTTAGGTTGAGGCCTCATAAGGTTACCTCACTTCTGATCTTGATCTTTTCTATCTTTTCCCTTGGCTGTAGTAAGGCTGATGATGGAAAGCACGATACAGTCGACCCGAGCCAGGCATCACGGGAAGTACTGCCAATCGTGGCGTGATTAATGCACCTGGTTCCACTGACTGACATGCTGAATCGTTTTACTAATTGCGCTTGGCATTTGCGCGCCAGTTTTTTTCTCTATTTTTCTTTTCAGCACTATCCCGTCTAAGCTACTTTCATGTACATATCTCTGACACATGACTCCCTGCTTTCGAAAACAATACATGACGTATAACATTGTCTTTGGCATCAATTTGGTTTGGTTCGTGGGGTATAACGTCTCAAAGCGACTCAGGCTATGAGAGACGCCGTAGTGGAAGGCTTCCAAAGACGACATCGCAGTCTTTGGCAGCCGCGCGCACGCACGCACGCACGCACGCACGCGCGCACGCACACACACACACACACACACACGCACACACACACACACACACACACACACACACACACACACACACACACACACACACACACACACACACACACACACACACACACACACACACACACACACACACACACACACACACACACACACACACACACACACACACACACACACACACACACACACACACACACACACACACACACACACACACACACACACACACACACACGCTGCCACATGAAGGACAGCTAAGACATGCCCTATCAACTCGCAGTCTCTCGTGCACACAAAAGTATGCCGCCCTCGTGCCGGGCGTATGGGGGGGGGGGGGGGGGTCCAGTTGTAACTTCATGAGACTGCCTTGTACACCCGAACACGGTAGGGAAATGAGCCAGGGAAAGCAAGAGGGGTCAGTGACTCGAGACCAAAAATACCCTTCGCGGACGCGCTATATACTTCCTTAAACAGAATTCGCGACCGGATCTCTGGTTACGACAAGGTCGCAAGGGGCAGACCGGGCTCCGGTTGAGATATTTCTGGCGTATAGCACAGGCACTCTACTAGTATAGCACTCTACTGCTCGGTAACCAGAGGAAATGTAGAAAAAAAAAATATTCGTAACACCTGTACCTGTCACGACGCAGTGACCTGTTCAGCGTATGTACAACAACGAGAATAACGTAGATCCATATGCAGAAGTGCTAAGCAAAATGCATGCTCCAGAATAAGACAGCGAACGGCCAGAAACGAACGAGTGCAAAGAAAACGCACATGCAGCAAAATCTTTCTTTCTTTCTTTGCAGGATGTGCGGTATAACAAGCGAAGGAGCCTGACGGCGCACAAGCCCTCCTGTCGACAGAGCTCGCGAAGACGACGGGGGGAAGAGAGGCGGCAGGGAGACCCCGAAGAGGAACCAGCGCACGCCCGCGGCAAGGTCGCACGCCTCGAAATACCCACGCTCTCGACGTTTTTCTAAAGCTCAGCTCGGCGGCTTAGACGGCGTGAGCGCACAAATATATATACGCACGGTATGCACCAGGGACGATGGCTGGGACCCGGGCGAAGAACGGCAGCCGTTTCGCCTTCCCTTCTGGAAGCAGCGTGCGAGGCAGCAGACGGTCGGAAGAGGCACACACAAGAAGCAGACGACGACGTGGGAAACCGACGGCGTGTAGCAGGAGGCTGGAGCAGACGACGAGGCTCCAAAGCGCAGCGAAAAGGAAGCGCCAGGCAGCCAACGAACACAAAACGGCGCACTACACACATCTTGAACGATGGCTCAAGGTCGTCATGGTGATGATGCGCGGCTGTTGTATAGCTGTTGTTCGACCCAGTGACGCCTCCATGACTCGTTTGTCGCGCGCGGCGGTACCATTTTCTCGCTCCTCAAGGAAACAGGCACGAGAACAAAGGAAAGGGAGGAGAGAGAGAAATGTTCTTTCCCGCTATAACGATTATGATAGTACAGCCAGACGTACAACTGGGCAGGTCAAGTCGATGTGGACGTACATTAGTGTGACCGCAGAGTTCGATCGAAACACACACGCACACACAAAACAAACGTATTTCAGTGGCGCTTATTTGGGGACAGTTGGTTAATTAGTTAAGACGAGTGCCTTCTAGCGCAACGCACGATCCATGAGGTAGACGGGAGGAGTACGTGTTCCATTTCGTCAACATTGATGTGCCCTGCGGAGCGCTAAGAAGTATCCGTCTTACAGTAAAGGTGTAGGTAAAATACGTACGGAACGCGAGGAATAAGAACCATATAGCCAGATGTGCGAGACACCTGAAATAAGTGAAAACGTGTGAGCCCGATCAAATGATCGAATTCAGTCAATGCAAGGTCGATGGACTATATATTTTATTATAAGCGACCTATTAGACGCCGCAGTTTTCACGTGACTGAGCGTGAGGCAGTGCATTGCGACGATGCAAATCGTATACGACCGGTGTGCGCTGCTGTTGAAACACACTCTCGTGCAGGCAATTTCAGCGATATTGAACGCCGCGCTTCGGCGGCGAAGCGAAGCGACAGCGCGCGGAACCGTTGGTTCGCGCTTTCGCGGGTGCTTTTTCGGCGCATTCAGACACTCTTGTCATAATTTCCCTAATAAAATATAGGAGGTTTTACTGCCATCGAAGGCACACTGCGACCGCGCTGCTGTGCCGTATGTAGAAGGACTCCCTCGGCAGATTCGCGCTCTTTGATGTCGCCGCTGCGTTACAGTAAGCACTCTCGGATGTAGCCCGGGTGCGTAGAGGCAAAAAGAAAGCGCGGCGGCACTATTCTGCGCCTTTTTGCATCTGAAATAGGCATGTTCTGCGCTTTTTTTTTTTTTATGTCAATGAGATGAAGAAGCCGGAAGGTATCATTTCACCTCTTTGCCGCTGCCGGCACTCTCGAAGGCAGCTTTATTCAGGCGCAGGAACTGAGAAATGGCAAGTATTTCACAGAGTCGATGTATTCGCCTCATTATCTGGGAGACTTCCCTGCTCTTCCGAATAAGGACTCGATGCCGTTATAGAACTGCTTCCATTTAAATGAGCGACGGTGACAACCGTGGCCGGTCGTTCTGTGCTGCCGCGATTACCTACCGTAACAACACTCGCGGGCTGCAATCGATGCTCCGGCATTTTATTTTTTCACTATGTTTTTCGTTTTGGCGATCGGTTATTTAAACACTTGTGTGCCATGGTTCGAAACAAGGTGTCATGAAATAGTGAAAAGAACTGAGTGGCAAGAAACTACATGGAGTTGAAAAAAAAAAAAAACAACAAAAAAAAATACGTCTCTCAGATGTCTCTTAAGAGGAGAATGGTGAAAGCCTACCCTTCCTCTCCTATCATTCGCCTCTCATCGTTTGCCTCTTATTGGCGTTCGTTGCAGTGCTACACATAATTATAATTGGTTTACAGGAAAGGAAAAGCGCAGTATCTGTCACACTTTATCCGGCAAGTGTGAGTGGGACGGTACGCCATCGCTCCTGTCGCGTAGAGTTCCTTGGCGCGCGTTCAAGTGTCGCATTGCAGATGGCAGGCACGCTAGACAAGAAGAATACACGCCTCCTAATAAGAGGCGTTGACAGATTTCGCGCACAACTCTCGCGCACGAGATTTCGTTCCGTGAGTATAGAAAGGATTTCGCCTTAAAAGCGGTGTCGCGGGAAAGTTTGAGTTAGCTAACCGGCTAAGGGAGAGGCTTACATTCTATACCCGGTTTTACGCCTATAAAATAGAGTGCCGGCACTTGAAAGCAAGAGAAAAAGCCCTCGTCTATTGCTCGCCTCCGAGGGCTCGTCCCCACTCCCGACACGATGGTCACGAGTACAGATGTGCAGGCTTTTCTTGAAGAGCGGCCATACGCAGAGCAACCGAAGCGGGATTTTACTGCACTGGGCTTCACGCTCAGTGTTTGCGCTGAAGCCCCCGCCACTCCAACTTCCGAATGATGACTCCAATGAATTAGAAAAAAAAAAAAATCTTATCGGAGCTCAGTGGGCAGTGGGACTCGATAACAGGCTAGATAACATGAGAGCGTTGTCGGGTGAAAAACATGCAGTGCGGAACGGTTCGGAAGTTGAATCAGTGTCTCCTACTTTTTGCTCACCACAATAGACACACGAACGTTGGTTGCTGCACTGAAATGACGGCCACAAGTAAATGGTATTAAATGGTATCGACGACGTTCACCTCGCCGAATTAAAATTCAAGCAGATTACGGTCGAAAACTACACCATCACGAACCATTTAAACGTTCAGTGCCATTCAGTGATTTCGCAAAACCTTAATTACATGTAGCGATGCGGCAATAAACCCCGAGACCTGCTTGCATTTTCCCGAATTTCCCTGTGTGCAGCAACGCTCAGCGTTGGCGATCTAAGCACATCGAAACTAAGGCGAACGACAAACGTGTGCACGGCCAGTACGAGAGAGTCAATTTGTAATGTATTGAGGGCCTCAATCAGTTCATCTGTTTCATATCCTTCTATCCCGAGATACCTTTCACTGCTAGATTATTTGAGCAGTCTGAGAGTACCTTTGATGCCGTACCTCATAGAAAGAAAGACACGCACAGAGAGCGTGTGACAGATACTGTGCCTTTTCTTTCCTATAACGCAATTTACTTGTGTCTGCTCTTACTCGTTTACCACGAATGGTAGGGCATTTTAACCAATAACAGGCTTGATGGCAAAGAACCGATTACGTTCTTGCTGGCCGTAGCTTGCCATATAACATTTTTTTAATTCCCCGACTTTATTCCAGGGCAATCTGCAATTCCATTGTATTATTCATTGACGTTGTTTAAAGCCGTGACTAGCTCTTGTAGATTCTATTTATACCTAGGAACCTCCTCGCCAATTTTGACTACATCTGGACTTTCCCCAAATTTTCTGATTTCATTTTCAAAACCACGAATCCCTTGTTGACACCGCCACGGTTTCGCTTTTACGACGGACGTATTAGAAACAAACCGACAATCTCCAGCTGTCATCGATTTATATTTTTTTACACCAACGAATATAAAGCGTTTAGCTTTAATGAAACGGGATGCAATCGTACAATCAAAGAAGCCCAGGGCATGACTCCGGGTTACAGACGAAGCCCGCTCCTTACGGCTGCCATCTTGGCTCGACTATGGCGCCGCCTATATATTGTAGCCAGTAAAGTGGTAATGGCCATGGTGATGGCACAGCGAGTTAAAGGGTGTGGGGATCGATCAGGAGACCGCTTTAAATCCATTGCTCCATTTATTCCATTGCTGCCCGTTTTGGCCTCGTGATCCCATTTGGTTACTGCAAGCGATGCAATGGGCTGTTTGGACGCGACGACACGCGGGGGAAAGCAATGAAGAGACCGACCGACACGAGCAGAAACGAAGTGCCGCCAACCGCTGACGATGGCGGCACGCAAACAGCCATCGACTTGCTATCAGTGTCGTCAAGCTAAACTTCGCGTATTCTCATTCTTCCCTAGTGTTGTGCCACAGCCCGTGAGCGCCCATAGCTCCGCCGAGGATGCGTGCGTAGTTCGTGACTGCATTGTGGGTGCGGCTCCTTGGGTCCGCTTCCGGGTGTCGCGATAGAGCTACAATTTATGTTTTCATAATGCAGCTTGCAGTGCAATGAACAACTGTGCCTTCAATTAACCGCGCCTTCATTCGATGCGATAGCGCGCGGTGAACGCTGGTTGTGCCCACCGGCTTGCTTCGGCCCGTACTCGCGTTGCGATCTGGAGCGCCAACTAAAACACCTTCACTAAGACACCTTCAGTGGAACCGCGCGAAGCGCCAGATTATCAAGACGTTGTGGTATACTAGCCAGCGTTCGTGTTTTTGACGACAACCCGCACTAAGCCACACGGTGAGAGTGGTAAAAAACTGTTTCTGTGGTAACAACGAAGTGTGACTGCACGCGAAGGAGAGAACGAGGAATTAAACGAATACAGAACCGCTGTAGAGCAGTGTCGATTGCCGCGTTACTGTCTTCATTCACGATACAACAGTTTCAGGGTCAGTGAAGTCTTTAACAGCGTAAAGTGTGGAAGCCCATTTAACCATTCGCAATGCCTTTTATAGCCACAGAATCCAGACGTACCTGGCGTTATTGTTCCGTACACATCATACGCGTTTAACTATAATTGGGAGGCGTCGTACTAGCTTACATAGCGTTAATTGGCCAGTAATTATGAAACGACGTTTTCGCGCCTAATGTGGTGAGCTGCTCCAATATTTAGTAAATAAATAAATAAATAAATATATATATATATATATATATATATATATATATATATATATATATATATATATATATATATTATTTCCTCGTAGAGAAATAGGCACACTCGCTATTTCCGCCGACTGCAAAGGATAGGACGATAATTGATTAATGCGCTGCTGATAGGATGGATAGATGTTCCTATATCACCACCACAGCACACGATAAGAAAGCAAAGCCAAAACAACGAGATGGGGCCTTTACTTCCTGGGCGTTCGTCCCGTCCTTATTCTTTTCAGTCGATTGAAGCAGCCTGCAAATGACCATTAAAATTTGCTACACAGGCGTAGGTTCTGCCTCCATACCAGGCATCTGCTGAACCGGTCTAGCGCAGAGTGTGGGAATGCAGCTTCAGGGCCCATAAGAGCCAAACGTTTCCGACTCTTGAGGCAAGAACATACATCCCCTGCATGGTCCGCACGGGGGCTCCACTGTGCCTCTTCCTCGTCCTCACCTTTGCAGCTGGCCTCCGTGCTTCACGTCCGCACCGGGCTGTCCATGCCTGACCTTCCCTGCGCCGAAAAGAAAGAGAGAGAGAGACTTAACAGCTTGCCAAGAGCCAACAATGTTTGCAAAACGAAACCTAGCAAAATCCACGGGTAGGAATTTTCGAAGATGCGGTGTTAAGACTAGTGACACGAGATAATAGAGGGGAAAAAAGCGGGGGAGGGGGGGGGGGAGGGGGTACTATGCGAGGTTTACATTTGTTTTTCGCCACTGTGCTCGCGCATGAATTGAAGCACTGACATTAACCGATAAATCAACTGCAAACTCTAATTGAAACCCAACGAAATTTACACGTGAGAGACAGGTAGTAACTGTATCTCGGTCGAGATAGCCAAGTCCGTGCCACTGACATACAAAGAGAGAGAGAGAGAGAGAGGGGGGGGGGGGGGGAAAGCAGTAAAGAAAAGCAAGTATACACCCACCATTGTTAGGAAAGAATAACAAAGAAGGGTCACGGAGGAGGAGGAAAAGGAGGAGGACACGCATTGAACTACAGCTATAAAACGCTCCCCAGACCCCAATGGCTTCCATGAAGAATTCACCCTCGTATATGGAACAGTATTCGCTTCCGCGAAGAAAAACCATCGTGTCAGGAAACCACCCACATCACCAACGGCACCCTCTTCGCCTCCCTCCCCCTTACTTCCTTCTTCCTCCGCCCTCCCCTCACCTCGATCCTTCCTTCCGTCAAAATTCAATGAAGCGCCAGAGTATGCATGTATACTGAATCTCCGGGCGCACGTCAAATAACCTCGGAGGACGCTGTCGCTAAATTACGTCGTCTCGGCATCTCAAACCTCAAAACGGTCTCGCGGTATATAAGCACACTCTGCGCGCCGCTAGGCCTCGCGTATATTTATTAGAATCTGAGGCGAGGCATCCTGTTATATATTTTTTCCTTCCTTTAAAGGGCAAACTTAGAATTTTTAATTTCAGGAGCTGCATGCGCGCCAGCACTGAAGAACTTTCCATATAAATAGCGCGCGGGGGCGGCCGCTGTTATTGGATCGCGCGCTAGCCAGCGCTACCTCGCTGGAGGATAAATATAAGGCCACCGAAGCTTGATTGGGATGGCCTCACAGAAGCCATCCAGGGAGCAGCGCGTACACATATACTGTCCATCAGGCACACGCGAAGGCCGGCCATTGCTTTGCGGTAGCCCTCGTTCCTTCCGCAGCCCACGTTATTTTTCGATGCCCAGACCCGGCTGTCCCAAGCCATTATTTTAGCCTGCGCGCATGCTTACGCTCGCGTAGTTAGCCTCATCGCCGAACAATAAGAGGGACTTGGTAATGTGCACGTGGGCACGGTAACGAGCGCAGTGTGCTTTTTGTTTTACGTATACGTTGATATTCCAACTCCGCCGAACAGACTGTTCGCCGACGAAAGCGTCGCACACTCCCACCTACAGTTAAAGAAAAATGAACAGAAGAGAAGATGACGGAAACAAAGGTAGGGAGCGTGACTAGTAACTGCAAATAGTTAACTGCAGCAACTACACACGCGCGCACCACTTCTACGCTTCCGAACAGTCCTGACGCGCGCACCACGCAAATTAACGTGTGGTATTTCCCATCGCACAGGCCTTCTCTCCGTTTTGATCAAGATCCAAACAGGAGAAGGGCGGCAAAAGTTACCCCCCCCCCTCCCCCTTCGTCGACATATACCACACATTTCTGGATGTTGGAGACAAAAACCGCCAAGATGCTGGATAACAGGTAAGTCCAACACCGCATACCAAAAACGAAGCAAATAGGCAAAGCAAAAGCTTGCGTCTATGGCAATACGCAGGTCGCTCAGCAGACCGCGAAGTTGCCAGTCAAACAAACGAAAAAACAAAAAAACAAAAAAAGAAAAAACAAGATGGATCCCATGCCATAACTGCCGCGGGAACCAGATGAAAAAAAAATACGGTAAAAGCGCACAGGCAAGACGCAAACGAATTGATGCCCCTCATAGAGAAGGGGTCCCCACAATGCCCACACGCTTCTCGGCGCGACGTCATAAAAGACGTTTAGCGCAGCGCGGCCGCACATAATCGGGTTTTTCTCGGGCGGGACCGAGAGCCCTCGGAGACCGACGTCGTCAATAGAGGAAGAGGGGAGGGGCGATTATTCGGTAATGCCATGGTATATGGAAGCGGAAGCAGCAACAAGCGACGCGGCAGGCGAAAATTGCGTGCTGTCAGCACTGTTCGGATATTGCAATTTGCTGCCCTCCTGATCGAAAAGAATCGAGGGGGGCGCCACAGGTCGCCACTGCAGCCCCGCACTCGCGATGTACAGAACGGCCACGAACCAAATTGGTATTTATACCCTCGTTTCGCCGCATACAGCTTCGCAAAAAACGACTTAGCTTTTGCTCAACTGACTCCTAGGTCACTATAGTGATGGTCTTTCGAGGATGGAACGGAGCTGAGGAGCGTCAGGATGCTTCAAGACGTAGGAAACGCGTCTCCCCACAACTCTCACAATTCTGCATACTAAGAGAATGACAAGCACCGCCTGATTGAGGAAAAAAAAAAGTAATAAAGGACCCCTATTCCCACTTTCTTCTTGTGCGCGCAGATGTGCCGTGCGAGCGTGCGTGCATTCTTCCAACTGCTTCGGTTATACCCACGTAATCGCGACGTCTCGACACTTCGCGAACACAAAGGGGAATAATCTGCAGAAACACCCGTGCAGTTTATAAGCACAAGGCAATCTGACTCGAAAAACTAATCGACGGCAGTCGCAGACAAGAAATAAACTTGGCGATTGTCGACAATAAAAAGAGGCGACAACTTTCGTGGAAAAAAAAAAAAAAGAAAAGACGTCGATAACTTGTCCTAAAGTGATTTTACGCTCTTTCTTTCTCTAGAACAGCTAAGACTGGTGGGGAGTTGGCAGTGGAAACAGATGCTCGGATCAATGAGTGCAAGCTAGTGAGTTCGATTCCCACTGGTTTCTCTTTTTCAATCGTTCCTTCTTTACATGATTGTGGAGTGTTTGCAGTTTTATTTTTAGGAATTCTATTCGCGCATATGGTTCGCTAAATATAACCAGTATTTCAGTATTCCCGATCTCAACTTTTCTTGCGTGACTGGGTTGCGGACTCGTGCCAAATGCTCAAACGTCGCCGTTCAATGCCGCGTCCTTTCTACCAAGAACTTCCGCGTCTTGAAGCTTCGCTGCGCACTGGCTTCGCAACCAGAATTGCGCACCGCAACCTACACACCCCAAACAGAAAAATAAAACAGCAGGGCAAGAACGCACACACTTGAGCACTACCGATACCCAAGGCACAAACATGCAAAAATTACGCTCGGAGAAGACATAATGCATTTTTATCCCTTCCTGCTCACCACCCCCCCCCCTCCGCACTTCTCCTTTCTTTCTTTCTCTTTTTTCTTTCTTTCTTTCTTTTTTTTTTTTTGCTTTTGGCTCCCTTTGGTTACACACTTGGTATCTACTTCTTAGTTTGGCAGCCGTAACGAGCGCATTTTTTAACCAAGGGCAAAAAAGAAAAAAATGCTTTCAACAGCAAAAAGGGGGAACCGAGACTCTGGCACAACGGCAAATCGAAGTAACGGCAAAGAAAAGCCCTCGGAGACAGCACCGCGGGGGGACACACGACTGCTGAGGAAAAATGAAAGGAAAAAAAAAATTGTGTGTGTGTGTGTGTGGGGGGGGGGGGGGGGGTGTTGAGAGAGATAGAGAGAGAGAGAGGCACAAAATAAGAACGACGCGCGGATGACAGAAGAAGGGAAGGAAAGAGAAAACATCAACTTGCACAAGAAACAAGCAAACAATTGAAAGAAAGAATTTCGCTCCCGCGTGCCCGGATGTCAGGGCCAGCGGTAGAAACTGGGTCACCCCAGTGATGGCAGCGGCTGGCAGCGCAACGCGGCGTCGGCGGTGTCGGCGACGCCGACCGATCGATGCGCCGGAAGTGACGTCACGGCACGTACTGACGGTGGAGCACCGGCACAAAGCTGCTGCCGAGCCCCCTTTTCCCTCCACTCCCCCCACCCACGCATTTCTCCCCGTCCCGCTTCCCTCTAATCGTCCACCCAAGCGTGTACTACCGGCGACCTGCATCATATCAGTGACCCAGTGCCCTGCAAAGGCGGGCCCCGGGCCGAAGCTCGCACTACATCAACGCCATCGCCATAATCCACACAATGATCAACATCAAAACGATATAATCGAGATAGGGCCACATATATACGCTGAATGAAACAAAACTGCCGGACTAACTCGCACGAGAGACGGGGTGTATGAAATCGAGCCCTCTTCCTGAATAGCGCTTGGCAGAATACTGCAAAATTAAGGAATGCGGCATAATCGAATTTGAAAGTTTTCAGTGCAGTGAGAACTTGCGCGCACTCCACTGCTAACCTTATTCGGTCAGCCCAGCAGTCAGCAACCGCATAACATAGTGTGCCGAAGTAGGGACTACGGGTTACGCTTGGCGGGAGGTGGATTACGTACACTTGCAATCAAAAGTTTAGCGAACGCAATATATGCAAAAAAAAAAAAAATGAAGCGCCTATACGCACAGCCTGAAATACACGCATGCACCTTAAGCTCGGAGTGTTCGAATTAAAAAAAAAAATGCTTCATAAAATCTCAAGCAATGTGCGCAAGATGCAATGAAATAAAAATTTTCGGCCACGTTCCGCTAACTTCTGACGACGAGTGGACATAAAAGGGGTGCTGCAAAAATAACGGATAAATTGATTTAAAATGCCGAGATCGACTGCGCAGGCTCGCGGCCGGAGCGGTTCGCCATGATTCAATGTGATGCAAGAGAGCTGCGACGGCTTCACTGAAAGCGGTACGCCATGAGCGATCGAGTTTCCGGGAATGAGAGAGCCTGAACAGATTTGTATAGGGTTCCATTCAATCTAAATCAGATATCTCGCCGGTAAACCCTCCAAACCACAGACTCGACGTCATTGCGCAAGGTCTAATTACAATCCCGCGAAACGTCACAGAAGCTCAACGGACGAAAACGTCCTATCGTTCGTCCCAAGCCACTTAGCTAACTGGCAGTCCGAATCGTATACGACGACGCCATCGCGCTGGCGGAATTTCCACGGCAGGGAATCCCGAGAGAAGCGGGCGCCCCATCGCGGACGTTTGAGCGTTGGCTGCGCAACGCCAAAGCGGGCCGGCGGGGTTTTATATAAATCCGGAGCAAATTGCAGAGTGCGACTGCAAAGCTCAAAGTACGCATCACGCAACAGTTAATTACCAACGACTGTCGGACAGAGGTCTTTCAGACCTCTTCGCAGCATTTTTGTAAAGAGGGTGAATGGTGCGCCGCGGGAACATTTACCGGGGACGCTCGAGTGCTGGAAATAGCAACGCAGCTACTGAGCATGCGCCGAAGCGCGTGGTGGCCGAGTGGAACGTAATCCGTAGTCTAAAGGAAGCAATAATATCTACAGCTCAGCCGGAATCGGTAAGCACCACCAACGCGACTATGGAGCACTTTATAAGCACGCATCCCACATGACTCCCTCACTAATTCGCTCGTTCAGTTGTTGGCGGCCTCCACAAATCACAGTTTCTATCAATTATAAATACAATATCAATAGCATGCCGTCGCCCAATCGCTCATCCTCCCATACTTAACCGTTTTACCTCTATCTCACTCACTCTCTTTCTCCCACAAAGGCACGCACTCCTGCGCACTACTACTACTACTCCCGAGTACAGCGAGGCCGCGCGGCGAAGCTCGCTATACAACAGCGACGCGGCGCAAGTCCGCGAAGCACCGTTCGCGTCTCCCTCCTCTAGCCAAAGCGGCGGCAGACAGCGAAGCGAGCCTCTCTGGGCGGCGGCGCCGACGCGCGCTACGCGCAGTGCTGCCGTCTGGCCCCCATTGAAAGGCCGCTTGGCTGGAACGAATGAATCGACTGCCCGCCGCCACATCGGCCCTCCCTCCTCCGCGCATAAACTCTTTCTTTCTTCCCCCACCTCCCGCTCGCCACCTTATTTCTAGTCCTCTCTCTATATATAAAAAAATGATGGCGCGCCCGCAAGTCTCGTTGGAAAAGACAAACCGTAGCGACGACGAGACATTGTGAAAGAGAGGACAGGACGCACAAAAGGACGCTCTCAACGCATCGACAGATGAGTGCGGACTCAGACTGAGTGGGCACGAATACGCACGCCGCCAAGTGACGCGTAGGCGAACAATAGCAGCAGAACATCACCGATGCTGACAACCAAACGATTCGATAAATGCTAAACAAGACTTAGCTGGGTTAGGAGGTGAATGTCGGGTACAAGACTGCAATGGAACGGTGCCAGCATCTCGGGAAAAATGTAGTAGTAGTAGTGGTATCACCGAGACGCATCAATAAGGCTGCTTCCGGCCCAAAGAATCGGTGGCATACAAAAGGCGAAGAGAGGTCACGTTGCAATTATCCGCTTACTTGCGCGAAACAAATTTTAAGGAGTCTCAACTAATTTTGTCCAAAATTCCAAACGAAGTCGCGCCCAGGTCAGAAGCAGGCCTGGCAGAAACAGCAAACAGTGCGACAATGCGTGCACCTGTAGTTGGTCGAGCGCATCAGAGTCGAAGCACAGATGCTATAATTTACGATTAAACCACAGGCAGGTAAAACTTTCGCCTCAGGCAAGTCCCATTTCAAGCACTGCATCGCAATTACAGAAAGGTGGCTTCACCTCGGCCTCCTGTGCTCGCCGGGAAAGACAGCTTCGCAGGTCAGGCGAAAAGCACTTTTCTTTCCATGGCGTCAAGCTGGAACTTCAGTCGACTTACCCACCGCGGTGGGCCAGTAGCTATAACGATTGACTACTAAACCGGAGTGCCTGGATTCGAACCGACCCACGGCGCCCGCGTTTTTATGGAGGCAGAAAGCAAATGCATCTGTGTTCTGTGCGATGTCAGTGCACGTTAAATACTCTCAGGTGGTCGAAATAATTTCCAAGTCCTCCTCTACGATACCCATTTCTCTCTCTCTTCTTTCACTTCTACCTTCCTCTCTTTCTTTACGGCGCAGTTCAGGCGTACACTGAGAATTGTGATAAATACAGCTCCCTTTCTTTCGTGTAAAGCAATTTACAATTTATAAAGGTGGCCAAAGAGACAGACATCGCGCTTGCCCTCTCCAGCATCACCACCACCAACATTATAAGCGACATCAAACGCGCTAAAACTATGCCCGAGGCCGGTACTCTGCCCCTAGGAATCGGATCCTAACGTAAAGCCGAAATTTCCATTTCGTTAGCCTTATATGCCCCCCCACCTTACTCCCTTCTAACTGGCAACCCTCCAGTTTATAACATGGCCCGTGAATTAGCCTACCGAGCAATGACGAGAAAAAAATGCCGAGATTGCCCACAAGGATACCCTCAACAACTACCACGAAATAACGCAAGCGTGCCGACTGGAACGCCGCAGGTACTCTGCGGGAGACAAGAAGCTGTCCAAAGCCCACGAGCATCTCTGGCGTCGCTGCAGACAAACACATACCCACACCACACTCTGTATACGTTCGCATACATCTATCCCGATCGCTACATCAATGAATATAAGCTTTGCAAAGAACCAGCAAACCTGACCCCCATTCTACGGGCATATCCACAAATACATACCACACCCATTATTATCCATACCACGGAGTAGTGGGAGGCTCTATTAGCCCTGCCGTTGAAGCGGCGGTAGTGAACTGAGTCGCGAAGGCAGTCGGGCCTCCTGGCCATCTCCTTCACCCTCCTCACGGCATTTATGGATAAAAAAAAAAAAGTCATTATTATCAAAAGATGGCCTTTCAATGCGACCATATTATGCAAACGCCCTACTTAGAAAGCTAGGCAACAACAAAACCGTGCATCTGGCAATTTGTTTACGTTGCAATATCGAGGCGGCTGCAAATAATTTCAACGTACGCAAACAACGGACAGGTAGTGATAGCGAAGTCCGACCAAGCCTATAACAACGGCTTCCGTCATTTTGCTCAGCACAAATGCGGCAAGCAAAACTCACCGGGTTTGAGCACTGGGCGGCGATCAGGGGGAAAGATACAGCCGTTCTAGGTAAATGTGTATGGCGTTTCGTTTGTAGCTAGTTTCGTATTTGGTGGTCAAGAAGGTAAAACAGGGCTTATACTGTTCGAGACTACAGCTGCCATTCTAGATTACAGGAGTGTTGTGTTGCGTCTTTTTTCCTGTGCTTCGCCTGTCGCACTGTAGTTATTTAATAAGGTCACCACCTAGCCCAATGACTTGTTATATCATCGCTGCTTCGCAAAATTTAGTACTCGTTACGACTTTAAATGAATTCGCAAAACAGTCAGGTTAAAAAAAAAAAAAAGAAAACGTTTACAGTACAAAGAGTTTTAAACATGGCTCTCCACACAGTTAAACCAACCATTTGTTAAAATAGGAATCGACAAGTCTTTCAATAATGTAAATAGACCGCCGACACACCAACTCTTGGCAACAGATATAATTTTTTTTAAATGTTTTGGAGAAAAACGAACCCAAAGTGTTCAATGCAGCTGCACACTGTTGTACTCTTTGTTCACGCTCACTGAAAAACTGCTTCGACTGTACGGTGCTGCCGCAACAGATGGTGCGAGACGCAGCCCGATTTCATCCATCGTCTTCAAAGCATTGGAGTTTAAACGAGAGCGGAACTATCGCGTTGAACTCTTAATGGAGAAAGTTAAGCGTCCTACTTTTTTTTTATATATATTTTAGTCCGTAGTTCAAGCTTCCTTCTCCAACGGTAACAAGGTAGTCTTCGGCTTGCAGCCGTCGAAGTGCTAGAGCAGCAGCGATCTCCAGAAAGCAGGGGTCACAACACGACTTCGAGATCCCATGACAAAGCACAACACCCAATCCCTAAACATTTGTGACCGTATAACAACGTGTGCCACGCAGACGAATTTCCCCTTGAGTGGCGCTGGGGGAAATAAGTAGTTAACTCATGTCAGAAGGACGCTAGAAGTCTTGCAGGTTCGTAGGTGCTTGATCACATTACTCGAAGGTAAATCAGGGCAACGTTAGCTGTTAACTTGCAATTCATACAAAAAGTAACAAGCACGCAGGAGACTATTTACAAGCTATTGACTCGTAGAGTAACCTGGCGAAACAAGCTCTACGCCTCACCACTACTACTTCTGTAACTCAATGCGTCCCTGCCTTCAGTGGGGAAGCAATCGATATGGTAAGTTCACATTTAGCTCCGGCGAGCAAGAACGATCATTCTATTTATAATTTCAGAGGCTTCTTTCTCCTCCCATGGGCTCTTCAAACACCCTCAGTTCCCCACGGGTGTTGCATGTTCACAGACCACAAGCGCAGCCAATGCACTGTATATGCGCATAAATAGGTTCTCCGAGATAAACTTAACTGACCCTAAAAATGTCGTCCCCTGTAAGTCCTTCTAGATTGCTTCAATGAGGTACGTGCTAAAGAGACTCAGGCTATGGGATGCCGTAGTGGACAGTCTAATACCCTTGCCACACGAGCAGCCTTAACCGCAGTTAGACCTGACCGCAGCTACCGGACCTAATCGCAGTTACCGTAAACTGAACTGCGGCGCTGCTACACACGTCCAAATACAGCGAGGACGCCTCTGTGGCATCCACAGGCTAGTTAATACGCTTTTGGGAGGGCGTTTCGGAGCTAGCTGAGCTACTTGCATCGGACATGGGGGCCGCCATTTTGTCAGTTAGTGGGCCTGCACTGAGGCGGCCAACCTCAGTTTGCGGTAACCATGGTTAGCAAAATAACTAAGGTTAGGTTTATCGTGTGAATGTCCGTAACTGCTGTCAAGCTTAACCATGGTTATACTGCACGTGTGACAAGGGCCTAGTGCGTGTGAAACGTACGAGGGCCGATGTATATATGCACTCCCAGACAAAGCGCACATCTCGCGTAACTCGTGCCTATTAGCGGCCATTCGTCATGCTGAAACATATTTAGTGACAATGCTTAAGCCGTTTAATATATATATATATATATATATATATATTTTCTTTTCTGTTTCTAACAGTGGCACAGCAGGCTATGGACACAAGAGTTCGGCTCGGCGTGCAAGCTGACTCGTTATTTTCCGGTTTCACGGCATCATTCACTACACGTTGTTCCCCAACACCACCAAGCCGCCTAACCCCACAGTCATGCTGTTAATCATCCCATTATTCGGCCGTCAAACGAATAACGGTAAAAGCAGGTAAGACAAACGCACACAGAGCAGCAAAACGCCTACGCGCTATGAAAGCGTACTACGAGGGCCCGAAAAGACGAAGCCAATGACTAAACACGGCACTGGTCCTCGCCATCTGCACAATCGCCCTATACAAGGCCTCGCTCGGTCCCGAATAATTATGGGTGCGCATCCCGTCCCGAAAATCCGCCTATTTCTTTGCTCTATCTCTTTCAATTAAATTTCCCTCGCGATCCTGCAGCCATGCGGTGATGACGTGGTGAAGTAACTCAAGTAAAAAAGTTTTAATCGACGCCAACAGCTCACAGCGCGGTATGGTCTTTCAAAACACGTTGGCCTTCCTTCGTGCCGCTGCCTTGCTGTCCCACGGTCAGCACGCTGCTAGCTTTGACACCAAGGCCGGCTTGCACGATAAAGTCCGAGCTAAGTCCAGACTTAATTAAGACTGCTCGTGTTCCGAACGCCGAACGCTTTTGTTCGGGTCGTGTTCATCAGAGTGGCTTCCTTGAACGCCCTCAGCTACCACTTGGGGCATTTTTCCTCGTAACGCAATATTAAGCCGCAAAAAGCAATGGCACGGATTTTACACAGTGCAAGATTGACGGAATGTACCGTCTTTGCCAAAAGTAACCAGGCTGCTCCGAAGGCTGCCGGAGCAAGCGCGCGGCCGTGTGGCGGCGTTGCGCTCGCTGTGGCTTATCGGTGCTCGTCAGCTCCGAGGGTACAACAGCTAACGTAACTTCGCACCCTCACTCTCGCCCGTTGGATGATAAGAACTAGGCGCGTATGATGTGCGGGCTGCGGTTTCAGTGGGAAGCCTGGTTGCGCCCAGCGAGGGCGCTCAGTATTGCGACGGAGCTATCGCTCTTCTCGGCAACTGCGGAAAAGCAGGTGATAGTAGACACTATGAGCTCTAGATGTTCGTTTCTAAGACGAATATGTGCTATGTTTGCCAGACAGCGTTGCCCTGAAATAAGGGTTCCACGAACGAGAAAGTAATCATGTGCATTTAATAGCTAAGCGTGAGGAGGGTTTCATTATAATTCGTTACTTAAACGAAAACTTACCCACAAGCAAATGCGAGAATTTGTTAGAATCAATCATTGAACTTACTAATACACAGTCTCCTCAAAGGGCTAAAACAATTTTTCATGCCTAAAAGAGATATAAGACGGCTTGAGAGGTTTCAAAAGCTTTCCCATATCTTTGTACTGGAGTCACGGCCCGTAAAGTGGCAGTACGCAAGGCACCTCGGAGAAAGCATATTGAAATTTCGAGGTGCGTTATCATTCTTTAATGTGCAGGCGCATCAAACACGCAGGAAAGCGCAATCGTGCTGGTGCGTTTCAACTGCGGATTACAGAAAACAAGCACGCATAACTATATAGCGAGAAACGCGACTTATATCTGCTTCAGTGCAGTTGCCGAGAAGAGCAAATAGCCCCGTCGCTGTACTGAGCGCCCTCGCTGGACACAACCAGGCTTCCCACGCGTGAAACCGCAGCCCGCACATCATACGCGCCTAGTTTTTTATCATCCAACGGGCGAGAGTGAGGGTGCGAAGTTATGTCAGCTGTTGTACCCTCGGAGCTGACGAGCACCGATAAGCCACAGAGAGCGCAACGCCGCCACACGGCCGCTTGCTTGCTCCGGCAGCCTTCGGAGCAGCCTGGTTACTTTTGGCAAAGACGGTACATCTTACAGCGGGGACAGGGCCAGCGCATTCCTGTATATTCCTAATTTCTCTACCGAGGTACCTGGCGCTCCTGTGTCTTAACTAAGACGGCACTAGAGTCGCAGTCGTGCAAGCGATTTATTCAAGTCAGGACTGAAGCCCAGTCTTGACTCTAGTCTTAAGCGGCTTATCATTTAGACTCCAGTTAAGCCTGGACTTAGCTAAAACAATGCAAGCGGGCCTACACAACACGGCACTTCAGACTGCAACGCCATCAAAGAAATAATAGCCAGCTTCTAGTGTTCCTTTAAACAGCGAACAAGGGCGCAAGTTGTTAACCGGGTTGGTTATTACAACGAAGAACGACGTCGCATCGTCCATGCAGCGTCACCCTGCGGCGGATATTTTAGCGGTGCGGACGGAGTTGACAACGACACAGCGGAAGCTATTCCGAGTCTGTCTCCCCGGAGTCTGCAGCGTCGACGGGGAGGCAAAAGAGCCTCATAAGAACGACTTCCCGCTGCCCCATGCCACTCGCCCCCCACGCTTAATGACTTCCTGAATATCGTGACGTAAAACAGCTATATAGTCGGGTGATAAGAGCAGAGCCGAAGAAAAAGAAGACTGCAGACGGCGCGCCAAGTTGCTGCGCGTCGCTCATTTCGGGCTGTTCTGATGATTTGTCGTCGCTGCTTCAACTTGACAGTTCGGCATGCGCGCTCTATCCGATAACAACCGACCCCAGTCGAGGAAAAAGAACCGTTCTCCGCGCAGAGGTTTCACCTTATTTCGCGAGCCTTCGTTCGTCGCGAAATAAGCCCCTCATCATCCAGCAAGCAAGAAGCAAGGAAAACGATTTACATAAAATAAGATCAGTGCAAGTTTTCTTGCTCCGGGAGATGCACATGAGCCTTCAGTGACGTCGCACTGGAGAGATACCGATTAATTTAGACCACCTGGGGCCATTTATCGTGGAGTGACATCGCACAGCACACGGGCGTCTTTCCACTCGGCCTCCATCGAAACGTGACGGCCGCGACTGAGATTCGATCCCGCGACCTTGGGCTTCGCAGCCGACCGTCATATAGCTACTGCGACAAAAGCGCGGCGGGTCACGCGAGATGCGCGGAGAGACATGCGCCCACACATTCACGGACTGTTGCGTTCGTCCCAGCCTCTGCGGTTAGCCGTCACCTCAACGTGCCAACAAAAGCACGCACTCAATAAGCCATCCGAAAACCGGACGGACTCTGTCGTCAGAGACGCAGACCCGCGTACACGCACAAAGGAGCCGATGCGCGCGTGCCAACCGAAGAATGGCGGAAAAGCGCTGAGGGAGTAACCGACAACACCCAGCTAGAACGATCAACTCCAGCTTTCTTGGACATCGCCTCTAACTGCGAGGAAACTGTGGAATATTGTAATATCGCATCCTGGTGGAAATGGAGTCCTCCCGACGATGCGTGCCGAGCTCTGGCTTGCAATTTTTCTCTCGCGCTCTCTTCGAATATTAAAGCGAAGAATGTCGCACAAAACCAGCGGCTCGCAGAATACTACAGTGACCCCGAGAAAGGATCTAACTATATATTATTGACTGTTACGGCGCAGTCTTACGACACGCGGAAAAACTGAGTCCATAAACAATTTCCCGCTGATATAATGCGCTTGTCAAGGATTCCTGCGCACGATGTATCGGCTGACAGGAGAGACGCGTTTTAATAACGTCGGCTTCCCCTGTTTAACACGGCCAGTTTCGGCCAGCTGTCGTCCAACGTAAAGACACTTCCTCTGTCCAACCCGCCAGCGAGCTTAAACGACAGTCGACTGCGTTTATACGGACACGGATACGTGAAACCCATCACGCGCGGAGCTCAGAAATGCGGAGGTCGTATGAAATGAGCAAAACGATTGTTATACCCTTTCCAACCACTGCATGCTATGGTTAAAGTGTGTAATAAAGACAGCGTGCGGTGGGCTCCGGGTTAATATAGACCATTGGAGGTTCTCTGACATGCTGACTGCTGAACACGGGCGTATTTGCATTGTGCCTTCATCAAAGTGGTCCAATCCCACGGCCTTGGATCGAAAGCGGAACGTCAAAGCAGCTAAACCACCGCATTAAACTCTGAAACGTCCGTGCAGTGCGTCCTAATTGCGTCAGAGGCAAAATGCTCTGTTTACTCAAGAAATTAGTCAGACATCGAATACGTTTTCACTCCCTAAAACGGATTGACCGAACTATCCAGTGCTTTTGTGGTTTCTACGTGGGCACAGGCCACCAACCACCGCTGGTTCGAGCGTCGCGCGAGCCAAGGCCCTGATCAGCTGTCACCACGCGCACACCGAAACACCGCAGCGCGCACTCATACTCCGTAGGAAGGAGAGCGCACTCATCTGCAAGAACACGAGCCTTCATATTCACAAGGGAGACGTTTATTGAAACGCCATCCACCACCGATACACACAAACACTCAGTCACGGCTTCCCGGGAGCGTGCGAGGAGCAAGGCTCCGCTGCGCGCAAGAAGTGACGAGGAATAGGCGCCGCAAGCACGCAGTGGCGTGCTTTGATCTCTCTCTCTCTCTCTCTCGCGGTGACCAAAGGGTTTCCTTGAGAGCGAGTGGGCAACCACCGCAAGGTACACCTGTCGCGGATCGTTGGATCACGATCGACAGGCGCTACGTTCTCAGGTACGACCCGGAGCGGGCAATCTCGAGTACACACTGGTCCGCTCGAACAAAGGCCGGCGGACAAGAACAGTAGCGTACGCACCTTGCAATGTCTCGAAGAGGTCTCTATCTAGGCTCCGCTCGGATGGCCGCCCAATGAGAAAAAGCCATTGGGACGCCTGGGCGGAGATGTGGTCGAGCGACAGTGACAAGTCGTCCGGACTCCGGACACCTCTCCGCCGCAAGAGGCAGGAGAAAGGGAGAAAGGAGAACAACACGGAAGCGGGCGGCGGCCGCGCAAATGGCAGCAGCGGAAAGCCCGAATCCCACACCTTTTAATGTTTGGCGGCAAGTGCCGCCCATCGGTGAAGCAGACTGCCCAGTATTCTCCTCATTAACTTGAAACTAACTTCATATTTCACATCACTAAACTGAAATACCTGTGAAATATGTCCGTCCTATACGAACAGCAAAGTAGAGACACGCTTCGCTATAGCTCTTGGTCAATGTTTTTCCGACGCCATTTCGCGTGTTTGAAACGTCCTACCTGTCCAGGGCAGGAATCATCTGCGCTGAGAACACCGGACAGCGGGAAATGTCGCCGATTCGGCCGGTATACTATACTTGCTCTGACACCGTGGCGCGCGTGTTTGGGCTGCGGCCGCACTCCACGGGCAGATGAACAGATCGCAAAAACAAAAGAAATGCTACAATCTAGAGAGGCATTTCAGCAACCGCAAAAAAAAAATAAATAAATAAATAAAATAAAACAACGCAGTGCTGCAGCGGTAGCATACAAACTCAACTGTCACGCGTACACCGAAACTACCTGAGGGGAGGTTAATTGCACGCAGACTGAGCACGCATGAGAAAGAGAGAGAGACAGCGTATGAAGTTCAGT
Source organism: Amblyomma maculatum (assembly GCF_055883805.1). Lineage (NCBI taxonomy): Eukaryota > Metazoa > Arthropoda > Arachnida > Ixodida > Ixodidae > Amblyomma > Amblyomma maculatum. Next base: position 51,866,902 of record NC_139345.1, read on the forward strand.
GTTGTCACTTTCCGTAATGCCCGAAAATAAAAACAATCACAGCGCATTACGAGACCGTTGATCACCCAGTCCACCTGCATAACTGGGACCGCCGATGGCAGTGGAATTGGACTGTTGTTACTAGCCGCTGCAGTGCGACAAAGCTCAACTGGCGTTCGAGTCAACTCAGCTCAAGTCAAGAATGTGCGAAGCCTGAGTTAGTAAGGAACCCCGCTAAAACAAACAAAATCCTTGCCGCATCATTTTTTTTTTTTTTTGCAACGAGGCAACTTGTCGAGGGACTGCCACAGCAGTAAGGGCTGCTGTGGCAAAAGACTCGCAAAAGAACACTTCAGTCGCACCCTGCCATCTTTTTTTTTTTTTCTTAGCATTTCATTAAACAAAGTGCACAGAGGCACGCAATCACAACGTCTACCACAGATTTGACGTCGAGTCCTTTGTGTTACTGCGCCGTAATTAAGTCTCCGGCACGTACTTCCAATAACGGATGCAACAGAAACATGGATCCAGAGAACGGCGGGAAGGGCATGCGCGGCTCGCTCTATTGATTGAGCACATTTACTCTTTCCACTCCGGCCGCATTGCGTGAGAGGATGCCCGCAGACTGGCTTCCATTCCCTGCGTGCCGACGCACAGGACGACTGCGCCGTCCCTCTCGCCCTCCCCTACAGCACGCGGTGCGCAAACAACGCCTCCCCTCCTCTCCCTCGTTCTCCTTCCACTCTGTCGGCGTCTACGGCGACAGGGGTCAGTCGATCGGTTGAGTGGGTGGGTGTGTGCGTGCCTAGGTACAGGAGAGGGCTGTATCTTTACAAGCAGCATCGCGCTACGATCAGGTCACGATTAAGTCGAACACGAACGCTAATCACGGGGTCCCGATAAAGAGATTCCTAAATAAAAAAAGGACAATAAGTAAGCAAAATAAATGCCGGTTCCCCCCTCCTTTGTCTCGTTCCACCTTGTCTAATGCCAAGCTGTTCGCCCACGGTGTGATTCAGGCGTTCGCTGACGGTGAGGCACTGCCTCTGTATTTTCACGACACGTTTGCCGTCTTTCTCCGCTCTACCACTCATCCCCAAAGGTAAATGAAGGCACAGCCATGTTGCTAACCAGCCAACGGTCAGGAGCACGCCGCTAGAGTGGTGCGAGATCAGCATGACCCCCCCCCCCCCCCCCCCCCTTGATTCCGGCAATGAGGCGTGTCTCTGGCACGCGCATGGCTGGCGTGTTTATTTTTATTTTATTCAAGTAATTCACATTGTGGAGGCTCACCCGCAGTGCAGAGCTCCAGCGTGCTAAGTCAATCGCGGGCGGGCCTCAAACAAACTCATACTGTGTGGAATGTACATTATTGTATTATACTCCTTTACCTTTTAACCTAAACTGTCCTTTCTAGTTCATTTTGATAGCAGATACCGGGGCAGGCAAAAATCTTTTTCTTCCTTTATTATTACTTTATTTTATTCAATAAAACCACTTACTACTCCGGGCCCCGAAGAAACCCATTCAGGCTACGGAGTGACATTCAATACAGAATAATAGTGACTCTCTGACACCCTGACGCCTGAAGCCAATCGTGTGAAGGCAGCCCGAGAGGAGATGAGAGAATGCGATGCAAGAGAGAAAGAGAGAGAGAGAAGAAAAACAGGTAACTTGCTCGTTTCTCTGCGGTTTCAGGGACGAACGATCACTTATTTGCTCCGGACATAGAGAGGGCGAGAGGCGGCGGCCCGAAACAGCCACGCAGTGATCGACAGGTCATACAGCGCAGTACTGCCGTGCGCAAAGCGGGCCCACACGTCGAAAGTGACGCAAGGATACAGCCGTCTCAAAGACGTTTTAAAGGGGGCATTTTTTTCTCTCTTTCAATGAACCGCCTGCGAATGCCATGCCGGTCGTTTCATATCATCCGCACACTTTCGATTCGGGCTCACTGAGCCATATGATCGAGAGCGCGGACCGAGGACAAGAAACTGGCAAGAAAACGGAATGTAAAAGGTTCCGTTGCCATTATGGCGCGGCACCTGCAGCCGAGTGTTTTCTATTAAAAGCGTTCGACTTTTTTTTTTTTTTTTAACGACTGCCGAACATCGGGGTGATGTCGACCTACTACGCGAAACTGAAGTACGCAGAAATCGAGCGAACCTCTTCAGCGCCTTTGTCAAAATCACTTCCAAGCTGTCTTTTGCTCGCAAAAATCTACGCCTTGGCTTACGGTGAACTTCGTATACGACGAAAAACGTTGGACTATCCGCCACTAGCCGGTTCATAGCAGGCTAACCGGAAATGTCGGTAAATGTATTTCGCACTCGTCGATAGGCGATGGGAATCGAACCCACGACCTCACTGTCGTTGCAGCGGTGGAACATCACAGGCGCGCAGCCAACGCATCAGGCCGCCTGCACAGCGACCGGCAGCGCTTGACACGAGCTCGTGCGATGTAAACCGGTATTCAAAGAGGAATTCTGCCCCGATTTTTAATGCCCTGAGAAAATTTCACACAACTATCTCGAGAAATTACAGACGTCACAGTCGAAATCTCTGTAAAGTCGTCCATGTAAACATGAACTTTGTCGCAGAAAACGAGGGATGCTTAGGATTTATAGAGCAAATTTCATAATCCCATGCATTTCACGGGTCTCATCGGCAAATGGTCGGCTACTGAAAACTTTCTTCCGACTGTACCGCTAAATACTTGGCTTCGCTTTGAAATAACATATGCACGGGCAGTACTTTTCGGGTAAGAGGAAATGGGGGGGGGGGGGGGGGGGAGCTGCACCAGAGCTCGTTAGCATTCCTAATGGCACGCGCAGCAGTGATATTAGGTGTTATGTCACATTTTGAGAACGTGTAGAAACGCCATACTGATCAAGCATGCAGCCGGCAATGCTCAGAATACAGCATCATGCAGACAAAAAAGAAAAACATTGTAAGAAAATAATCGAGATAACGACGAAGCACGTTATTCTATAAATTCTTTATCTTTCTGTTTCTCTGGAGAAATAAAACTTAGCTAGTAGGAAAAAAGCGTGCTTAAGAATATAGTCGTTGTGAATGGCACGCAGGCCGCGGTGGATAAGTGTTTACCGGCGCTTGACCTGTGAACCGGGCAACACGAGTTCTACTCCGGTCGCATTTCCAGGGAGGAGAAACGCGAGGCGCCAGTGCACCGTGCGACGTCAGCGCACGTCAAACAAACCCAGGTGGAGGAAGTTATTCGAAAACCTCCATTACGGCAAAAGAAAAGCCAAATTATAGAAGGGCTTTGAAGAACCATTTCTGACCGCTTGCAATAATTTATAAAAACAGTTCCAAAATTTAACCTCGCATTTCAAAAGAGAAAGAAGGTGAAGAGGGTGCTTTTTCAAGTGACCAGGTACAAGTTTGTCGACAGCTTATCACGATGACAGAGGCAGGTACCAGTGTGCACAAGACTATTTCAACACCGGCGGCCTGGCGCTAGGTAGCTGACAGGTCCACAGATTGCTGCGAACTGCAGCTGCGGTCCGGCAGCGCTCCTCCGGGGGAAACCTGCCGAGTTCACTCATGGATCACGGCAAAGGCGCACTGATGGCAAAAAAAAAAAAAAAAAAAAGAAGGTGACGATAGGCGTAGAGGCAAATGCACCACACCGCGAGGCGCAACGCGCTACTAAGAAAAAGAGACCACAAGCTAGGACACCAAAGCTACGCAGCCTATTTATACGGCAGTGGAACGTACGGCAGTGGAACGTACAGCTAAACTGACAGATGACCAAAGCTATATCGATGCAAGGTAGGGTTAGGTCCGTTCGGACAGCACCACGTATATACGGCATCGCCAGTGTTTCATCCTTGAAAGCATGTGGCAACTGCCGAACAGGGCGCTGAGAATGCGCCTCGAGAATCCCGGTCGATAGAGGGAGCCTCCACGGAGCCCGTTGAGCGTAGCGTGACTTACTCCGGCTGTTGCTTTCGTTTCTTCCCAGATCTTATTTTTACTCCATTATACCGTTTCTTTTTCTTTCTCATTTTGACTGCGCACCGTGCGAAGGCATCGATCGCCACCGAGGTGCCTTGATTGACGAGTTAGAGGCACGAGAGGCACATTGGAGAGGCTGCTTCTCTCCCAGACGCACAGCGCAAGGTAGGAGGAAGATGGGAAATCAAAAAACAAATAAAATGAAAAACAAGAGTCGTGGGGGTGACGACACAGGGCTCCTCATGTGCTTCTGCGAGACAAATAGCGCCATCGCAAGACACACTCTCTCTCTCTTTGACACCCTCCCCTCCAGCACAAGAAATAGCGTGAAAGTTGAGCCATTTGGCTGATAATGTATAAAAAAGCGCAAAACCTTTACGAATAGAGGCAGAAACACGAGATCACGTGGGTGGAAGCAGAGAGAGCCTAGTGATTCGAGCGTCCGAGCCCTACTCCAGAGGTGCTGAGTTTCGAGTGTCGCGAAGCACCTATCGGTTTCCAATCGACACAAGCTTTCCTTCGGCTGGCCCGGTGTTCGGTTTCCTATGGGATGAAAAGTTTGGGAAAAGACTCTCGCTCTCGCATTCGCCACTTCGACGAGTCGCTGAAGCTTTGAAGCTCTAAATTTTCCATGTGCGATAAAGCTAATCTGGTCCTTCCACTAGTTATTTATTGGTAATTTTCGTACTGTAAAGAACAACTCCGCGGCAACACCGCGCTATGCGAAAAAAGGCTTCCGGCCGCTTGAGGCCGAAGGCTCGATTTCCGGCAGTAGCGAGACCGACATTTAGGAGAGACAGAAAAGCATGCATTTACCCGGTAAGATTTCGCTTGCGCGAAAAAAGAAAAAAAAAAAAAAGAAGAAAAGAAAAAAAAAAGAAGGGGGGGGGGGGGGGAATTATTCGCTTGATACTTGCGAATGAATATACGGGCGACCTACGGCCTTTGCATGTCCCAGCGTTGCGTTTTATCGAAGCGAGTCCGTGTTACAGATATAAAGCTTATAAACATCGGTAGAATCTATCTAGTCCGATAGACTATACTTCCGGTGAATGGTGGTCGGTATCCTCAGTTCAAGAATGGACAAAAAAATATGCGCAAAAAAGACGATCACTTAAGAGGACCATCTTTTTTGCGCATCCTATTTCCTTGTCCAATATGAACCAACTAGCCCAACAGCAAGTTTTAATTAATCAGCTCAAGACGTCGGTAACTTGTGCGGCTTCTCGAGGTCTGTTAATCAGTTAGCGCTGGTTCTTTTCTAGGTCAGAGCGAGACAGGACTGCCCGTGTGTAGCGTGCGGTGTATGTGGCCTGTTAGCGCACTACTCGAGCATTCCAAAGTTAAGCGACAAACGTGTTGATGGCTGCTCGCACCAAGGGCATGAGCTTTCATGTTTTCCAGGGTGCATTAAACCGTAAAGGTGGTCCGGTTTCGTTTATACATGGATTAACGGCCATAAGAGATTCAGGCTATGAGGGACGCCATAGCGGAGGGCTAAGGACACTTCGGCCACCTGGGGTTCATTAATGTGCACTGACATCGCACAGTATACACGGGTGCCTTCTTTATGTCTTAACGAAAAGCGGTCGCCGCGAAGGATTTGATCCCGAGTCTGGATTCAGCGCCCTAACGACTGAACCACCGCAGAGGGGAGAAACTGCATTTGCGTGCACTATGAAGAGTATCTGCCGCCAGGACGGGTCTTCTTTTGAGTATAGTTGTTTGAGTGGTTTCTGTGCTTTCCGTGTGTTGGCTCTGAGTAACACGAGTCTCACCTCGGTTTCCATGTGCGCGAGCTATACTGTCCGGCGTTTCGTTTCCCTAGGGTCCACATTATTTTGGGTTTGCACCTTAGGGGGCACTTCCCGGCTCATATGGGAAAGCCTGCCGCCTCCTTGGGGACCCTTCCATCGGTACTGTTTTGGAAAGCTGATTTCGAGTAGAAAACGATTTGTACAAAACATTCTGCGCTGCTGGGCAAGATTGCTGCCAAAGAGCATTGTGCCCTTTCCACCTCGAAACGCTAAACGCGACAAGTATCGAGTGTTCAAGTGCGCCTGCGCACTTACCCTGCTCTCAGCCAATTACGTTCGCTTCCGCTTTTACGCTCGCCGGATTGCAGGACGACGGTGACGACGATCGACTCTGTCGCCAGTAAGATGACATCGAGCCACCACCACTTCCACTGGGCACGATCTAATGCCCCCCCCCCTCCCCCCTCCAGTTGCTTAATCGGTTATATTCATAATAGTTCGACCTAGACCCGCCTAATATTCTAACCCAAACCAGTCGCTGCAGGATTCCGTGTTTTAACGCTCTAAACTAAGCTCTGCAGCACGCCGTGCAGCGAAGCGACGTCAGGTGTATAAGCGCAGATTAATTCAGCTTTGGCATTAAAACGACACCGATAGCACTAATTGTCCACACAGCGAAATGGAAACAAACAAGTATAACGGGCCTCCACAAAACGAACCCCTGGCCTGCTCTGTTCGGACCTCGGGGCGGGGAGAGCGGAAACGAGGCCAGGTCATGCAAACGTCACCGCACTCGCACAGAAAACAGTGGGGGAGGGTCGAGACCTGGCTATACAGGGGTAGCGAAGGACCACAACTCTATTCTCTCCTAATCAGAATGCAGCCCAAGAGAAAGCTGCAACCTCTTCGTTACATAGTACACAACACAGTAACAAAACAGAAGCCTAACACTGAGCAACGTGAGAGAGCGTGCCGGCGACGCCCACCGGCGCGTTACTACGCGAAGGTGCGTACGCGGCACGGGTGCCTGTCAGCGCGAACAGGAAAGGAGCGCACGTAGTGCGCGGCCGCCGACAGCGGTACGAAGCTGCCGCTACCGACAGCCGTGACGACCGCCGCACACGGAGCGTGTGGTGGCAAAGCCGAAAGCGTACGGCGCCGATGTCTCCTGGAGCGACGACAGCAGCGGAGGAGCGGCGAGAGGACAGGCTGATGGGCGGCAGACGGAGGGGAAACCAGAACGCCAGCGAAAGGACAGGCGTGCCGCGCACTCGTTAGGCGAATTGTTCCGCCGCTTCTAGCAGGGGATGTTGCGGCGGCTACAAGGCGACATAACGGTAGCCGCAAGGAGAAAAACTACGAGATACGTGAGCCGCAAAAGGCGCCACATACTATATCGCTGGTGCAGAAGTGTATATTTCACACTGATCGCGCTTACGACCGGCGACTGATTTTTTCCTACTGCCGGCGGTCGGGTTCGAACCCGGGTACTCCAGCGCAAAAAGAAAAAAAAAAAAAAAAAAAAAAAAAAGCGAAGTTAAGGCGAGCGCCTCGCACTCAATGCTCGGTTTTCCTCACGCACACCGAGAGAGGATTCAGCACAGCCCTTATAGTTGACACAGCGAAAAGCTAACACAGCGCTCAAACCAACCCTTTGCTCTCTCTCTCTCTCTCGCTCTCTCTCTCGTTCTAAAGCAACGCTTCACGAACCTGGGAAAATTACCAACTAGCTAGTCCATCTCGCACTGCAACCCTTCCGCAAGAACAAACGAAGCCGAAAGGAACGTTGGCGTTAATGCATGCTCATCCATTGACGAGCCGTATGCATTGGTCACATTCCTTCCCATTCCCGTGAGTCTATTTCACGGTCGAAAACAACGCTACCCGCTGAAGTGCTCGTAACATATCGTTAGTGCGTTGATATTTCTGTTGCCAAAACATCCTCCCTCTGCTCTTTGCGCACTCAAAATCTGTAGGAGACAGCGCGGTTACGATCAGAACTGCTTTCTCTCTCTCTCTCTCTCTCTCTTTTCTTTTTTCAAACGTACCCAGCAGAATGGTCACCTTCTGTTCGGCATAAAACGATCCCGGCTGGGATAGGCACTCGTACGCCGTCCTTCAACATCACATCGCGTCACGTCGCGACTTTGGCTGCGTTAATTACCAAGCTCGGGTGCCAACTTTGGCGATTCAAACGTCCTCGAGAGCACGCGCTTGGAAACGAGCACTCGACCGAGACCGAACTGCCCTTTAGAGAATGGCCGACACAGAGAGAGACAAACATTTATTCGGAGCAGGCGCGAAATATTCGGCCCTAGGTGGGCAGCCTCCTCAGTCCAGGAAGCCGTGGATCGAGCCATCTCCCGAGTCCGGTTGACCAGATTACGCTGATACTCCAGGCTGGGGCTTGACAGCTGAGTCTCCCACTGCTCTTCAGTTAAGACCATGGTGGTTGTAGTACCATTTGGTCCCTTGCATCCCCACACCATATGTTGTAGGGTGTTTGGTATACATTGCAAAATGCGCATTCATATCTGTAGGTGGTGGGCGAGGTTCTGTGTAGTAAGGTGCCGTGGACGTGGCTGTTGGTTTGGATTTTTCGGAAGGTGACTGCTTCTTCTCTGGTTAGTTTCTTGTGGGGTGGGGAATATTTTCTTGTCAAGTCTGTAGTGCAGGAGGATGTCAGTATATTTCTTGGGTACATCGTGCGTTCTCCGAAATCTCTCCGGAAGTGATGCCCGGTTAGCATATCCTCGGGCTGAGGCATTGGCAGCCTCGTTTCCTTCCAAGTGAGTGTGTCCCGGAGTCCATATGATGAAGGTGTCTGGGAGGTGATGAATTGTGGTGCGACGGAAGATTTGAAGTGCTATGCTGGAAATTCTTCGCTTTTGGTAGTTTCTGCATGCAGGCTGTGAATCAGTGAGAATGATGACATGCTTTGCTCGTCGAGATTACTAAGGCAAGCATACTTTCTTTTTTATTTCCGAGCCGGAGGATGTCAAAGCTTATCTGAGGGGACACTTGAACTATTGGTAAGACGCGACAGGTTAAATGGCTTTCCCGTCAGCGTACACGCAGCTTGTTGGTCGTTTAATAAAATTCCCTTAATCTGTACCTTAACATCATACATGCGTAAACTACCGCATTATATATACAAGACCACCCGAAATAAATATAAAGCTCTGCTTTTACCCAGCCCTACGAACATTCCAGAGTGGCACAGGAGTATCTGACATCTACGCGTCCCTTGTTCGATTCCCGTCTGACCCTCCTATCTCGAAGCCTGAGTTGGCAGCTCTGCCAACGCGGCCATGTGGTGTGGTCTCGTATAGCATCCCACAACCCGCTGACCAACCACTGCTCAGCCGTGTTAACCACCTACTGTGTACCACCTGTCAGAGGCACGCCCCTGACTTTTCACTTCGTCCAGCCACCTATCCCACACCGTAAATTTTGAGAAAAAGCAGGCAAGCGTCGCAACGGAAAAGGCTATATGCTTTGTCATCAATATGCGCTTAAAGTGAATAGACCTTACTAACACTCGCGCGGAGTTACGGTCTCGTGGCGTGCTATGCTAACGCCGGTCATCGCCACCCACACCAAAAGCGAGACAATAACAGCTTCGCTTAAAAAAAAAAAAAAAAGAATTTTATAAGAAAACAAATACTCCATCCACCCGTCGAGTATGGGTCGGAAGCAGCAGAAAAATATAAGGCAGCGCCAACAGCTCCCATAGCGGCTGGAGGAAAGCCAACTGGTAGCGGCATCCAGAAACATATAGAAAAAATTTCCCGGTGTTTCGGACGATTCGGACACTAACGCAGCCTCGGGCGCGGCGTGCATGCAGTACATGAATCATTCCTTTTGTAAACACGAGTTCTCCCAGAGTCAACAGGTGCTCTGAAATAGCTGAAACCGGAACTAGCTGGAGAGTCTACCTCCGGCTGAGTCACGGTCACCGTCGTCACGGTGCATACGGCTAAAGTAAAGCGGCTCCCGCGAAAATGCACGCCGCCAACATTTTGGAACACGCATAAGACAACAGCAACTAACAACAATGGCCGACAAAAAAAATATTAAAAAGAACTCTAATCGAGGCATTTCCAATTTTTCTTTTTAGTCGCACCGCCTGTGAAAAGTCCCACTCTGAACCCCTCTAACCGGAAGATGTCGGACAACGGCGCAGTGCATTCCGTCATGCCCTGATTGGCAGAGGAGGTGGGAAGACACCGTCGCCACCATCCATGCCCTTTCGCGCAACGTTGTGGAAGGCTCCTCCCCAAACCATCCGACGAATGCGCATCCTTCCTTTCCCAGGGGACCACTTTATACACGCTGAAATTACACAGCCCGACTGGCTTGGCTCGAAAGACTACGACTACCGGTGAACTTTCCTGAAAAGAGGGGACTTGTATAGCGAGCGGAGTCAGCCAACCATGTTGAGCCGCGATGAAAACAGCAATTAACGCGTAATGGTGTTTGTGCGTCGAGAAGCGAAACAACCTGCAAAGTAAGTTGCGCTCGGCTTTACTTCTCCCAGCAGTACGAGCGAACACAGTGGCGTTTAACCGTTCGCTTACCGCGCCTGTTCAGATCAGCAAGTTTCAGTGGTGGCACGCAATGTCACATTCTGAGCAACCTGGGCCACTTTTAGACAAGTATAGCGCCGTTCAGCATGTCGCAAAAGGACTGCGCTTAAACTTCGGTATTTGTTTTTGTTTTTTTTCTTTTTCGACAGACGCATGGGAGGGTACTTCTAAACATCGCAAGAAAACTCAACGTGGAGTGATCGCGTCAAGCATGGCGTCCAAGGTGGTGTCCTCGCCTCGCAATGACCCTGGTCTGCGGAGACGGTGTTCTCGCGATTTTGCCGAATTTTCACTTTACTTTGTAGGTCCTGGTGACAGCTCCAAGTGAAGACACGTCCATGTTCGTCTCAGATTTATTACTTCGCCCAGCCCGAACCAACAGATGCCCGTCTGTACTATTAGTTTCCGGGGTTGCCGAGGAGATTCATAGGCTTGTGGACCTCTCTGAAGGTACCAGACATGTTCTTAACGATTTCGTGCCCTCCGCAGTGCAGTGGATGCAGTTTCCCGGAAGACGGCCGGAAGTGGAAATGCACTGCGTAGCAGCCCAAAGCGATATGCGCGAGCGATTTCTTTTTTTTTTTTTTTTCTTCTCTGCCAAGCGGAATGCTTGAAGTATACACTGCAACTTCGAATGCTTGTTTCTGACCCAGTTACATAAAAACGCGTATCATAGGACTGTATTCCTTTAATTCCTGACTGATTATATTTAACATTTCTGCGAATTTTTTCGCCTGACTCAAATTTCGCCAATGAAACACTTTTTAGCGATAGCTTATATAAATAGCTCGTTCGGTCGAAAAAAAAATCGATGTAGCAGTCTTTGTAATTGTCGGCGTCGCAAATAATCGGGGGCTACAAAAAAAAAAAAAAAAAAAAAAAACCGTCAATGTCATTCGTGGTTTTAGTGGTTGATGGTTGATTGGTGTATGATGAGCGATAACGAGTTAATGAAATCGTTTTATTGATTTACTGATTTATATATGAAAAAAAAAAATTAAAAAATGAGGTACGATGGTGTCAAAGTGCTCAGAATGAAAAACCATGATGTTTGACGATGCTAATTAAGAAACTTTATTGTGTAACTGATCAAATAATTGCAATAATCGAAAAATGAATGAAAAATGCGTTCAGATCTGACAAACTGCTCAGAATGGAAAGCCAATGTTTGCTGATGCTAATTTATCAGTATCAATATTTTTAAAATTAAAAATAAAAAAGTTTAAAACATCGTCTGTGTGTGAAACGCTATCGCGTCATACACGGCGCGGGGTTTAAGTGTCCCCCTAATTTTTTTTTATACGTAAGCAATCTATATCCACGGCTTTGTCTTTATGACAATAAATTGAAAAATTGTGCTTCGATGAAACAATATTCTTAAATTTATGGGTGAAAGGAATATTTACGCACACCTTATTCACAGTTGTGCCTTAATTCCCGCGACACATAAAAAGTTAAATTGATCTTGCGACATGTATTCCAAAGCAAGTTTACCGCCATTCCGCTACGGAAAATAACAAAACATGTGCGGAACGTACACCCCGCTCATGTCACAAAACGAATATGATAAGGGAAACTGGCACATCAACCCCCTTACACTGGGCTAAACGGGGTGCTATCAAGGACGTTTTACAGGCTGCTGTTTTAACCAGCCCAGAACGAAGAAGAAAATCACGCCGTTGAACAGATGTTATATACAGCTTATAGCTAATCAGATCCAAATTAGAGGCAGCCCTCGGACAGCAAACCTAAAATTAGCCCAGCTTCGAACCCTTCTCTAAGTGGTGCAAGGGGAGAAGCGGAAACATCGCAAACGCATAAAAAAAGAAATAAGGGGGGAGGGGGGTATGCAGGTCACGGCGCGCATCTAGGTCGCGCGCTGACGAGCAGCGGAACCAATATCCGTATTGCGGATACGCCGTTGGCGCGCTTGTTTCAACCGGTAATGTATACGAAACAACTAAAAAGAAGCCGAAACAACGAGCGGTAATAAAAAAAAAAAAAAAACCGAAACGAGCGCAGCACGCGAATAACGAGTGAAGGGAAAAACGCAGCCAAGTCGTTGAGCAGTAGCTGAGCGTAAATTATGCACACACGCTCAAGAAAGCGAACACGACACAAGAGAAAATAGCAAGATCTGCGAGCAAGAAAAGGCGAACACGCAATTACCGGTGCATTATTTGACAGCGGGTTCCGCGATTTGAATTGTAGCCATTATTCTTTATTATCATTATTATCATTTCCGTTGTTTCTTTGCCTAAGCCGGCGGGTACGCGTGCATGGTGCAATGTAGTTAAATAAGCAGCCTGCCTTATTGGCTGGCAGTCGGCTGTAAAAGGCGGATTTGGAGCTTTATCTTCCCTAACTGTATGCAAAAATGCATGCGGTTCTTTACAGACAGTAGTGAACAAAAAGATATGACCATTTCGCTTTTCCTACTCTATTTTACCGCACTAAAGCTTGCGGACGAGCGCGATGGGAAGACATCACAGTTTTTACACAGCAGGAAAAAAAAAAAATGTACCGCCCCATTAAATCACATTGTATCCCGACGATATTACGAGATTTCATTTTTTTTTTTTTAACTACAAAACGCGCTACAATATTCAAAAATAACTCTTCACCATAACGCAACACCATCAGTATTGCCCACACAAGAATTTCGACACCGAGTCCACGAAGCTGTCGGTGAACGTCTAGTCGTTTCCCTTAATTCTTACAGTAGCTGGCCAAAACTCTCCCCGGCGCCGCTGGTCTCTTTTTTTCCACAGAAGAAAGTCACCCTTCAAAAAATACAAACGAAAAACAGACACTTCCTCGGCCCATTAATACACAGGATACCACTCACCACCTACAAATATGAATGAGCATTCTGTAACGTGCCAAACACCCTACCACATATGGTGTGGGGATGCAAGAGACAACTTAGTGTCTAACTACACCAGACACAACAGAGGAGCAGTGGGAGACCCAGCTGTCAAGCCCCAGCCTGGATGACCAGCGTGGTCCCGTCGACCGGACAAGGGACATGACTCGAGTCCATGACATCCTGGACTGAGGAAGAAGCCCACCTGGGGCGAATATTTCACGCCTGCTCCGAACAAAAGTTTCTCACTCTCTCTCTTCCCGAGGACGATGCCGCACATATTTTACATTGCTGTCCTTCAAACAATCTCAGCGGGCTGGCTTAACTGGCCCCGATCTTCCTCTCTCTACCACACAGTTTCTCACAGGCTTAGAGGAAATCGCTTAGTGTCGTCGTTCTGTTTAAAGATACCCGAAGCCCAGATCACTCCCCTCATGAGGCTGGGACAGGTAGGTCACCGCCGCTTGCGGCGGGGGCTAGCCTGTTACCAAATTTTTATCTGTTGTAGGCCGTCATTGCACCCGCCACCGCTGGGGTGGTGGACGACAGCTATTGTTGCGGCGCGCGTCTTTCTCTCCCTCTTCCTTTTCTTCTCTATTTTCTCTTCTGTCTGCACGAGGCAGCGGAGGTGGCTCAGCTACAGAGCCAGTAGCAGGCCCGTGCATTTTATTTTCCTTCTTCCTACAGCCACGACAACAACAACGACAGCGTGGCTATTGGCGAAGATCAGCTCAACGAAAGGAGAACCAGGCTCGTGCCGTAGTGCTCCCGCCCCTGTGGTTTAACTTGCACAGTCAATAACAAGGTCCTATCATTTCCACATGACAAGAAGTTCGATTCCTCCAATGAAGTTACTGTTTTCCATTCGCCATTTAACCACATGCATTTGAAGCCGATTTTCGTTTTTTTTTCTTTTTTTCACACGTACGCACGTAATGAGCTACGCTATAGCTTAATACATTAAATTCACAGTCCGTGGTTAAACATTAGATCTTGACACCAGGGAAGAAATATTCGCGATTGTCGATAACAGAGAGTAGTTTTCTTCGTTTACGAGAACTATAAGTATCATTAGCCAGGTTCCTTTCTCGATCTGGCTTGTTCCGGTGAAGATCGAGAAACGAAACCTTCCCTGAATCTCCAATCCTGCGACAATTTGCGAAGCCACCGACTGTGCTACTCGGAAAAGCACTAAATGTTGATGGTGTTTCGCCCTAGAATTATAATCGCGGACAAATGTCATTTGAGCAGTCGCGGTGACTCTGTGTCCGGCCCATTGGTTATCGAAATGTGCAGCGAGATACGTGTATACCCGCACAACATCTGCTTGAAAGCGACAGCAAGTAATTAATTATTTCGAATAAATGGGAAGCGACCGTCATGGAAAGCCCCCACGAAAAGACAGCAATGAAAAACGAGCTGAAACGATATAAAACTACGCACAGCACATCCTGTCTGTCTGAAGAAAAGGGTCTTAATGTACCAATACATATCCGAAAACCGAAAATTGGTATTTTATTTTCAGAATATTGTATATGTATGCGAAAAAAAAAAAAAACAACTGAGAAGGCATATTTTTAACTACTGTACATGCATTTACTTTTAAACCCAGTCGAAAAACACTACAGAACCGGGTCAAAAATACGAGAAAATATTCTGTAGTTATGTCGTAAACGTCAGCTTTTTATGTAGTTGTGTAGTTTTTCTGTAGTAGATCTCTGTTGTCTCCAGTTCTGTCGTACATTTCTGTTGTAACTACAGAAAATGGTGATGTTACTATAGAAAGTTCTATTGTCACAACAGGTTTCCTGTCAAAAACTGCGCAGAGTTTGCCTTCTGTAGTTCTGTAGTAAACGTCAGCTATTTATGTAGTTCTGTAGTTTTTCTGTAATAGATCTCTGTTGTCTCCAGTTCTGTCGTACATTTCTGTTGTAACTACAGAAAATGGTGATGTTACTATAGAAAGTTCTATTGTCACAACAGGTTTCCTGTCAAAAACTGCGCAGAGTTTGCCTTCTGTAGTTCTGTAGTAAACGTCAGCTATTTATGTAGTTCTGTAGTTTTTCTGTAATAGATCTCTGTTGTCTCCAGTTCTGTCGAACATTTCTGTTGTAACTACAGAAAATGATGTTACTACAGAAAGTTGTATTGTCACAACAGGCTTCCTGTTAAAAACCGCGCAGAATTTCTGTCGTAACAACAAAATACTTTCTGTAGTTTTCTTTTTTTTTCTGACTGGGAAGAAATGCAACTTCTTTCATTCACCCAGACACCTAAAATATTTATGCTGTGCATGCCAACCAACGCTGCGTGATTAGCAATGCAAGAAGACGTGGGGCAGAGCAGAACCCATTGCCATTAAGCGCGATGACGCCCTTCGTTGGCTAGGCAACTAACCCTATCTACGCGATAACTGCCGCGATGGCGCACTACCCGCGAGTGCTGCGTTTGGCGGCAGCCGAGGATTCTCTGCCCAGCACTGCAGCCCGCCGACCAACCGCACGTCGCAATATCCGAGAGACGCAAACAAAACCAGGATTCGCTCGCAGGATCCGCCACGTACGAGTCAAGCGCAATTTACGACTGCAGTAAAAAGTAAGCGAGCCTCCTTTCTATGTTTTTCTTTTCACTTCCCCGTTTATGCATTCATAGGCCGCGCGGACGACACTCGCTTACAACAGCCACTCTGTTTGGCCCACATATTCATTGCGAGCGCCGCAACAGCGTCGCCAGCCGGCTCGCACATATCTACACGGGACGGGCTTCCGCGCGGCACGCAGTGCCAACCGACAGCGTGCGTGCTTGAGTGCGTGCGTGTGCGTGCAACAGACACGTTCCGTGAGGGCGCCTAGCCACCGTCACTGCGTGGGAACGCTGGGAACGAGGCTCCCTCCTGGTAAAGAGAGAGCGCCGAAAAGTGGGAAGGGGTTGTAAGGAGAGAGGGTTCGTGTCCACGGTCATCACGAAATAAAGAAAATAAGAAAGAAAAATAAAAGACGAAAAGAAACATCGCGCGCGCGCACCGTGATCGTGTTTGCTTGTTCATGCGGAAAGAAATGCGAAAAACGTCTCTCCATTTCTTAGGTAATGGAGCGAGAGGTGGGTGAGCGAATGGAAAGGGGGACGAGCTGCACGAGCGAGCAGAAATGACTCTGCGAGGGCTACCGCACCACACCTTTGGAGGTCGGCCACGCCGCGCGGGAAGGAGTCGCCTCTCGCTCCGCGATGCAGTCGTGGCGGTAGTTTCGCTTCCGCGTCGGATCGCGCTTGCGTCACAGCTGGCCGTCTTTACTGCAGCGGCGAAATGCTCGTAGCTGGCAGCCTTCTTCTGGGTTGGTAGGTTGCCACCGAAGGGTTTCTCAACATTAGGCAGTGGGGACCAGCTGGCGGCACTGCACACAGTCCACCACGGAGATGCGTATGAATGCCGTGAAGATGATGTTTCGTATTTGGTTTGCCATTGTTGCGCGTGAACCCTGAGCCGTAACAGTGCGACTTTTCTCCAGGCGAAGCGCGACAAAATGCCGCCAAAGCTTCTAAAACAGATTTAACACTGGCGTTAAATTGCTTGAAGTAAGAAACGCACAATCAAATAATTTAGTCTGCCCACAGGGAATAAACAGCAGCACAGACCGATTCGGAAGCGTAATACACATTTTCGTCAAAACACCACCCATTAAGCCAAATACGAAACCTTGCATTCTCGGCATTAGTTCCTGCGGTGTATGAAGTGTTCAGAAACTTGCGAATGCCACAGACCGTGGCGCTAGCTCTTCCTACGTGTAACATTGAGAATCTTTATGGCTAGCTACAGTACACGGTGAAAAACGCCGCGGCGAGCTGAAGTGACCACTACATACAATGTTGGTGCGCATTGCTGCACTTTTTTTAAACCATGAACGGTTATTCACTCACCGATTTCAAACTCAAGATCACATGGCATCTCATTTGTCACTCAAAAATACCTATCTGCATAGCATCGCAGTCGTCACGCTCATACAAGGGAGCGACGGACGCAGCACTGGCTAAGTTGGTGAACGAACCGCGCCCCTAAACATTCCAGCACCACAATCAAAACGCGGGCGTATGTACACCAGACCAGCATATGACCTACGACCAGAGGCTGGCCGCACAGCTGGCCTGGTGTACGCCCGCGTCGGTACTTTCCGCTACGCAAGCTTTCCTGACGGACAGAGCGAACGGCAGTTTTTTCCGACGGAAGAATTAATAAAAAAAAAATGCTTTGGAATCCGTAACAAGCGCGCCTGACATTGAGCGCATACTTTTTTAGACGACAGGTTGTCGTTCTTTTTTTCTTAGTCAGTTTGAGATGGACTTGGAAGTGGTGAAGTCAAATGTATCATGTCTAAAAAATAAATAAATAAATAAATAAATAAATAAATAAATAAATAAATAAATAAATAAATAAATAAATAAATAAATAAACAGTACAAAACACGAAAATTTTTCGGTGCTACCACTAATGCACGGAATCTCATATTTGCCTTTGCCGCCAGGTGGCCACAGCGCGCGAATGTATGCAGAGACGGATTTCAACGCGAAACTCCGGAGCACTTTCAAGTAAAAAAAAAATTGCCGACGATTACGTTATTTCCCAATTCGAAATTTGAGCGCAGTTCATCAGCTGTTTCACCTTTTTCTATAGACTGAGGCAAAAATTTCGAGCAAGACATGTATGTACAATTACAGACTATTTTATTTTTCACACATATTCCTTCAAGAAACACTCCACTAACAGTTCTTGACTGTCATGAAGGAAGCTTTGTTGTCGGAGAAATGAAGAGAGCAATTAAACCCCGCCGGGGTGGCGTAGTGGTTACGGCGCTCGACTACTGTTCCCAAGGACGCGGGATCGAATCGCGGCCTCGGCGGCTGCTTTTCGATGGAGGCGAAAGGCAAGACGTCCGTGTGCTGTGCGATGTCAATTTCCGGAGTCCTCTACTACGGCGTCTCTCATAGCCTGAGTCGCTTTGGGACGTTAAACACCACAAACCAAACCAAGCCTAGCAATTAAGTTACCGGGAGGTTGCGGGAGGCAGCACGTGGGCCCATAGGAACGTTGCGCGGCGAAGACACTAATGCTACAAACTGCAGACGAGAAGAACATTCGCAAATATCTTAAACTGACTTGAAAACGTTGTAGTCGCTTTCCACTTTCACTCCACCTTCCTCCCTCCCCTAACGGTGCGGTACAGGTGTCCACAGAAACAAGTATGACAGATACTGCGCATAAAAACTTAGCAAGCGTCTCGTCAAATTTCTAGCAGTGTATTTTAAAGGAAAATGAGGGCGGGCTAGATAGGGGCCAGGCCTTTCTCAAAAAGCCAAGGGACGATTGGCTAGAGATCCCGACTATCAAACTAGCTGTATGTACGCAAACTACATCAAAATATGATGCTTTTTTCTGTGAGTGTGTGAATTCTCGGTTACTGCACTATTACCCTGCTGTTCGATGTGGGCGCTCGCATTATTCATGAATTATCTTAGCAATGTGCACCATGTGTGGTCACGTCTTCCACTTGAGCTCTGGAAGCGTGCCTTTCATAATTGGTTCACAGGAATGGAAAGGCGCAGTATCTGTCACACTTGCTTCTGTGGACACCTGAATCATGCAATAAGAGAAGGGAGGTTAAGTTAAATTGGTTCACAGGAAGGGAAAGGCGCAGTAACTGTCACACTTGCTCTGTGGACACCCGAACCGCGCCGTAAGGGAAGGGAGGGAGGTGGGAATGAAAGTGGAAGGAGAGAAAGAGGAGCCGTAGTGGAGGGCTACGGCATAATTTCGACCACCTGGGGATCTTTAACGTGCGCTGACATCGCACAGCACACGGACGCCACTTCGTTTCGCCTCCATCGAAACGCAGCCGCCGCGGTCGGGTTCGAACCCGGGAACTCCGGCACAGTAGTCGGGCGTCTTACCACTGCACCACCCCGGCGGGGCAAAGAAGGGAGGTGGGAGTGAAAGTGGATCTGGTTACAATGGAATTAGGCGCAGTATCTGTCACACTTGTTTCTGTGGACACCTGAATCAGGTGGGAGTGAAAGTGGATCTGGTTACAATGGAATTAGGCGCAGTATCTGTCACACTTGTTTCTGTGGACACCTGAATCACGCCGTAAGGGAAGGAAGGTGGGAGTGAAAGTGGAGCCGGTTACAGTGAAACAGCGCAGTACCTATCACACTAGTTTCTATGGACACCTGAATCGCGCAGTAAGAAAATGAAGGGAGGTGGGAGTGAAAGTGGAGCTGGTTACGAGGAACAACGGCGACGACGACTCGAAACCCAAGAACGGGCGCCAAAGAGCTGCGCTCTAAAATTGCAAAACGACGTCGAGTGCGCGGTCGGTGTCCCGAGGCATTTTGCGCTTAGAAATAAGCGCTGCATCCGTATTTAGCTACTGAAAGACCTCCACAAATTCGGTCGGGCGTTATCGGGAGCCGGTATATACTTCCACGTGTGTACACAGCTCGATGGTCTCCTTCGAATTGCTGTCTGCGCTTTGCACTAGGAGCCGGATACCATCTCGCATACCATGTTCGGCAAGGCTGCAGCGGAAATGGAAAACCGGTGCAGCCCAATGGACGGCCCCAAATGCTAGCCGTAAGTCCGGTAAATAGAGCGCACGAGAGGGAACTCGATGCGCGCCCTAACGCAACCCGCTCGAGCGTTATAAGGTTCCGGGATTACAGCGGTGAGCGAGGCGCTGCGCTTTGTACGCGGAAATGAGAACCGATACGTATTTTTGCTTCTTATCCCTACTTCATTAATTTAAAAGCCCGATCGAGCACATAAGTGCGGATTTGCGCGGCGTAACTTCTTTCTCCTAAGCTGCAGGTAGGTGCCGGAAGACGAGTAACAGTCATAGCGCGCGAAGGCGGCCACGGCGACACGTTGTCCTGACAACGGCATCGATCACGGTGAGCCGCTTGCACACACACGGAAATTGTGCGCATGCAATACCTTTTGCTCGCAAAGCGCCAAGTGAGACTGTTTACCTGACGGCAAGCACGCAAAGCACAACAGGTGGCGTCCGCCGTAATCGCGACGTATCGAGGGACGAAAAATACGCTGGCGTGAAGCCTTCTGGACTACGCGAACGTTTCTAGAGCTGCGTTTGTACGGTGACAAAATCTGCCACTAAGTTCTAATACTAGGAACGCGATATGGAAGCTATAGATCTAAGAACAGCGCTCTTTCATTTATTAACACACCGACGGTACAAAGTGAAGCTGAATGCGACGCATGCTTTCGTATTCACCACAAATAATTGCTTGACCCCGTACTTACGTGTGAACCTTATACACGCCAACGTTTGCGAGAAGTCCTGACCGATTTTCACGTGGACTCTTTCATGAAGAAATGGCAAGTCGAATCGCTCTATCTACAGAAATGAACTGGATTTGGCATGTACACGTCATCGGCTCCTCGTTACTTCATCTGCATGCTGCAACAGCACGCCAGTTACCGGTACAAGTTTTCAACGAACAGCCTAAAAGGAAGCTACGCGGGTGAATAAAACCACAGTTCACGACAAACTCGAGCGCTGTTGTATACGACTGAAATAACTCGAGCAAGCTGCAGAAGTCGGCACGAGGCATGCCGTAACAGAATGCTCCGTGACAGACTTTGACCTCGAAAACGGACAGGATAATTAATGTACACGAACCACTTTACCTGCACTTCCCTCGTTCCTTTAGTCACCAAGCGGAAGGTTCCGGAGTGCACAACTGCTACGCCTTAACAGCGGCTGATAAAAAAATTTCATTACTAAACAGGCCTTTAACTGCTGCGCTTTAATAAATTCCGGCAAAATAACAGGAAACGAGTGCACGGATGCGTTTTCATTTTTATGCCGAAGTTTACAAAAGCGCGAATCTGAAACATTTCATTATTAACGCGAGCTCAACAGCATATAAGGACGCGGCTACTAACCCGTCACGGCTATAATTACGCCAGTCGTGAGTAACAGTTTAGTTCATACAGGGTTTAAAGTTCCAAAGCGACTCAGGCTATGAGACACGCGGTAGTTAGTGGAGGGCTCCGGAAATTTCGACCACCTGGGGTTCTTCAACGCGCACTGACATCGAAAAGTCCATAGGCGCCTTGCTTATCGCCTCAATCGAAAAGCGGCCGCTGCGGCCGGGAATAAATCTACGTTACTGGTCTAGCCATATAGCCTCGGTTTACCAGTCGAGCGCCCTAACCATTGAGCCACAATGGCGGAGCAGTTGGAATAATGAGGAACGCGCGCGATATCTAGCACAACTTTCCCGAAGACTTCAACCAAATGCTTGACAAACAGTAGCATTTTTACGAATAATATACATATATTTTTAACAAGGGTGTACGTGGTTGATTAGGCCTGCTACGAGTCATCAGTTAGCCTAGCCTCTCAATACCGTGAAAGCAGAAAGAGACCTGACTAATGCACAAGGAAGGCAGGGCGGACGGCATGCTGCTCTTCGCTGGGGAAGGGCGGGGGGAAGAGAGAAGAAATATTTAGGGGGTGGGGGGACACGTAAGGTCTGCCTTTAGGTGTATAAAGCGACAGCACTAATGGCTCCCGTTTGCCGGCTCCCCGTGCGGATTTTCGTTCGTGTCCATTTGCTTAACCTGTCGTCTTTTATTTGTGTCTCTATTCCAAACATACTCGTTAGTGTGCCCCGCCGCGGGGTGTAGTGGTAAGGACGCACCGACCACTGTGCCGGAGTACCCGGGTTCGATCTCGACCGCCGGCGGCTGCGTTTTGCTGGAGGTGAAACGGAAACGAAGTGGCGTCCGTGTGCTGTGCGATGTCAGCGCACGTTAAAGATCCCCAGGTGGTCGAAATTACTCCGTAGCCCTCCACTACGGCTCCCCTTTCTCTCTTTCCACTTTCTCTCCCACCTTCCTCCCTTCCCTTACGGCGCGGTTCAGGTGTCCACAGAGCAAGTGTGACAGATACTGCGCCTTTCCCTTCCTGTGAACCAACCAACCAAGAGGCGTCCGTGTGCTGTGCGATGTCAGTGGACGTTACAGATATCCCGGTGGTCGAAATTCCTCCGGAGCCCTCCACTATAGCAACCCTTTTCTATTTCCGCTTTCACTCACACCTTCCTCCCTTCCCTTACGGCGCGGTTAAGGTGTCCACAGAAGAAGTGTGACCGATACTGCGCCTTTCCTTTTCCTTTGAACCAATTATTACTCGTTAGTGTATACAGAGGCAAGCAAACGTTAAGTGAAATACCGTCCTACATCGGTATAAATCTTAGCAAAACGCCAGTTTGGGCGAATTGGTTTTGCATCTTCTTACGGAATAACGTAGAGACACAGGACAGAGAAAGGACATACACGGCGCTGGATATAAATCCCTGCTTTAACCATGCTGTACCACATTGTCTGCGTAGTAGCAAGGGAAGGCTGGATTCCGATCTTACTTTCCCACCTCACAAGCGAAGTTGGCGGCGCCTGCCAACCCGCGGACATTTCACCCGGTCTCCCGATGTCACCCAGTCAGGCGATCAGACAATGGACGGCCATGCCACCTGCCAAATACTCATCACTCATCATCACTCCCGTTTGGGACATTACATAAGGGGGGGGGGGGGGGGGGGGCAGTCATACATGATCATAAATATAAAAGTAATATAGAAGTATAGAAAAAAAATATATAAATATAATAAGATAAGATGAGATAAAAACACAAAATAGAAACAGCAGGTAAAACAAGGTGAAAAAAGACAAGAGTAACAAATTTAGATAAGTTATGGCAGAGTGGAAAAAATATAAAACAAATTCAAATAACAGCTATGGATGTAAAACCGGCTGGTCAGTTTGCAGCGCTTGGTAGCTGACATAAGGTACAAGAAGATTATTTTTCATTGAGATAGTCGATTAGGAGCTGTCTGAATCTAGAAGGAGTGCCTGTCAGAGTCATCCCCATGATATTTCGCTCACAACGCCAACGCTGGGTTTCCTGGAGAACGATAAAAATAACGATGGATGACGATGGGGACAGGACAGAGAGTGTGCGAATATACACAGGCATATAACTGAAGTATCGGACGCATTATATGCCCGATCTGTCTGTAGAAATTTCCAAGCCTCAGGCCAAACATTAGGCCTGCTGCTACTGCCATATAGTGTCAAAACGCATCAAAATAAGAACAGGCAAAGGATAAATCGCCATTATGGGGCATGCCGTCTCGGGTATGTGACCAGATATACAGGAACTACAGCGATGAAATTATTCTAATGTAATCCTTTTTCTCTGTCAATCCGTAATGCAATGAGTTAGTTTCCATGGTCTAGCAATTTAATGATTGATGAATTACTTAACAACAGTAATTTCACAGCAGAGTAATTATTTCCATTTCGAAAGTAATTTTGATAAATGACACCACTGCTCTGTACAGACAAAACTACGCACGCCTGGCAGGGCGTCTCGAAAGCAGGAATGACGCGCGGCAAGCCTGCAGAACAGCGTAAAGGAGCGGCAAGAAGAGACGGACTTGATTAGATCTGTGCGTTGAGACCTTCAGTACCCTGTGTAGTCGGGTCAATTATTACTGCGGGTATTCGATGGGTAGTCGCAACCATTCCCCAAGCAGCAAGATGCAAGGCGCCGAGGGGCCGTCAAATGGGCAGCTGGCTCACAATGGTGATTCAAACTATATAGTCAGGACTCAATTGAGCGCCCATGAGCTACCTACAGGTTGCGCGCCCCAAGGATAAGGGTTGCGTCGGATAAGGGCGCAGTGGTGCCTGGTGACAGTCGTCGCCCAGAAGCGAGAGGTGGACATGCAGAAATGCCAATGAGGCGAGCATTACCAATCGCAGAATGCCAAGGTCGGTTCTCGGGGCCCTCGAAACAATGCACAACCTGCTTCGGCGACATCGTACCAGCTCCGAACCGGAAGGCGTTGGTTTCGCCGCTCGTTTCTTTCATGAGCGCAATGAAAGTGGCGATTGTTCGACCAGCCGTCATTTTCCCTCGTTTTGCTTCCGTTGTCTGAAATTATTCTTAGGGGGAGGAGGGAGACACCGTAGCGGAGGACTCTGGAAATTTCGACCACCTGGGGTTCTTTAACGTGCGCTGACATCGCATAGCACTCGGGCGCCTTGCTTTTCCCCGCCTCTAAAAGCGGCCGCCGAGGCCGGGATTCGATCCCGCATCCTTGGACACAGTAGTAGAGCGCCCTATAACCATTATGCCATCCCGGTGGGGATGTTTTAAATGACAATGGAACGTGTTATAGGAACTAAGGAGGAGAGGATACTTGTCCGGTACAAAATTTAACTGGAAGACGAATGAATGTATGCGTTTCGTCAGCACAGAGGTTATGTCTCGTTTTTTTTTTTCTGCTTTGTTAGTTTTTGCATGCATGAAAACCAAAAAGTAATTTAAGAGCAACTGAATTACTCTGCGAAAGTAACTGCAATACAAAGTCATTGCTTTCTGTGGTCAGTAATTGGCGATGTAGTTTAACTAGATTCGCGCGATTTTTGATAGCGCAATTAAATTCTTTTTCAGAAGTATTTTTCCCTGTGTGGATTTGGCAAGCAGCAATCAAGCAAAGCACAAACATGTCCGCGTAAAAGCCACGTCAAATCTAGCCTATGCGGAAGGCTGCGTGGCTAGCTGCTCCAAATGCTACGCGGAATTTAAAGGATTCATGCTGGGACCTAACATTTTTGAGGCGGCCGTACGTGTCAAATGTCAGCTTGATACCAGTGTCTCCCCGTCGCACAGCAGCACACGGATATGAAGGTGAGGCATTTAGCATATGGTCTCGAAAAGGACAGGTGGGTTAACTGCCTTTGTCGTCACCTCTCGTTTTTTCAGCCCGCGAACCATGTTCTGAAGTCATCCCTAGGATCGAGTGGAAAAGGACAGGGCGGCATTTTTCTTACGTTGATGGGTGCGGCTCAGAGACGATGTCCAATGAAAAATATTACAGCAGCTCTGGCGCACAATGGACGGAAGAATTAGAACGATGGCGATTTTCAGGAGCAAAGGACAATAAGCAATACGGCTACTGCGTTTACACAAACGCAACTATTACTCCACCCTCAGTTCGCGACTCCCAAGGAAAAAGGACGAGAGAATAAGAAACTCTCCCAGGCAACTTCAAATTTCACTTTTCGCCTACTGGGTGAAGCGGAAAATGCGATCAGCTTACATTCGCGTGAGTGTGGCACGGCACAATAAAGAAAGGCTCTGTCAAAAGAGGCCTAGCAGCGAAAGAACCTAACTTAAGGTTACAAAACGTTTCTGCGCAGCGCATTCCACTCCGGCGGAAGTCTAACGCACACAAAACCCTTAAGAAAGACCACTTCCATTTCAATATAACACACAATTGCGTCATATACGGAATTATACGCAGTCTTCAGAGCGAAACCATAAAGCGCGAGCCGCTTGAAACAACCGCTTGCGCTATTGTCTGCGCCAGTGTGTATACGCCCACACGCCGGTTATGACCCCTTATCAGCGTTTTTCCAGCGGTCACCTCGCCATCGTCGCAGGGTTTCTTTTATCAGCCACGGCTGTCTGGCGCGAGCTCGCAGCGACGACAGTGGTAAGGGAATAAGAAGCGCGGTGAGAAATGACGAAATAAATGCGCGTCGCGTTCGGGGGCGACAATCAGCTCTATTCTACCATTCAGAAACACAGGCTTTTCAGCAAACAATACGAGCAGTCAAGTGGTTCAGATAGAGACCACCGTCGATGTCGGCTGCGGCAGGTTCAATCATTGTTTCCACCTGTGCTGTCCCATTTACCCCATATTCATGTCAACGTTGATAAAGGTGCACGCTTTATCGCTGTGTGACAAAAAAAAAGAAAAAAAAAAAAAAAGCTCGACTAGGCCGTATCGAAACAATTAGACTGACGTGACGCCTAGGTTCAAGTAGCAAAAGAGGTGGTCACGAGGCTGAGCAAACCGTTACCGTGCGGTTATCCTTGTGCAGCTCCTCGCTAACTCAGTAACGATGAGGAACAGCGGTCTACTAGATGCGCGTGCGCGCTATACTGCAGCTAAAATGTTCGGTCACACACACACGAATTTGCGCAGGATCAAGAGACGGGCTTAAATCACCCGCGAAATCGCCAACGGACGTTTTGTAAATAAACGCAGATGACATATTCACGAAATAAAATTCTTCCATCCGATGGACCTCTAACGCTGAAGGAGTACGTTAGCCTGTAGAACAGGTGGCAAATTACAATCAAGCGTTCAGCGCAGTACAATGCAGTTGGCCTTCCGTCGAAACATTTACGAAACTTGAAGCGGCCTTCACATATCAAGCTTAGTGGGGCACAATCAGAACTGCACTGAGTTCTTTTGAAATGACAGACCGGTACACTGCACTGGCGGCGAACAGATGGTCACACCGGCTCGGCAAGCACCTTCTTGTTTCTATGGCATTGTTTTCCTGCGTTTGACACGTTGACTGTCCCGCTCTTCCCCGAGTCCATATGTTATTTCGGCGCTCTGCCGTCGCACCTTTTCTGCGACGAAATCGCGAAACAGTTCACAGCGTGAAATCCGTTCCCCGCAATGATCGCAGCCTTCACAGGTTTATTCACAGCACCATGTCGTGTAAACGCAGCAGAGGTATTATGAGACCTCATCAGAAGTCGTATCGCGCCCCTCCCCGTGTCTTTTCCTTATTCGGACGTTCCAAAATAAAATTTTCACTGCACGGCATAAGCGTGTCCCCCTGTCACGTCACCGAACAATTGCGCAGAGAGCAAAGTCGGGACGCCCGGAAAGCTGTCAGTCGAGACCGGTGACACGCATCAGGTGCTTCCGAGCGCTGACCTGTTAGTTGCACGCGTAGAGCCGCGCCAGCGGTAGGCAAACCAGAGCGCACAGCCTTTACGCGGTCAATACGAGATGCGGCAAAGCAAAATGCGCAAAAAAACAAGAGGGAGAGCGTAATATGCAGCCAGCACAACGCTATTCACCTCGCTGCATTTTGATATCAGCGAAAGCCCAGATCAGCGCCACTTGACCGAGAAGTGCGGTATCCAAAGGTCAAGGTGTCGTGTGACAGTCAACTGACCGTCAACGCTTGCAATTATACAATGGGCTCGGACTTGCTAAGACAAAAGCTGGATGGCGTAAGAGATGTTTGTCTTCACAAAAAGCTGCCGCGATGAACAGTGGCACATGCAAAATCCCCAGAGACCACTACACCGCTCTCACAACGGCCTAAAAGTGGCGATCAGGGGTGGACAGACACTGCAGTACTTTCCGATCGGCGCTGCCGAGCGCAGCGGTCTTTTGAGAAGGGGGCAAGCGCCTCACACACATCGTGCGGCCCGGGAGTCGGCGTTATAAATGGCAATGAGTTCGCGGCTAGGCCCTTTCATTCGCGCCGCGGGCCCGGCGGAAGGCCCATTTGGAGATGTGCCACCGGGTTGCACCCCCACAACCTCTCCCGGTGCTAGACGGACTCAAAAACCGCGAGCTGCGCTGTTCTCTGCCGGGCCGTCCTGTGCCGCCCGAGCACACTCCGCAGCCGCTGACGGCGCCGGAAATGGCGAAAAAATGACGAGGAGAGAGGGGTTGCCGAGCACTTGCCTGCACAAAAAAGTAGTTGTGGATCGTAATCCCACGGAGACGGCACAAAGGTCCAAACACCGGTTCGAGATGGGCACCGACCACCAACAACCGATATGCATGCACACACACACAGGAAGTCGTGATATCCCGTCGGCCACCGCGAGTGCCGCAGTTTCCCAGAGACATCTGGCGGCCCCGCGGAGAGGCCGAGAGGCGCTAGCAGACGACGCCGGCAAAAGGGAGCGAGTTTCGATTTGAGAAATTTTCCGCGGTGCGCCGTGATACCGCAGTTGAGTTTATTCTTTTCTGGCACACTGGATATGGAGAAGAACTTGCCGATTTTTCACAGATTTTCAGCTACGCAGAAGAGACCCAAAGTGGCACGTGAATCATTTACTGCGGTTGTTGGTTAGGGCCTTACCTCATTGTTCGCCTGAGGCATTGTCTTGTCTCAAGGACAGTGCTGTGAAAATGCGAATGCGTCTAATCGCTTACTACAGGTGGCGGTCGTACGTGTCTCTAAAAGGACGGGGAGCTATCGTGCATGTAGCCAAAATGATTCGCTTGCAATAACGCTCTGTAACTGGAGTGAAAACACTGCATTGAAGCAAATTAAAAATGTATGCATTGGAGCAAGCTCAAGTGAAAGAGCGTAGGGTGCCAAGGTGTGATGAAAAAATGCTGCTCCAATCGTTTTTTTTTTTTATCTCCAATAAAATAAAAGCCTCTGTCTTTAGACTAGAGAATACAATGAAAGATTAATGCATTAGAATATACGTCTCCTGCAGTGTATTGACTTAAAACAGGCAGCCGCGCGTTCTTTTCCTCCTTTACTTTAGTTGGCATGCTTGTGTGTGCTTCTTGTCTTTTTCAATTGAGGAATTAAGTATCATGACTTCAAAAGGGAGAGCGCATGGTATCATCCTCTGAAACATCGAAGGTTGTGGATTCGAATCCTTTCATTGCTGTTTCATTTTCACAAGGGCTAGGCATCTATTATTATTATTATTATTATTATTATTATTATTATTATTATTATTATTATTATTATTATTATTATTATTATTATTATTATTATTATTATTATTATTATTATTATTTTATTTATTTATTATTTTATCAAATATAACTTCCATTTTCTAATGTATAAATAGTATTTATTTCCCTCGTGCCTTTTCTTCTGTTTAATGCTGTCTGTGTCGTCAACTGTTTGTTTATCGTTTCTTATTGATATTTTAACTTTAAAACTGCGTATTTGATTGTGCCGCGTTCAATTGTATTTCTTTATTCTGTTTCCCTGTATTTCTAACTTGTATTTTAGGTCCTACATACTTGCTGCGCCTAGATTGGTTGTTTATTTTCTGCATATTTCTGAATTACTATATTCAATGACTATCCTTTGTTCTTTTTTTTTCTGTTTATCGTTTTTTGTGATGGCATGTCCATTGTCACTGTCACTCATTGTCATGACATGACAATGAGTAACATGTCTGCAAGACATGTCACTCATTGATTTCGTTATCTACGTGATTTATTTTATCTAAAGTCAGTTTTATGTGTTATTCGTTTCTTCTGTTGTCTTTTTTTTTTGTGTGTAAAGCTTGCTTGTGCATTTTTTATTCTTATTTTAGTTGCAGCACCAAGACCATATGGTTCTTCCTGCGCACATTAAAATAAAGATTGTTATTGTTGTTGTTGTTCTTCTTCTTCTTCTTATTATTATTATTATTGGTTTGGTTTGGTTTGTTGGGTTTAACGTCCCAAAGCAACTCAGGCTATGAGAGACGCCGTAGTGGAGGACTCCGGAAATTTCGACCACTTGGGGTTCTTTAACGTGCACTGACATCGAACAGCACATGGGCGACTCACTTTTCGCCTCCATCTTATTATTATTATTATTATTGTCGTTATTATTATTATTATTATTATTATTATTATTATTATTATTATTATTATTATTATTATTATTATTATTATTATTATTATTATTATTATTATTATTATTATTATTATTATTATTCACAGTTGTGGTAGTAGCTGCAGTAATATAGGGGGGTGGTAGCAGTAGCTTATGGGAGTTATTCTCGCAAGAATGCGCCGCCGAGGCCGGGATTCGATCCCGGGAACTCCGGCACAGTAGTCGGGCATTTTACCACTGCACCACCCCGGCGGGGCACTCCTCGGCGGAAATCGTGAACCGCGCGCGTGCACGCTCAACCGCCGAAAAGCCCCGAGTCAGTTGCTCCAGGCGCACTCCTCGACTCGTCTCCCGGTAACGCCGGCAGGAAAGAGGGAAGCCCGCGGCAGCGTCGCCGCAGGAGACCAGGAGGCGGCGGGGGGTGGCCAGCGTGCCCTCGCCTCCGCCAACCTCTCTACCAGCGCGCGTAATCACGCATGTTAACTACGCGTCGTCGTTATATAAGAGGCAGGGGATTGTGAATCCCCACAAGCTGTAGTTCAATAGTAAGAGTGTGTAGTACGGTTTTGTTTGTGAGGTTTAACATCTCAAAGCTACTCAGACTGTTAGAGACGCCGTAGTGGAAGGCTCCAGGAATTTCTACCGACTGGGGTTCTTTAACGTCCGCTGTCATCGCCTAGCACACGAGCGCCTTGGTTTTGTTGGTTGGTTTGGTTTGTGGGGTTTAACGTCCCAAAGCGACTTAGGCTATGAGAGACGCCGTAGTGAAGGTTGGTTGGTTTACAGGAAGGGAAAGGCGCAGTATCTGTCACATTTGTTTCTGTGGACACCTGAACCGCGCCGTAAGGGAAGGGAGGAGGGTGGGAGTGAAAGTGGACAGAGGACTCCGGAAATTTCGACCACCTGGGGTTCTTTAAAGCACACGGGCACCTTGCTTTTCGCCTCCATCGAAAAACGGCCGCTGAGGCCGGGATTCGATTCCGCGTCCCATGGGAACAGTAGTCGAGCGCGTACTAATAATAGTAGTAGTAGTAGCAGTAGCAGTAGAAGTAGAATATTGGGCTTAACTTCTCGAATTGGCAGCTGTGTTACTACTGGGCGGAGGGCTTCCGATTTATTTCGACCACCTGGTGTATTTTGCCGTGCATCGGCATCGCACAGGCGAGGGGCGCATTGCGGTTCGCCTCCAGCTAGACGGGTCCACCGCGCCTAGGATCGAACGCGCGTCCTAGAGGTCAAAAACTCGAGTGTCTTAACCATTGAATCACTGCTGGGGGTTTTGTCCGATTACCGAAGTAAACAATGGATGCTTCTTTAACTTTGAACATCTGCCTTCATCATTTATAGCCGCCAATAGCCAGAAAAATTGAAATAAACAAGAGGTCTAGATATTAGCATAGGCGATTTTCTCTTGGAGAAGGTGCTATTGAGAATGTTGCCCGATCAGTAATGTAGTCTTGGGGGAATCGTCCCACGAATACTGCTGATTCGATGTTCTTATCAAGGTGGGGGAAGTGATGATGTCCCAGCTAATACTATCACTGTCACTGTTGTTTTTATTTTTTGCTCCGTATAGAAATGGCACACAGCTCCGCCGGGCCGCTTTTGGGTGGAGGCGGCTAAAAGCAAGGCGCCCGTGTGCTGTGCGATGTCAGTGTACGTTAAAGAACCCCAGGTGGTCGAAATTTCTGGAGTCCTCCACTACGGCGTCTCGAATAGCCTGAGTCGCTTTACGACGTTAAATCCCATAAACCAAACCAAATCAACCAGAAATGACACACAACCAAGACTGGCCATTTACCTTGATTTGTTACAGTCCCAAGAAAAGAAAAAAACGGAAAAACAATTCCAGCTGACATATAAGTCGTTGTCATTGTTTCCCTCCTAAAAATCTCTTAAAAATGGCAGATATTAGGCGTTTGAGCAAGTCAGGTTTACTGACAAATATAGTTGAGGGTGGTACTGGGGCTTCCTGAGCTTTAATTTTGGAGACAGAAAAAAGGAAAACATAGTTAGGAATAACAAAAAGATAGTATAAAAATAATAGACGAAGAATAGTTCCCAGATAAGTCAGTTCACTAGTCCCACGCGAGATGGATGAAGCATCTGAAA
The DNA here is from genome assembly GCF_055883805.1 of Amblyomma maculatum. Taxonomy (NCBI): domain Eukaryota; kingdom Metazoa; phylum Arthropoda; class Arachnida; order Ixodida; family Ixodidae; genus Amblyomma; species Amblyomma maculatum. The sequence goes on from NC_139345.1 coordinate 51,898,675, forward strand.
CCGTCTGCAATATTACTGGAACCAGGTGAATAGTATGATGAATTATAGCTAACAGAGATGAGACATAATGATATTGAAGAGATTATAAAGTAAACAAAAAAGCATAACCCTGTTGTCGCATTAGAAACTGCTTAGATATTCCCATACCGCTATTGATTTATCTTTGCGCCTCTACAGTGTTTGTCCCGAGAGAGGAAGAAGCCTGGGTGATGACCGTCTTCTTTTTTTTTTTTTTCAGGTTTGTCGCACGAGAGACTAAACACATCAAATGGGTTAAACGGCAAGATAAGTGATAAAAAAATAAATAGAGCATTTTGGTGTAACCCAATCTATATTGAAGAGTACTGGTCTGAGGATATGATACACGGCATCTCTGATAGTATGCGTCGCAAATGTGAACTGCTGTTCAATAATGACGACACTCTTATTTGTTCTAAAAATGACTATATAAGTGCAAAAGGAATTCTGTGAAAACAATATTGTTCTGGCTAAACGAAAAGAAGTTGACTTTGCGCTATTCTTTTTTTTTGCAATGTTGGGGTGCTAAAGCCCATTACAAAATTAAAACGCGGTTTGGTTAACTTACAGAACATATATCTTGTGCACAGCGGCAATAAAAAAGTTATAGTGTGCAATGAAGTCGTCTTACGCAAGGAAATGCGAAAGTATTGCGAATATCTCTCACGCCACCCGGCGGATTCCTCCGACACTATGCTCGCGGGCATCGTCTGTACTTGTCAAGATGGCGTATGGCGTATTTATATCGGGTAAATGAAGGAGAGGCGCAGATGGAACTTCATGAAGACAATTATGTTCACTTCACATCGCGACAATGTGTTGCAATATTAGGGTGATAAAGCTCTATACAAACATCTCTAAAAACCTCTCTGCACCCCAATTCTTGGCTTATCCCCTGTGCGGGTATGTGCCATAAGTTTAGAGGTCAACAACACCTATACAATCTGTGTTTCAGCTTTGAAAGATGCGTTCTCGGGTGCGGTGGTAGTATAGAGCCTAAGACTACACTATAAAGAGTCGTATACAAGGCTATTTGTTAACCGAGGTAACCAAACCTATCCCGCTGAAATAAGTCACTCCAAGGTTGTCCATTGTTGCCTTTGTTGTTTGCTCTACATCTTAAATACTCGGCATTAATAACAACTTGAAACGTGAAATTGGTTTTTGTCTTATGCTATTTATGTCGCTTTTTCTTTTTCTTTTTTTTTGTTCCGACAAGAAAGTGTCGATGCTTTCCTTTTGATCGAACAGTTTTTCGAGGTATCAGGTACGGCTCTTTAGGCAAATCCAAAGGATTTCGTTGGGTCAGTGGGGTACAAGGCCGAGCCCTTTTGGTGGAATATGCTGGGATTGTGGTCCCCTTCGCTACCCAGGGATTCCTATGCACCAGGTTCACAACAGAGGAGCATACCGGGATTCAGAAATCTTGGCTATGAGACGACAAACCCGGGCACGGATGGGTCATCAAATCAGTACTCTCTCGGACACAAGCCGGCAAAATCATCTTGTTTGAGAAGCTTGCTTACATCTCTGCATTGTGCGCGAGAGAAGGCGCAGATATTCACACAGAATATTTGCAATTTTCGTGTGGTGCTCTCAATGGGAGCCCATGCATCGTGACAATCTGTTTCTTCCTTCCTATAGGTTCTGCGGAATAGGCGTTATTCACTTCTTCATGGATCAAATTGCTTCGCGTTTCTTTTTTTCTTTTTCAAGTTGGCACACTATCCCTTTTTAGTAGCTGTATACTTATCATTGTATTGTGGTCCCCTTTGCTACCCAGGGGTTCCTCTGCACCAGGTTCGCAACAGAGGAGCGTACCGGGATTCAGAAATCTTGGCTATGCGGCGACAGGTGAAGAGAGCAGTCGCTGGAGAAAGCTTTGATGTTGGGAAAGGTTGAGGGTTACCGGAGAATGGGTAGGCAGCGAACGCGATGGTTAGATGGCATCCTCGAGGCGCTGCAGATGAAGTTATGTGATGTTAGGAAGATAGTGAGAGACCGCAAAGCGTGGCGTGATATGGTCTATGGGGTCACGAAGAGTCGGACACGGCTGAACGACTGAACTGAACTGATACTTATTAAGCATCTTATTCCTCATTTGCCTTACCTATTCGAACCGACTGGACTGGCGCATGAAGAGATTTTTATAGGGATTCCTCGAGAAGGTTGCGGGCACCTTCAATTCCCCCAGTACGCGATCTCTTTAGATTACCTGTAAACTTACCCAGATCCAGAAGGCAGATGACCCAGAACCCGAGTCTTTGTTCCCTATACCTTTCTATCACTAACCTTATCAGAAATTCCTTGACACCAGCGTTTCAAAGCGCGCTGAGCGCGTGTGCATCTAGTCTGTTGCAGGAGAGTTCTTCCTTTTTTTTTTTTTAATTCCCACGTCAGCGCTCTCTGTTAAGGCATGGGCCAAGGAGATGTCTGTGTCATTACCGGTGAATCATCACCTGTGTAACACGCCAGAGACCATTTATCATTGTCTTATTCTGTGCCGTGATGATATGCTCTTCTGGGATATATTACAGCGAATGCTTGAGAAGGATACTGAAATCACACCACGCAGTATTTAGTTTGTGCCTGTTGAGAAAAACTGTGATGTGCCTTGGGATTTATTTATGGTGATGTAACTACTCGCTTTGTGGAAGAACCTTATGATGGACCGCCATGTCGAATATCCGCGATCATCGAAGCCTTCATTCCGAGAGCAGCGCGCTTCGGTACAAGGACGTATATGCTGCCCTAGAAGAACCGCCAAGCTGGGTACCATACCTCGATGCTTGTGCCTGCCTCCCGGAATTTCGACACTTTTGATGGCGGGGAGTTTATAGTGTATGGCGTGCTGGCATTATGAAGACCAGTGATTCGAGGCATGAGCTGCTGGAATTTATTTGTTTTGTTAAGTTTCCCGTGCAATAAAGAAAAAAAAAAACTGCTGCGATACTATAATGCTGTTGTGGCTGCTCCAAAGGAGCTGATCTGTTCGCTCTGGTGCGAGCTGTTCTCCTCTAAATTGATGGCACATACCTACACAGGGGGATCGGCCATGAATTGGGGTGCAGAGATATTTGTTCTTGAGATGTGTAAATAAACCGCAAAAAAGAAAATATTACTAGGGAAGAGAGAAGGAAAGTAAAATATGAAAAAAAAAGTAATATAAATGATAATTCATAACGCACGCAGGAGGTGAACGCTGTGAGATTTGTATCTACAGATTAAAAAATTCAAACCATATTAGCAAGGCAGACGTTTAGGTTCTATTAAAAAGTTTTGAATGGCGTTAAAAACATACCTGTGGCTGTACACAAGCATGGTGGCACCGAACGACAATAAGATCTGGCTGCTCAAATTAAGTCTTAACTGTTGCAACGACTTCTCCAAATACCGTCTTCTCATCATTGTGAAACGGCGGAAAAAAAGCAAGGAATGTTCTATTGATTCCGGTTCCTGGCAGAATGGGCAGCTGGGAGTAAGCGACAAACCAGACCTGTGCATACAAAAATTTAGGGGCGGGATACGGCAGTGCAGCCTTGCTAGAGACATCAATATGCCGTGATTGACAGGGCTTCTTACTCCAGGAATACTTGATATGCGCGTAGTCATCAGATGTCAAAATAGATACAGCCTGCGGGCTTAATAAGGAGCGCCTACGAAATCGCACTGCTGTAATATGCGCTGTAGCGGGAAGGATAGGAAACACAGGGTCATTGAGAGACTCTTTAGCTTGTCTATCAGCAACCTCATTGGCTGTCACATTGCTGCGACCTGGAACGGCCACACCGTATGTATGAGGCTCAAACGTGAAGGAAGCAATGAAAGAAAGGTGTTTGCGATTCGCGATTCCATATTCAAAGAGTGCGACGAGCCCAAGGAATAAGAGTCTGTAACTACAGCCACTGCTGAGTACGGTGGGTATAGTTTGCGCAGAGCAAGCACCACAGCCCAAAAACTCCGCCTGTAAAATTGGGGTAAAATCCGGAAGTCGAACAGAAAAAGCCCAGTCTAGCTACGGACAGTATATTTCAACGCCTGCCTTTTCATGATATTAAGAGGAACAGTTGTTATCATTATGATAATGGAAATACTTTGTAAATGATCTGCTAATAACCCATTTTAAATGCGAGGTGATAAGTGTTTTGCGCTATTGGGGAAAATGTCATCGTAGACAATTTGAATCGAAGATCCACTGACTTTTGCTGGAAGAATGTCAGAGAGGATCACGTTTAAAAGTTGTAACAAATTTTGCACTAATATTACCTGCGGGGTATGAAACCGAGGTCAGTTGACTCCAAAAAAGGAGGCCGGCTGACAACAAAGCACTGACAGGAAGCGATAAAAATGTGATTCATATACCTTTAGACACGTCTGGACAGTAAAAAATTGTAGTCTAGCTTCAGGCTTCAAGGTAAAGTACACTAGCCACAAATTTGGGAAGCCCAAGACATAAATTAAGCGTTTTCCGCTCCAAAAGAACAATCGGACGAATTTTGTTAGCAGGAGAACCGGAAAACAATACAGATCCAAATTCTAAAATTGGTCGGACATGCATCGCTTTAATCACACAATTCATAGCTCAGTCTTCTTCTTCTTCTTCTCCCTCGTTATAATGGCACATACCCACAGTGGGGGATTGACCAGAATTCGTCGTAGGTGACATAATATAATTGATAATGTCGATTTGATTGTATGATAGATAACCTAAAAATTAGGAGTTCGTGTTGCTAAAATAATTTTAAATTTTGAATCGCGGCAATAGTTATTTTCTTTTTAATCTATTTACAGCTCGTGAGGACATGCTCTGCCGACACATGCTCTATCCACAACTCCTGCCCACGCAACTTTCGAGGCTAGAAATGCTTTCTATTAGCACAATTCGAGTAACCTGACCTATCTCTTATGTAAATGTTGTATGTCACGTCATCTACCAACTGCGTTTTTTAGCTTTAGCGTTCAACTCGACAGATACTGTGGCAACCATATATCTTTAAGCTGCTCGTTGAAGTATCCTAGTAATAAAAAATAAACAATATTATAACTTATTATTTAAAATCATCGTTTTAGTTCGCACAATTTACTTTTTACAGTTTACGTGCGTAGTCCGGGCAAATGTACGAAAACAAACTTATATATTTGTATAATCCAAGATGTATGCTTCCACACCGAAGAATATGGCTAGTGACGAAGAGGAAGAGTCAGTCCTCTGCTCGCCATTGCTCCCCTGTGCAGCACTGGACGACGCCTCGGCTGCTCGGTTGGCGGGTAGGAACAGTTGCCCACGCGTAGGCGGCTCTGCGGTGGCCGCACCACTGCGGCAGACCAGTGAGGTCGCCGCGCCGAGGACGACTGTGCACCCGCGTCGCGAGGTAAGTGCCGGTTCACTTACGCGTATGCGCCCCCCCCCCCCCCCCCTCCCACTTCACTGAACCCAATATTATCCTCCTCCCGTCCTACGCGACCTTTACCTCGTACACTGTATAATGTAATAATCCCCGCGCCACGGCAAAATAAGTCCGATTTCAGAGAGCAGATTTGAAAATACAAGGGACATAACACGAGCTTCATAGTGGAGTACAAGGCTTCCACAGTGCAGGTCGGAGCAAGCAGAGATAAGAGGATTGGAAAAACACGCAGGTTACCGCCGTGATTCCGGTCTCGGGTACTGCGGGCGCCGTGACATCGATGCAACGCATGTGCAACATAAGCCCATCTCCGCACGTTCGGCATAGAACAAAAGAAGTTTATCTAAGTTATTTCACCGCATCTGACTTTGTCCGGTCACTGCAAATAATTGTGAATGCGTTCGACATGCAGCTAACCTTATGTACACCTCTGAAGGAACCACCTTGAAACTCGGGCAATTTTCTTCGCCGTGGTCCGAACGGAATTCTCTATGGTATATACTAGTGAGAAAAAACGTCTAAAAGTTATTTTTTTTTTATCCCTGTACTCGTGTGCGTTGCTCTCTGCGCTGTTTTCTTGTATATTTGTCTTTTGATTTTCGGAGTGCTAAATTTACGCAATCCAAAAGCAGGGCAACATAACTCATGTGCTATTCGAAGAGGTCGTATTGATTCGCTTTTATATTCAACTAGACATACGCATACCACATTGTGCGTACAGGAGATGGCTTCTTTTCCTTTCCTCCTCTCGAATACGGGACTGCGAACAGCCGCGTCTCCTTTTCATCGTTTGCCTCGTAGCAGCCGTGATTCTTACGAAATTGCGCGAAGCTACAACTATTTATTAAATAAACCATTCCTGGCCATGGTCAGACTGAAAAAGCACCGTTGTTGTTACCGTATGCACGCAGTTTGCCCAACGTTGCGCCCGGCGAAACTCCGAACCTGAACATGAGCTTGACGAGTAGCCTACGGCGGCCGGCCGCTACGCTGGCCCGATCCTGCTACGCCCTTCTCCTGTTGGCGTTGATCGTCTCGTCCGCGGAGTCCGCTGACAACAGGAAGAGGCCGTACCTGCTCGTGCAGCACCAAGTCTACGAAGAGCACCAGGTAGCGTTTAATCTTCCCTGCGTTGAAAAGTCGAATGCGAAGTTCTGAAACGAGTTCGCTTGGGAGGTAGCCCCCGCTCCCGGTTTTTGAACAACAAGTGTGCCAGAAGTCATATGTGTATTTTTCTTTTTTTTTTTTCACAGCCAATGGGGTTTTGATTCTGTATGTAAGAGAAGTGAGAGAAAGTCAAGGATAAAATATTAGACCAGGGTCCCTCCAATTATTTATTACTCTAGGGAGCAACCCAAAGCAGTCAACCAGTGAAGTGCTCGCTATGAATTCTTACTACGGGGTGACGAATTGCACTTCTTTTCGCCGTTAATATCTGAAGGAGTGATTGTTTTAAGTGTAGTTTGTTCTAGAGCCTGTTAGACTAAACAGACGCTCGGTTTACCAGGATTTTGTTTGGGAGCAAAGGCTTTGCTGTGAAGGCATGGAATTGGGTTATCTATAGCCGGGTAAAATTGGACTGATTGCACCTCTTAGTTCGCGCGGTGAATGGTTTGGACTGATTGCACCTCTTAGTTCGCGCGGTGAATGGTTTGTTAACGGGATAAATAAGTAATGCCAAAGTCCATTTAGAAGTCACTCTCTAAGAGTAACCTGTCTTTCGTGTTCTTGATCTTTTTTTTTTTTTTTTTTGAGACTGAGGACAAAAAGTTGTGGTAGAGTAATTAACCCCAAAGGACCAACCACAATAGCGCTTTCACCACAATGCAAAATGAGCAGCCATCGAAGAGGAGGTTTAGTGCGTAAATCAATATTCCGGCAAGAGAAATTGTCTTCGTCCGAGGCAAGTCCTCTTGCAGAAACCTTGGCAAGCGCACTGAAAATTTCTTTATATCAGGGACCTAAAGACGTAGCCAGCAGAGCTATAAAATTCCGCTAAATTTCAATCTTTCTTCCGATAGCACATGCCAGCCTTGCCAGTCGGCTGTACCACCAGAACCATTTTCCAATTTAATTCTTCGTACCCAAACGGCACACACTTTCCCTGTGGAAAGAAGCAAGGCGTTGGCACCTTAGTCAGTGTGAACTTCGGACGAATATCAGTAGCCTTCAAGAGCAAGAAACCAGACAACCCATCCTCTCATCTCCAAATCCACATGCTTCCCCCCCCCCCCCCCTTTCGAGGACAAGTGACTGTGGAGGTTATTAACCACTGTACCCTTCCGGAGCATCCTAAAGTGACGTCCGTCCGACGTTCGAGCAGAATGAAGCTCACGTCTTATTTCCTTTTCAAGAAGAACAGAGGGTGTTATCTTGGAGTTGCACTTTTCGGTTGATTTTAATTTTTTATATATTGTTCTTTAATTTTCTTGTTTTTCTTCTCTTACCCTGCCGTGGTGGCGCAGTGGATAGGGCGCTCGCCCTCTGTGCCCAGGAATGCGGGATCGATCCTCTGCCGCGGCTGCTGCTTTTCGATGGGGGTGAAAAGCCAGGCGTCCGTGTGTTGTGTGACGTCAGTGCGCGTTAAAGAACCCCAGGTGGTCGAAATTTCTGGAGCCCTCCACTGTGGCGTCTCTCATAGCCTGTGTCGCTTTGGGACGTTATAAGCCCCGCAACCAAATCTAATTGTTTTTGTTTACCGTTTCTGCTTTTTCTCTCCCGTGTTTTCGGGCTCCATGCGGCCCTCATAGCAATAGGAGTTCGAGACCACTACCCTTTGTTCGTTTTGTTTTGGGTTCTTCACGGATTACATCTTCCTGCCTCCTCTGTGTAATGGGACTTAATAATTACTTTTTGGTTTAGAGTGGATCCTATGTAGCACAAGTAGTGACAACTGATTCATGCACTCCGCGTGGTGTACATACTGTGTGGTGTGCAGAGCCGTCCAGTGACAATGTACTGGATAATAAGCTACGCGCACGCCTCGAGTGCTATTATGGCGGTCGTCGTGCTGATGAAACGTAGCTGCAGTGTCGAGGTGGTCGCACGTATGATGTGCTTGTCTCAATCGGGTGATCCAGACCAAAGTGAGCTGTCAGTATGCGGCGTCCTCGGTGTTACGCGCAAACTCCCTGTGGCTTCTGCGAGTCAGGAATTCATCGAACCAATTTCCAAACAAAGCAGACTTCTTCCGTTGATTGTTCGCGCGCTATAGATCCGGTCTGGCATCAACGGTGGCGAGCAGTTCGTAGCTCCACAGGCGTCTCGGTGAAAGTCTGCAGCTTCCCGTGTTTTTCCACCTCACTCAACGAAAGCTTTTTCTTGTTCTTTTTTTTTTTTGAAAGCCAGAACAGATAAAAATGTGCGTGAGCAAAACTCCACCAACTAGTTCAAGAAACAGCCTTGCTGAACATGCAGGTGTCACCTGAGGAGGAAGCCCCTTCCTGCGCCGATGGTGTGCGAGATTATCATTCCTACGGTCGCCCATAGCACGGCGCGTGCAAGATGACCGTTTATACACTTCCTGCGACCAACTGTCGCTGGAGCTGTGTACTGCGCAAGCAATGCAGGACCAAGACATTGCGTTTTGTGACGCAACAAATATGCCTCGAATGAGCGGTGTTCGGTTTAGTTTAGAGGGTTTATTAATCCAAAGGAACTCACAGCATGAGGGGCGAGTTGTGGAGGACTCCAGAAATTTCAACCATTTGGGGTTCGTTAACGTGCAGTGATGTCGCAGTATACACGGTCGAATTGCTTTTCGCCTAAGCTGAAAAGCTGCGGCCGGGACCGGGATTGAACCCACGTCTTCATGTTCAGCAGTCAAGCCGCCTGGGCGGGTCGCATAAGCTATGTCATCATGTATGCATCTGTATACTCAGAAGACTTTGAACGTCGGCAGAAACCTCTTTTACTGCCACACTCAATGTCAGCGATTCTAAACCGGGCAATAAAAATTTCGCACGAGGGAAAATACCCAGTCGCCCATCAAATCTTGACCTCTTGCTCCACAGCACCCCGACCCATTCACATCGTCTGGGTACCAGGCCAGGCAGACAACCCCGGTAACGATGCAGCCCACTCAACTGCTCGAGCGCACGTCAACCGAGCGGGGCATACCGAAGACTGGGAAAGCACGCGGGACACACTTCTCACCTATCATAACATAACACTTCACTACCGAGAACAACGATTCTTACATCCCCCACCTCATACCTCTCTCTCAAAACCTCAACAAATAATCTGGCGACAGCTACAAGCCAAAACATTTCCCTCCCCAGCTTGGTTGGCCTTGGCACACACGGGCCGGTACGACCCCACATGCTCTCTATGTGGCGCACCTAGAGCCACCTTCAATCACATAATGTTTCTATGCGAAGACTTGAAGCCACCGCCCCAATGGGGCCTCACGGAACAAGAGGGTTGGGCGATCGCGGTCTCCAGCTCGGACCCAGCAGCGCAAAAGATGCTGGTCGACTGGGCTGAAGCGGTCGCTGCCAGGCACGGCCTGACAGACACCAGCCGGGATCAGGAACCACCTCAACACTTGTAATGTACCACAGTAAAAGTTTTACCACTACCACCACACAAGATGCTAAACTTTAAATGTTCAAATAGCAAAGAGTGCCAGGAAGCCAGTGCTTAGATTGATACGCACAGGTTTCGTGATCGGGATTCTATCCCCAGTCGCATTAAGAAGAGTGCATGTGTATAGTCTCTGTATTGCAAGTTCAAATTCGGGCAGAGCTACGCGCAAATTGTTCGATATTTGGTTGGTAAATTTGTGGTGTGAGATGCAGCAATGATTTCTACAAAGATAACTTGCCTTCTCTGAAAGTAAATAGGAATATACGCTGGCTGAACTTTAGCAGAACGTCTGCAGTCTAGTGACGTCGTGTTGTAATTTTCTCAGGAGGTGCTCTCCAAGGACCCCTCGAAGCACAGCATCAGCGAGGAGCGCAAGGATGACGAAGAGCTCTTCGACTTCATCAAGGTGCGACGCTTATGTGCGCAATAACACAACAAAGACTTGAAAAGCTCGTACGCTGACGGATATACTTTTCGGCCCTCGATATGAGATACGTATACGCGACAAGTACTTCAGCTTCATGCACCTTCAACCGGGAACTGTAGTCCATTTAACGGGATGACTGACAACAGAATATTTTCCCCTACCGTTGGCCTGTTTGCGTATGCTGTATACACGACCCACTCACAGTGTTTCGTACGGAACATAATTCATTCACCGGATCAGTTATATAGAGCTGCCATCAGGCTACGCGTCGCACTGAGCGAATGTAGATATTACGTCGTATTATGTCAAGTTCTCCACGTTGCGTAATGTCTCCTTAAGAAAAAACAAAAACAAGCTCCCTAAATTGCCTAGAGGCATTAGGGAACATTTCTTTAGTGGGTTATCAGCAAAATAAAGTTTATATTTTAACACAGGGTGGCGACATTGAGCGCAGGAGACTATAGCGCAAGGTGTAATGAGATAATATTGAAAAGGAGACAAAGTAAAACAATGATGAACACAACCATGGGCTTAGAGGATATCCTCAAAAAATGGACGTTACGGGGGGGAAAAAAAAAAGAATAACTGTTGTGAAGTGCTTACGCATTTATTACTAGTATTTTTTGTTTTATTTTTTTTTTTTTTGCACAGCAGAACGGCGTTTTTATGGCCGTCGATTTCAATTACATTTGAATTTATAGTTGCTCGGCAGTGGTCGCCTTGAAGGCTGAAACCGTATAGACACGGTCAAGTTTCGTTAGGGTCGACGAAGTCACCGCCGAGGGCGACGTTAATTAGCTGTCACTTTTGTTTTCACTGGCATTTTTCGGACGTTGCACTTCGAGCGGTAAGTAGCTCGAAAGTAAATATATTAGGACAAAGCCGTAACGCACGAACAATTACCCTCGTGTTAAAAGCAACGTCGAGCTCACGTGACCTAAGTCTGCTAAGCCGGCCTCTACGCCGCTGTTAACTCAGCTTGATCATGCGCAATAATTATGCAGATTATGCAACTAGCTTTTTTTCTTTATCAAGGTGAAGTAAATATAAACGCCGGCAAAAAACTGCAAGGTTCAAAACACCGCTGCCCCGCTAAAATTAAGTGCCGCTACATCATAGGTTCAACCTTCCATGTTGGGTGCTTTGGCGGCCACTCGTACTGCATGGACATGCGGCTTAAGCGGCTCTCCAAGTAATATAAAAAAAGCACAGTTGCTATGACCTAAACACCATTGACGTACGCCAGTCTTTCAGTTGAAGTACCAGCGGTCCCTAAATGCATTCATTTGCAGGGAATTTTTCGCGAAGCATGAATACCAGTGAAAGAAGTCAAAAATACAACTGAAGATGAACGTTATTTTTTATATTTAGCCCATCGAAACCTTTTCTGCTACTATGCATACAATAGGGCATGACAGTCAACGAGAAGCAGCTAGAACACTGTGTCGAGCCACGCGCGGCACTTGAAGTAAGTACCAAGCTGTGTCGACGAGAAACTATAAGAACATTTTAAAAAAATCTGTTAGTCAGCCTTCTGGCATAGCAGAACCCCTTACCGTGGCAGCACAGCCCACCGTGTGGCAGAAGTTGGGTGTAGCGTTGTTGAATACTTCTATTTCAAGCCTTATTTCGGGCACGATCCTGGCAACCGGCATTCAACGCAGGGAGAATGAAAGCCATTCGAAAAGCAATTCCTCGGTAGAACCGCTCTTAATCTGTTAATCACAGCTTATTTGATAAATTTTTTCATAGCAGTATTAGATTTAGAAGTAATGACACCAGTTAATATCAGGATTGACCATATATGGAATATGTTTTCATTGCATTCATGAAATAAAAAAAAATGCACTAAGAAGAAAGCACACATATTACCTTTAAATCCCAGATTACAGCCTCTGAAGTGTGAACAGCACGAAGTTAGATGTCATCATAGCACACTTTATTTCTAATGCCAAGCTGGAAACGCATTTTAATTTGCAAGCGATTTTCGGACGCAAGGAAAGGTGTTGTTGTTGTGGCTGTAGGAAGAAGGAAAAGAAAATGCACGGGCCTGCTACTGGCTCTGTAGCTGAGCCACCTCCGCTGCCTCGTGCAGATAGAAAAGAATATAGATAAGAAAGAAAAGGAAGAGGGAAAGAAAGACGCGCGCCGCAACAACAGCCGTCGTCCACCACCAGCGGTGGCGTGTGCAATGACGGCCTAGAACAGATAAAAATTCGGTGCCAGGCTAGCCCCCGTCGCAGCGGCGGTAACCCACCTGTACCAGCCCCATCAAGGAAAGGTGCGCTTGGTCCGCTCTATTCCTCCAACGTATACTCTGCACCCTGGCTGCTAGAGCTTCGGATTCACGTGACTTTGTGAGGGCCGGCGTCATGGTGTAGAGTGTAGATTGTGTATAGTGCTCTAGTGTAGAGTAACTCACATTCGCAGGACTACCTCTTCAAGCGTGGCGGTGCGAACAAGCTGCGCAGCCGCAGCAGCGATGGCCGGGCACAGTTCATGGGCGTCAACACTGGCAACAGGGGCGGCGCAAACGCGGCAGAGGGCAAGCACGACGGACAGTCTGCCGCCCAGCGCTATAAGATGCACATCGTCAAGTTCCGCCTGGTCAACGGCAGCCACCATGCCATCGCGGCCTTGAAGAACGCCCACGGACAGCAGGGAAAAACAAATGGCACTGACGAGGTAAGCAAAAGGGACCTGCTAAGTTTAGGCCAATGTTAAGGGGAATACACCAAAGCGAAAAATGCCATACGACAATAATTACTCATTAGCATAGCTATACAATTATATGACCAAATATTCGTTGGTTGAGCGGGGCTGCTACAGTCGATCCCGGATATATCGAACTTGAAGAGATCGCAAAATAGTTCGATATATCGTTAATTTGATATATCAATTACGCCACCAGATGAGTTCGCAACATTGGAGAGGGGGAAAGAGAGAGAGAGAGAGGGGGGCCTACGGCGAATTATGACACGGCGTTAGTGAAATCCGAGCTCTATGGTTGGACGGCGTTGCAAACGGCGTCTCAAGTGTCCGACAAATGAATGGCGCGCAGCAGGGAGAACGCCGGTAGACCGGCACCGACGCGTCTGAAACATTTTTTTGCGTGCTTTTAGTTTCGAACAACCCAAATTTATGGCGTCTCCACAATGAAGTGTTGCCACAACTGCCGTCTGCTAAACCTAATAGAAAATAGGGTCTATAATTTGGGTTGACATCAAAGCTGCTGCGGATGGTGGTTTGGGAAAAGCCGCCACTGATCATGACAAGATTCGTTTTGTTACTGGTACACAAAAAACGCTATAGTGCACTGAAAACAGGGTACATTTGATTTCTTCGTCTCCTTCAACAATGAAGCTGGCCACACGATAGCCGCCATTAGCCTTCAGTCATCTAGTCTGGCTTCACTGCACAACCGGTATTCGGCTTCTCCGCAAGACAGAAATGTCACGTTGAAAACAAACCGGAAGACCGAAGGACACTTTCAGTCAGACTCGACGTTCACCTCGTCAAGCGGTTTCACAGCGTTAGCGTTGCGAGCAAATACCCAAGGCTGCGAAGCTGACCCGGCTCCGCGAGCGAAAAAATATCGCAGGGATGCCACTAGGAGAAGCGCTTCTTGCAGGGGCACGGCACGCAATTCGACATATTGTCACGTTGTCACGTTGAATATTGAATAGTCCCCTGAGTGGGAGTTCGATAGACGCAAACACCTCTCCTATATTAATTTGCATGGTGCTTTGAAAAGAATAATCAGGGAGTTCGATATAAGCAACAATTCTATACGCCCGGGATCGACTGTACTCCGTTTCACAAGCAATCAGCAGCACATCAAAAGGTATACGGGCCGTTTGGTCCAATCAGGATTGCAACCATTACGGCCCACTACGTGGCCATGCTCCTGCGCTGCTGTCGTCGACGGCGGCACAGAAGGGTGAATTGTGAGTGTAGAAAGGGATTGTTTTTGGCCCGCGCCGTGAGAGTCGATTTTACTGAAAGGAGCCCAGGTCTTGATGCAGGAGTACTAATGAACAGCAAGCAGCCTATGGCTTCCTGGTATTAAGAAGTGAGAGTACATGTAGTTTCACTCAGGTGAGCTCTGCCTCATGACCTTCCTTGTCATGTTTCTGCTACTGTACCCTTTACTATACACTGACGACGCAGGCAAGGTACGCGTACAAGCTGGGTGACTACATGCCCCAGGAGCCTCAGCACAAGCAGTCGCATCGTGCGAACGGCGGCGGAGACGAAGGCGCGTACCATGACAATGTGACGTCACTCACGCGGCTCTGGGGCAGCAGGTCGAGCGTTGGATACAGGACGTCTCACCCTACGCACGCGAGGGCTCATGACCCGCCGGCCAAGGCCCAGGCTGACGCAGGAATGTGCGAGCTACCCGTGACGACCACGAGGACCACTACCACTACGAGGAAGACGACGACTCCGACAACCACGACGCGCAAAACGACAACGACGTCGACAACCACGACTTGCGCGCCGACCACGGTGAATGGTGAGCTCGAAATCGCAGAAAATTCGCTACAAGGATGTATTTTTGCATACTACAGAGAGTTCAACGTGCAGGTCTTCTAGCAGTTTCTAAAACCTGGAATCGATCTTATAGCTTATTGAACACTTAAACTCTATATCCGTGAGACGTGAAAATGGAAGATGGCATCGAACGCGTTTGTCGATTATTCACCATATCTCTCTTGATCGATATGAGGCAGTACCTGACAAGTAACTAATTGAATGCAGTTTTACACTCATCTGAAGGCTCACCGTTTATAGTGCGTAACAACCCGAAGAGTCATGAGTTATGAGAGGCGCCGTACCCATGAGTGAGCTGGGGTTCTTTTACGTGTAATGACATCACACTCTACGCCGTCGCCTTGTATTTCTCCTCGCCCTAACGCGGCTGCCACAGCCGGGACTGGGACCACTTTTTCGGGCTTGGCAGATCAGCCCCGCAACCACTGAGCCACTCGAATCATTAAACTTAGGTTTCAATAAGCTGCGCACGTTAGGCGTGCGATCAGTGTAGGCGAGGCTGCTTCACCATTTCATACCATGTGCAAGACAGCGAAATTGCTTGCATAGAGCAGGTGACTTTCGGTGATCTACCTATGTGCTGTTCCTTGGTAAGCGACGCCATAAGGATTACACCATTATAACAGCTGTAACGGAGTTACATTATATGTACGATAATTATATTTCGCATGCAGCATCAGAATTTTTATGTGATTGAAGAGTCCGAAAAGATTTACCACTAGATGGGAGGGGAGGAGAGGATAGCGTGCTCGGCTCCAAGGAAGGGACCCCGCGAGAAGACACCTTCTCAAAAAAAAAATTAATAAAAAGAAGAAGAAGAAACGTGGCTGCCTGAAGCCAGGCACGTTCCACGTTTATTATTATTGTTTTTTTTTGTTTTTTTTTGTTTTTTCAAGACGGCTCGAGTGTAGTTTGCCGCTCCTGAATACACTACCTATGTCCTCTTTCCTTGGTTCGGTTTTAGGTTTCGTTTTGTGAGGCTTAACGTCCTAAAGCAACTCAGGCTATGAGAGCAGTGGAGGACTCCGAAAAGTTTGACCACCTGGGGTTCTTTAACGTGCATAGACATCGCATAGCACACGGGAGCCTTGCTTTTCGCCCCTATCGAATAGGGGCAGCCGCGGCTGGGAGTCGATCCCGCATCCTTGGGCACGGATGTCGAGCGACCTAACCACTTCTTTCTTTCTTTCTTTCTTTCTTTCTTTCTTTCTTTCTTTCTTTCTTTCTTTCTTTCTTTCTTTCTTTCTTTCTTTCTTTCTTTCTTTCTTTCTTTCTTTCTTTCTTTCTTTCTTTCTTTCTTTCTTTTTCACGACCTAGAAGGAAAGGCGCCTCAAGGGATTCAATGTGAAGGCCTGCTCCTGAGGGTATAGGCTATAACACAGGCTGTGTTTTAACATTTCACGATTAACTCGCGCGTGTTTGTCGATGGTGGCGACTTTGCATGAGTCAGCCTTTCGACTTACGATCTTTCAACTGTAAATAAGTCAACGAGGAACAAGGGAGATGGGAAGAAATGTATCTGAATTTTGAAAATAGCCGGCGTAAATGCGGAGCGCTATACTTTAGACGCGCCTTGGAGAGTTTTATTGCGAAAGCAATACTACTCGCACTTTCAAGCCTTCGCGTGACACAGCCGTCACGCGAAGGCTTGAACCCATATGAACGTGACACAAGTCACGTTCATATGGGTTGATTAAAGCGGGGCTTTATATGTGGGCTGAGGAAGAAGAAAAAGAGAAGGAGAACGCTCGGTCACCCGCAGCTAATGCTTTCGCTCAATATTTAGTTCAGCAGCGTTGAACCCTTGTAATTTAATATC
Source organism: Amblyomma maculatum (assembly GCF_055883805.1). Lineage (NCBI taxonomy): Eukaryota > Metazoa > Arthropoda > Arachnida > Ixodida > Ixodidae > Amblyomma > Amblyomma maculatum. The sequence goes on from NC_139345.1 coordinate 51,915,491, forward strand.
AATTGACATCAATGATGAATATCCTTCCACCAGGGGCGAATGGCATAGCTATGAGTGCGAGTTTGTGCATTAAGCACTTCGACGAGCAAGATCCAGTGATCGTTTTGGTGCTTGCATAGAGATTAAACTAGAAACGTATTCATTTATACCTCGCTTGAGTTGTGGCTAATATTAAAAGTCCACCATTTTGGGCTTGTTATTCAGTACTTTTCTTTTGCCGCGGGTAAAAGTTTTAAATTATTTGTGAAGGCGGAAAACGAGAAATATGAGGTCTTTTCTCGGAGCAGTTGGCTGCACCTAATGCTTCCATTCCAGTTAGTAAGCAGTGGATGGACGGCATACAATGAATGTGAGGCCAGTATGGCGCAGTGCCCTTCTCAGTGCCCTTCTCAGTTCTGTTCGATTGTTATCGGGGCAATACCAAAGGGTAAGGAAAATTAGAATTATATGGAATTTGATTGCAAGTGTAATATTACGCCATCGTGGATAACAAAGCTCTGTCACTGTACAGGCAAGCCGTAATAAGTTCTGTCATTATACAGAGACGCTTCCTTACACAACTCTTGGCTGTTGTGATGCGCCCGCTAGTCCTATGGCCTTAGCGACGTTTATTAACAAATGACGCTTCTCATTTAAATAGGGTGCCCTAACCCATGCAAAACATTTTCATTGCGTTAGCACTCGATGGTCCTCTCCGCCATTGACACGCTGTGTAACTTCATGGAGCCTCGAGGCTAGTGCAGAAGTGGCGCTCATGTGACACTCTCGTATCTATCCCGGCAGTTTGGGTGACGTCACGAGACCACGTGTTATGGTCGAATTGGAAAGAGCTGCCAACTTGAGCAGCACTTTTCAGATGGGAATGGAACCTAACAGAACCTTTGGATCCTGAGTTAGGCACTCTACTCCTAGACCGTGGAAGAACGTCCAGGCGGCTTGGTTAAAGCACGGTTTAATATCTCTGTAGCTTGGTACATAATGTAGATTAGGACTGTGCGCGACCCGAAACCGGAGTGAATTAAGCCATGGTGTTAGCGCATATAATTCGCATCTCGCCTAAGCACACTGATTGTAGAAATGCAGATCTGAGCAGAACTACGCTGCCATCGTTACACGAGACTTTTACTGTACCAGAAACGTTTCTTGCTCTCAAACTGTCCTTGTGTTGCGGGTGCCTGCGAAATTTCGAAATGGCGCTTAGCGACTTCACGTTTTCGTTAGCGGAAACAAAACCGCTAAAATGTATTAAAAAAAAAAACTATGACAAGCGTGAATGTTTACAAGTATGTAATTTCACTTGCAGGGAGCGCCTTTGAATACAGTAAAATAGTTAATCTGGAACAAATTTACGGCGAGATATTGTGCGTTTGGAATTCCACAACTGCTTCTATGAGAGGTTTATCGGTGATATCAATATGTTTATTTAAATGTCCGTGTCAAACTACAGAGATGCTTTGGCGATTCACGTAAAAAAGCTCCTTCTGCGTCAGTGAGAGAGCGACTGAGGGTCTGCTTCGATTGCGCGTGTTATCTTTCGTTGCACCATCGCTGTCTTACACAGCGTAGCCTCGACATTGCTAAATATGCACTGGGATGCATTGCAGTCATTGGCTGTGACCGACCACTGCCACCGTCGACGACCAAGTCCACGACAACGACGACAACTACGACGACGTCGACGACTTTGAAACCTTACCTGCATGGTCACCCGTACGTGGTCATCAAGCTGCACGAGGTTCCCGGGACCCGCCGCCCGCCTGTCGAGCTTGTAAATCTTGGCTCGCCACTGCAGCTGGCTTCTCTCCGAAAACATGTGTTTGGCAACGTCTCCGAAAGTAGACGCAACGCCTCGCACCATGTTCCCGAATACCGGTGGGGATTCTTTGAAGTAAAGTGCATGGAAATCGAGTGTCCGCTAGCATTCACGAGGCCTCAGAAGTGGTATAAGCTTTTTTTAATTTTTGCTAAGTTGTACACCCAGTAACTTTAATTGCAGTTCGTCGATCATCGATATACATGCAGGCTATGCAGCAGCATCTTTCTGAAATGGGCCCCAACTTGATCGAAATGAGAGTAAAGCAGGTTTTAGCTGCACATAATGCTTCGTGTATCACATTTTAGGCATGAGATGACGTATGTACTACCTCAACTGTAACAGGCTCCACCACATTGCTCTTCCAGCTCGTGGTTTCGCGCTGGCGGTGGTGGGTCTCAGCCGTCGTCGTCGGAGGCGGCCGGCGACGGACATCAGCGCAAGGTTGGCGAGAAGCATCTGCCCCGATCGCGACGCATCCCCGAGTACGAGGCTGAGACGGCTGCGCTCAAGCGGGAGGTCGCCGGGAACCTAATGCGCGTATTGCGCACCATCCGGGAGCTGGACTCCGTGGCCAAACGGCCACCCCAGCAGGAACAGCTTCGGCAAGAGGAGGAGACGCAAGAAGAGGAGGGGACGCAAGAGGAGCTGGAGCAGGAAGAGCCTCAGAGCCAGGAAATGATGCAGCCGGCTCAGCTCGAAGAGGAGCGCCAGGATAGGGACGCCGTCGGTGTGGTCCAGCCCAACCCAGGACAAGACATAGACCGGCTACTCATGAGCAGGATCAAGTCGAGAGGTTTCAAGTGAGCGCCGCGCATTCCTCTATTCCTCTAAGCGAGAAGTTGTGACGTCATTACACGACGGAATTCCATAGTGTCAAATAATTTTGACGATGTAATTTACATGCATGTTCATGACATGAATTTGTTTAAATTTTATATTCCTTCAAACTTTAAACTTTAAAGAAATAAGTACTCTTTAATGCGAAAACTCTCCGCCCAGAGAAAAGAAATTGTGAAATTGCATCGAGCCCATTGAGGCCCATTTATTATTTTTCTTTTATCACGTTAATACGGACAACGTCAACATGATCTTTCTATTGTGAACAGAAATAAATATTAAGGCAGTTCTTTTTCTTCTTTTTTTTTTTGTAAACATGGGAATCCAGAAGACCATCTTGGGAAGAATTGCCTTCCCAAGATGAAAGGCAAAAAAGAAAAAGGGAGGGGAGTGGGGGCTGGCGATATTCACGCTATTGACATCTGCCGAGGTTTTGACCCGAGCAAACAATAATGAGTAACGCATTTGCCAAAAGTTATCAGGCAGGACGTTTTGCTTCTTAACTGTCTATTGGAACTCTTGCGGCAGACCTGATGACCAGATCGGCTCGAAATGTGAGGGCAAGGGTTGTCCTTACATGGTGCAAATGTAAAGTTCAATAAGTGGCATAAGTGTGTCAGATACATGAATAAGGAACACAACTAGATACCACTACTCTCGGCTATGTCACGCGAAGTTAAGTGGATGGTTGCCAATGCCATCTCAGAGACGAAACTAGACAGACACGCGCATAAAGGCTACAAAGGCAGTTCAAATGTATTTTACGGGGATCGTAGATGCAGCATCTCATATACGAACGATTAGATTCAGATAGATAGATGTGTTTATTGATAGGAAAGGCAGAGAGGTTGGACGAAATATTAGTTTCGGTGGCCGCATATATAAATATTAGTGAACAGCCATGCCGCGGTGTAGAGTTATTGGTTATGTTTTCTAGTTGGGCAGTTTTTATTTTAGTGCATCCAAGATCATCTATCACCAAATACTAGTTTTGCGCGGTACAACTTGCTGAATGGTTGCATTTTTTTTCTTCTTGCAAGCCAAACACGAGTGAAGGGTTCGCCGCACTTCTGTTCAATAAACATTGGTAGACAGGCACGCTATTGTGTTCCTTCGGTGCCTATGCAGACTGCTGCTTCAGGATTTGGCAATGAAGCTTATCCCATCGTGGTCGGGCTCCGCCCGCAGGTTTATGAAGAAGGGGAACACGGCGCACTCGGACGAGCTGAGCGAGAACCGAGCCGAGGAGGGCGACCTGCACCAGTTCAGCATTTTGCTGAGGAAGGCGCTGGACGAACTGAACGCTTCTCCGGACACTAGCACTACCAGGACATCTCGGAGAACAACCACCACGAAGAAGAAGAAGAAAAGGACTACGGCGAAATCACACAAGGAACTATTCGGCAGAAGATAGTACATCCGGCCATGGGGACGCACACGCGCGCGCGGCGATCACAACTGCACACAACTAATTGTCCCGAAGAAATGGCTCATCGCGGTGCTAAGCGTGAGGACTGCGAGGCCTACACGACTCGGCGTGAGCTTAGTGGAGCCTTGCCCAACTGGTGCTTGTGCTAGGGGCGTGCTTTTTTTTTTTTTCCTTAAGTGCTAAGGGTGCAGTTAAATGGTGTATCCACCGATGACTGAAAGCACAGGGGGCGTTGTTCAACTAGGGCCACTCGAGTGCAAGCACAACCTATATGTTAGAGCCGCTCCTTTAAATGGCGAGCTTGACTATAAGCTAATTTGAAAGGTTAACTTTTAGATACGTTACTTTGACAATGTCAACTATTTCTCCGTCTCCGAAGGAAAAAAGAATTGAATGCTGAAGAAAAAGAAGATACGCGCAGTTGAAAAGGCCGTGCTTCTAACAAGTGTTGATTTCATGCTAGGAGTGTTCACGATGAGCTGACGCCTTATAGTTGCAGTCCCATATCTAATTGTAACCGTTCATGGCCACGCGAACACATTCTGGTCCTTCGTGCTCATCCCAACGTGGTAGTCTGTTAGTTCGTTGAAGCCGGCAGACTGTGCCCAGTAACGTTGTAGTGTAATGCCGGTATGTGTTTATTGCTCCTGCTGGAGTTGACTAACGTGCCACTTGCTGTCCTGACGTAAAAGACGCATAAATTCCTTCCGAATAAAGCTGTTTTGTGTGATCATAGACCTGGATGTCTAGCTTGGAATCCGCATGAGCCACGTGTGTGCAGTCGGATACTCAACATTATGGGGACTCTCCCAAGAACGCCAGATCAAGGGCTTTAAGGCCCAAGGGCGCCAGATCAAGGTGTCAAGGGATGTTCGACGCACGCATTCCAGACTCGATCTTTAGGTATTCAAAACAAGATCCTGCAGACCTATTTACAAATTTATTTACCGTTTTTGATCGACACTATATATATATATATATATATATATATATATATATATATATATATATATATATATATATGCGGCACATCCAGACCGTTGGCCTGCATGCTTCTGGAACGCGTTTATTTGCTCTAGCTAATTGAAGCTTCAGATATTCCTCCCCTCTTCTAAGCTGTTCCGTATGCCACGCTCCGCGCACAGCTTCCTCCAGACTGACCTCAGCACTTAGCATAGACTTGTAGAACAAAAATTAGGGGGACGCTAAAGCTTCCCCTTAAAAGTAGATGCGATAAAGCTTTTAACGAAGCTTATAAATCGACGATATTTTTTAAATTTCTGTTTAGATTGATTTTTGAACTGCACTAACTCTTCTAGTTCACACGTCTTCCACAACGCGGCGCCTAGTGCTGCACTCTCAGAATCGCTGCGAGAATGCGGAATGTTCGGTGCTTTGATTTTCTGTGATGGATGTGGTCGACGAGAATTGTTGCTGTGAGCGCAGGAAGCATTTTGTAGCTCTGATTTTGCGCCGAGGAGGAAGTGCCCGCCACGATAATTGCAATGTTTTAGGCAGAATTTGTTGCACACTCCAGTTCTATCAAAATTACACGTTGGGATATCCCCGTCGAATTACCACATTTTCGCTACTGACGGCTAAGAGATGTCGCTAGTTTCTTAGTGTCAAGGTAAGGCGGGTATGAAAATGACAGTCAGCGACAGAACAGCCCTTGAATATCTTTGGCCAAGTTTCTTGCAAATTTGGAATTACACTTTGGAATCTCGGCCAACGGGATCCTTGAATATTGGGGTGGCCTCTCTCTGTCTCTCAGAACTTCAGTAAAGATGTTTGTTATTGTTACCACTGAGAAGGAACGAAGAGATGTGTTTATGTGAAAAGCAAGTGTGTGTGTATATGTTGGGGGAGGGGGGGGGGGGGCGAACAAATACAGGGCATCACCCGACCGCACATGCAGTCACTCGACCACGCATGCAACCGTTTTAACACGGTAGGGAGAAGCCCCGTGAAGCACAAAATCAGGCGGTAGCTGGCACCTGACATGGCTGCTCACTGATTAGACGTAGGGTTGCTTGACGTTACGTTTGGCAGAAGATGCCGTCTCGGGCATCTCTTCTCATTAAGTGGGTGATATCACAACCATCCTACCGGGACCCTTGTATTGCGATTCAGACGTGCTGCTAGAAGGTCATGTATGCGTGCTTATACGGTGGATGGTCCCCATGTTATTGCATCATATGCTTAAAGGCAGAGCTTAATTGCTCCCCACTCTAATTTTTTGCAACATGCAGTCTTGTGCGGTGCGATTCGTTTTCTCAACAATTGCAGTTAAGTATCAATGCATTTTCCATAGCTGAGAAGGAACGCCTGGCTCCATGTTCTGTAAGCTTTCATTTCTTTTCTTTCGGCCTTTTAGTATTGGCAGCGGCCGCGTGACTTAAAATCCGGCAAGCAACGACCATTTCTGCCTCCGTTTTTAAAGCAAAGCGTGGCCAGTGAAAAGAAGGTAAGAAAAAGAAAAACAAAATATGAACTACGTAGCCTACATTATTTCTATATCCTATAGCTCTATTTTTAACTGTCATTGAGTGTGCCAGGAAAACCACAGCGCAATCGATTGTTACATGATTCTTACGAGCCCCTAGTATCGGTATAGAGAATGCTTTCTCTTCAAGCAGGTTACCCTAAGCGAAGAGCAGCGGCAAACTGTCAAAGAGATAATGTCCAACTCGTGCCATGGTTTTAGTACTACCAGAATGATTTGAACCAAAGAAGTCGCTTCGGTTGGTCGCTCGCTCATCCCTCTGCTCTGTAAATTGAAGATTTTGGGTCCTTCATCGAAGCTGTGGACACTCACTCACTCACTCACTCACTCACTCACTCACTCACTCACTCACTCACTCACTCACTCACTCACTCACTCACTCACTCACTCACTCACTCACTCACTCACTCACTCACTCACACTCACTCGCTCGCTCGCTCGCTCGCTCGCTCGCTCGCTCACTCACTCACTCACTCACTCACTCACTCACTCACTCACTCACTCACTCACTCACTCACTCACTCACTCACTCACTCACTCACTCACTCACTCACTCACTCACTCACTCACTCACTCACTCACTCACTCACTCACTCACTCATTGAATTGTGGGGCTCGGATTCCCTCAT